>NC_090727.1:112133779-112146279 GCF_036898095.1 Palaemon carinicauda | reverse complement strand
TTTCTTAAGGATATCGCATAATATCAGGGGACGTATATCTTGATACGACACGTGGCAATCTTCACCCCGAATAGCGTTTTCGCTTCGAAGGGGAAGAGTGGCGAAATTGAAGGGGAGTCGTTATCAAGGTTACCCTTCCTCCCCTACTATTACAGGGCTCCAAGATGGCGCTCATTCCTTGTAGCATTGAGGATGGTGCTACAGATATAGTAGTTTCCGGAGGGATTATTACCTAAGCCTTTTCTTAGAAAAGGAGGGTGGGTCCATCAGGACGACATGGCCATCTCACCCAAAAATAGATTTTTCGCTCTGCTTCAAAATCCGTTTTTTGGGCTCAAGCCATGTCGTCCTGATGGAAGTTTACCAGAGAATTACTTGAAAGTACTGTATCTGAGGGTTTGTATAAGTGCTTCAACCTTGGGTCAACTTTTATATGGTCATCCAGACCACTGAGAGATATGACGATACCGTTATACGTCATTACCGCTAATCATGGAACAGTGTTAGGGCTTCTGGCCCCCTGCAGGGAAGTGTCTTGCTAGACAATAAAAGCTCAAGGTTTGTATACATGTAGGAACAAATATAAGTACCAACCAGATCTATTTGTTCATATACATCAGTATAATAAGTATGATTTTTACTTGGGAAGATAAGTAAAAGAACTCCGGCTACGTTTTATTTTTGCTATTTGTGGGGCGAAATAAGACGCAATTACACTTTTAGTCATTTATTTAATTTAAATGAGTAAATGGAATAACATGTGTAATATAACATAAAAGAGAATTATACATTCAACATATACAGACAGTGTTTTTCTACCTGAAAGGGAAGAAAAGGGTTAATGCCACTCACAACAGTTGAGAAAATTATCAAGATAATTTTTACTGTAAATGTTGGATACTATCAACACTGTATAATGTACACATGGCACAAGTGTCATTTGTATAATTCTGCACCTGAAAAATGAACAGTCCTAGTGTCACCAGGGTGACACTCACATAAAAGGATATTGCACTAGAAGGTGTCAACATCTTTTCACCCGAATTGAGAGTCCCAATTAATTCACTGTTCATCGCAGCACTAGACGACAGGTTTCACCACACTACCTGCCGCCACCACATAATGTTTGATTTTGTGCACTTGCTTTGCATAATGTTTGTGAAACACTCTGGAGGCCTTCCAACCAGTGTATGAGCGAAGACGCTCAAAGTCCAAATACTGAAAAAAGTTGAGCGAGGAAGCAATTTTTCTCGGATCATGACCTGCGGGTGTACTATCAGGATCCGCTCTGCGAATGAAGTAGGTGAGCTTCGCCCTCAGTTGTTTTAGGGATAAGTTCGATCCTGAGGTTTCGCCTTTGGCGAGCTGTCCTCCCCTGAAGTCTGAAGTTTTTAGACATTCTACTGGACATAGAGAGACATCTTCCTTCAGAGGGGAGATTCTCCAGGGACCCCACCTTTTGGGTGAGTAGCTAATTTTTTGGCGAGAAAGGTAGGATCAGGAAAGAGATTCAGTTCTCCTGCTTCTGTGAACTGAATATGGCCCTCGTCTCTTGATAGGGCTACTATTTCACTAACTCTAGCCCCTGAGGCTATAGCAAATAGGAAAATCACTTTTTGGGTTAGATCCTTAAGAGAACAATCTTCATTGTTCAAGGCTGAAGCATAGTGCAAGACTTTGTGCAGAGACCATGAAATGGGCTTCGGAGGGGCTGCAGGTTTAAGTCTAGCGCATGCCTTCGGGATCTTGTTGAAGATTTCGTTCACCAGGTCCACCTGGAAGGCGTATAAAAGAGGTCTAGTCAAGGCTGACTTACACGTGGTTGTCTTGTTGGCAGCCAAGCCTTGTTCATGAAGGTGGATGAAGAAGGACAGGCAGAAGTCTATTGAGATTTCTTTTGGCCTTTTTGCTTTAACGAAAGCAACCCACTTTTTCCAAAATGATTCGTGTTGTCTTCTGGTTGACTTTGACTTGTATTCTTCTAAGAAGTCAATTCTGCCTTTTGAGATCCCAAATCTTTTCTTTACTGCCAAGGTGAGAAAATCATGAGATGAAGGTTTTAGGTTTTCTGTGATGAAGCGAAGACAGTCGATTTCTGAACTAGTTGAGATAGAGCTGGTTTTGGTAGTGGGACCAGCCTCAGTTTCAGTTCCATCACCGGAGGGAACCAATTGCTCTTGGGCCACTTGGGGGCCACTAGTGCTGCAGTTCCCTTGAAGGATCTCAGCTTGTTGAGGTCCTTCAGCAGGAGATTGGTTGGAGGGAACAGGTAGATCCGGGTCCAATTGTTCCAATCGAGGGACATGGCGTCCGTCGCCTCTGCCAGAGGGTCCTCGTATGGGGCTACATATCGAGGTAGTTTCTTGTTGTCGCTCGTCGCGAAGAGGTCGATCTGCAGTTCCAGGACCTGTTCCAAGATGAAGGAGAATGAATACTACGTCTAGGGACCATTCTGACTCTATCGGCGTTAGCCTGGATAGAGCGTCTGCTGTCACATTGTAGGTGAACTACTGATAAGTGCCATCTCTTCTTTTTCGCTAAACGAAAGATGGCGAACATCACATGGTTGATGTGGGGCGATCTCGAGCCTTGTCAGTTCAGACATCTCACTATCACTTCGCTGTCCAAGACCAGCCTGATGTGGGCTGATCTGTGAGGGGATAGTTTCTTCAGCGTCAAGAGGACTGCCATGGCCTCCAGAATATTGATGTGAAAGGTCTTGAACAGGGATGACCAAGTCCCTTGGCTTTCCTTTGTTGGGAGTGACCTCCCCATCCTTCCGTTGAGGCATCCGTGTGGATGGTCACCGATGGGGGAGGTGGTTGTAAAGGAACGGTCCTCGTTAGGCTCTTGACCTTCGACCACGGCTTGAGAAGTGATCGTAGTAAGGTCGGTACTGGTCTTTGTAGATCTCTCCGAGCTTTTGATGCGTATCTTCTCCAGACTCCTGACGCATCTTTCAGCTGTGCTCTTAGCACTGGGTCTGTTACTGCTGCAAACTGGAGAGAGCCCAGTACTCTTTCCTGTTGGCATCTTGATATCCTGTTGGATTTCAGTAGTCTCTTGACAGACCCTGCGATCTCTCTCCTCTTCCTTGGTGGAATGGAGAGGTGGTGTGACTTCAAGTTCCAATGGATTCCCAGCCATTGAAACTCCTGAGCTGGAGAGAGTCGAGACTTCTTGAAGTTGATCTTGAATCCCAGATGTTCCAGGAATAGGATCACTTTCTTGGATGCTTGCAGACAAGCAGTCTTGAATGATGTTTAGTCCGAAGGGCATGGCCCTGAAGACATACTTTGTCTTCTGTAACTTTAATCCT
Source organism: Palaemon carinicauda (assembly GCF_036898095.1). Taxonomy (NCBI): domain Eukaryota; kingdom Metazoa; phylum Arthropoda; class Malacostraca; order Decapoda; family Palaemonidae; genus Palaemon; species Palaemon carinicauda. Next base: position 112,142,960 of record NC_090727.1, on the reverse strand, counting down.
AGGTAGGAGGAGAGGGGACGGCTGACTGTGAGGTGCCATTAAGCATCTGCTAGGTCTATTGAGACTGTGTATGCCCCTTTTGGTAACAGGATCCTTTTGTGTTGAAGAGTTAACATCCTGAACTTGTTGTTCTCGATGAACTTGTTGAGTGGCGATAAGTCCAGAATAACTGTGTTTGTCCGAGTCCATCTTGGGAACACAAAACAGCCTTCCCTGGAATTTGATGGAGTTTGCTTTCCTTATAACCTTTTTGCTCAAGAGTTCTAAGGTATATTCTTCCAGTAAGGGGGTGGAGTGTTGGAAGAATTGAGGAAATGAAGGTGGAGACGTATTCCATTTCCATCCTATTTCATTCTTGATTAGGCTGTGGGTCCAGGGATCGAAGGTCCAACGATCTCGAAAGTGTTGGAGTCTCCCTCCTACCTGAAGCATCTCTTTGCTTAGGTGGTCCGGAGGGTTTGCCGCCTTGACCGCGTCCTCCCCTGCCTCGGGAGGGGTGTCTTGAGGAGCCCCGTCGAGAACCTCTTCCTTTCGGACGAAAGATAGTAGTTTGCCTCTCAAACCCTGGGTTGAAAGCTGGTGACTGGGCAACTAGCTGTTGAGGCACCACTTGGAAGGTGGTCTGTGGTTGAGCAACCGCTTGGGGCATCGCGGTCATGGTGACCGTAAGATGTTGCTGATGAGGCCGAGAAGGTAGTCTTTTCTTCTTGGACTTCCGCTTTGGTTGGGGACCCGCATCCGGGGAAGAATTCCTCTTTGAAGAAATGCCCCACTTCTGTAGAAGGTTCCTATTCTCCGTGTCGGTTTTCTCGACTACCTCTTTGACCGCTTCTTTCGGGAAGAGGTCCTTACCCCAGATGCTGGAAGAAATCAACTTCCTGGGTTCGTGTTTCACTGTCGTGGCAGCAAACACGAATTCCCTACAGGCTCTACTAGCCTTCATGAAGGCGTACAGGTCCTTTACTAAGGTGGCCATATGCATCTTGGCCAGGACCGTGAGCATGTCTGGGGTACTGATGTGGCCTGCACACATCTCTATGCAGTTCTGGAGGGACAGGGAGGCGGCAAGCCTCTCTCTTGTCTCTTGCTCCCTTCGCAAGAGAAAGTCCGACAGACTAGGGAGGTTCTCGCTTAACTGCCGTCCCGCGATATCGGCATCTAGCTTTTCTACTGAGAAGGTTAGGTGAACTTCCTTCCATTCCTTCTCATCTGTGGGCAGGGCTAATGACAGAGGCCTACACTCCTCTAGTGTAGGGCATAGTTTGCCTGCCTCAACAGACTGGAATGCCTTCGACGTAAAGGGGAAGGCTCTTGAAGCAGGAGCAAGAAAGGTAGGGCGTTTCTTGCTCAATGTAGAAACTCGTGAGTTGGTATAACCCGCCTTCTTCAGGCTGCTCGTCAAGAGAGCCTGTGCCTTGTCGTAGTCGAAAACCATGACCTCCTTCGGTTCCGTCTCCTCTTTAGTTGCTGGCTCATGCTTCAGTCGAATGAAGCAGTCGGGGTAAGCATTAAAGCTCGGCTAGAACTGGATGTCATCCAGGGGGATGGCTCCCATCTTCTCTGAGACGTAGAGCTTGCCATTGGTTATAGGCATGTACTCCGCATACCTCCAGAGATTGGTCTCGGAGCAGGTTGGCAGGTCTTGAACTGTGGGTCGCTTTCAAGACCTTCGGGAGGCGGTGGTCCGTGTCGCTTCACGGAGCTCTCTTGTGAGCTTCGCTTCCCGTGTTCCGCTCTCCTTGCGAAGATTGTCCATCAGAGTGGTAATATGGGCCAGAACTGCCTGACCCATGGCATCCAATGGAGGGGTAGGAGCTGAAGACGTAGATGGTGTCGGCTCTGGTGCCGGCACGGGCGGAAGGGACTCCTCCGCTTCCGATGAATCAACGTCCTCTTCTCCTCCGAAAGGTAGAATAGACTCTTCCTCTGGATCGCCCCTAAGGAGATCCTTCTCTGTGTCCATGGACACATCGGACATCCTTTCCTCCTGGTGGATGTCCATGCCTTGCAACGCCTCACTGACGTTCGCCTCAACTGCAATCTGGACGCAGGGAGGCCCGAGTCATGTCTGGGGCACGACGGCTTCATTACCCGCTTTGGGAAACAGCAAGCTACGCATCCTGTCGTTTGGAAGGTACGGTCCCGGAGAGTTCTTCTGGAACCCTCGTACCCATTTGCGCAGCTTCTTGCATGCTGCATCCCTCGACTTCGTTGACTTGTGGTCGCCGAAACGTTCGGCCATCATGGCCGAGCAGACATTGCAGTTCTGGGGGTCCCAGGACTGCAAGGTTTCAGTGGCAATGGCGCAGGCGGCATGAGACCTGCACATAGTGTGATCACAAAAGTTTCTCCTCTTGTGGTTACAGTAGATCACCTCACACTTCATTTTTGGCTCCTCCTGTAAAGAAAGGAAAAGGAAATGAGTATGCAGTTATTTATTACACTTGATAAATAAGTTACATGCAATAAATGCATAGTTTGCCTGCCTCAACAGACTGGAATGCCTTCGACGTAAAGGGGAAGGCTCTTGAAGCAGGAGCAAGAAAGGTAGGGCGTTTCTTGCTCAATGCAGAAACTCGCGAGTTGGTATAACCCGCCTTCTTCAGGCTGCTCGTCAAGAGAGCCTGTGCCTTGTTGTAGTCGAAAACCATGACCTCCTTCGGTTCCGTCTCCTCTTTAGTTGCTGGCTCATGCTTCAGTCGAATGAAGCAGTCGGGGTAAGCATTAAAGCTCGGCTAGAACTGGATGTCAACCAGGGGGATGGCTCCCATCTTCTCTGAGACGTAGAGCTTGCCATTGGTTATAGGCATGTACTCCGCATACCTCCAGGGATTGGTCTCGGAGCAGGTTGGCAGGTCTTGAACTGTGGGTCGCTTGCAAGACCTTCGGGAGGCGGTGGTCCGTGTCGCTTCACGGAGCTCTCTTGTGAGCTTCGCTTCCCGTGCTCCGCTCTCCTTGCGAAGATTGTCCATCAGAGTGGTAATATGGGCCAGAACTGCCTGACCCATGGCATCCAATGGAGGGGTAGGAGCTGAAGACGTAGATGGTGTCGGCTCTGGTGCCGGCACGGGCGGAAGGGACTCCTCCGCTTCCGATGAATCAACGTCCTCTTCTCCTCCGAGAGGTAGAGTAGACTCTTCCTCTGGATCGTCCCTAAGGAGATCCTTCTCTGTGTCCATGGACACATCGGACATCCTTTCCTCCTGGTGGATGTCCATGCCTTGCAACGCCTCACTGACGTTCGCCTCAACTGCAATCTGGACGCAGGGAGGCCCGAGTCATGTCTGGGGCACGACGGCTTCATTACCCGCTTTGGGAAACAGCAAGCTACGCATCCTGTCGTTTGGAAGGTACGGTCCCGGAGAGTTCTTCTGGAACCCTCGTACCCATTTGCGCAGCTTCTTGCATGCTGCATCCCTCGACTTCGTTGACTTGGGGTCGCCGAAACGTTCGGCCATCATGGCCGAGCAGACGTTGCAGTTCTGGGGGTCCCAGGACTGCAAGGTTTCAGTGGCAATGGCGCAGGCGGCATGAGACCTGCACATAGTGTGATCACAAAAGTTTCTCCTCTTGTGGTTACAGTAGATCACCTCACACTTCATTTTTGGCTCCTCCTGTAAAGAAAGGAAAAGGAAATGAGTATGCAGTTATTTATTACACTTGATAAATAAGTTACATGCAATAAATGCATAGTTTGCCTGCCTCAACAGACTGGAATGCCTTCGACGTAAAGGGGAAGGCTCTTGAAGCAGGAGCAAGAAAGGTAGGGCGTTTCTTGCTCAATGCAGAAACTCGCGAGTTGGTATAACCCGCCTTCTTCAGGCTGCTCGTCAAGAGAGACTGTGCCTTGTTGTAGTCGAAAACCATGACCTCCTTCGGTTCCGTCTCCTCTTTAGTTGCTGGCTCATGCTTCAGTCGAATGAAGCAGTCGGGGTAAGCATTAAAGCTCGGCTAGAACTGGATGTCATCCAGGGGGATGGCTCCCATCTTCTCTGAGACGTAGAGCTTGCCATTGGTTATAGGCATGTACTCCGCATACCTCCAGGGATTGGTCTCGGAGCAGGTTGGCAGGTCTTGAACTGTGGGTCGCTTGCAAGACCTTCGGGAGGCGGTGGTCCGTGTCGCTTCACGGAGCTCTCTTGTGAGCTTCGCTTCCCGTGCTCCGCTCTCCTTGCGAAGATTGTCCATCAGAGTGGTAATATGGGCCAGAACTGCCTGACCCATGGCATCCAATGGAGGGGTAGGAGCTGAAGACGTAGATGGTGTCGGCTCTGGTGCCGGCACGGGCGGAAGGGACTCCTCCGCTTCCGATGAATCAACGTCCTCTTCTCCTCCGAGAGGTAGAGTAGACTCTTCCTCTGGATCGTCCCTAAGGAGATCCTTCTCTGTGTCCATGGACACATCGGACATCCTTTCCTCCTGGTGGATGTCCATGCCTTGCAACGCCTCACTGACGTTCGCCTCAACTGCAATCTGGACGCAGGGAGGCCCGAGTCATGTCTGGGGCACGACGGCTTCATTACCTGCTTTGGGAAACAGCAAGCTACGCATCCTGTCGTTTGGAAGGTACGGTCCCGGAGAGTTCTTCTGGAACCCTCGTACCCATTTGCGCAGCTTCTTGCATGCTGCATCCCTCGACTTCGTTGACTTGGGGTCGCCGAAACGTTCGGCCATCATGGCCGAGCAGACGTTGCAGTTCTGGGGGTCCCAGGACTGCAAGGTTTCAGTGGCAATGGCACAGGCGGCATGAGACCTGCACATAGTGTGATCACAAAAGTTTCTCCTCTTGTGGTTACAGTAGATCACCTCACACTTCATTTTTGGCTCCTCCTGTAAAGAAAGGAAAAGGAAATGAGTATGCAGTTATTTATTACACATGATAAATAAGTTACATGCAATAAATGCATAGTTTGCCTGCCTCAACAGACTGGAATGCCTTCGACGTAAAGGGGAAGGCTCTTGAAGCAGGAGCAAGAAAGGTAGGGCGTTTCTTGCTCAATGCAGAAACTCGCGAGTTGGTATAACCCGCCTTCTTCAGGCTGCTCGTCAAGAGAGCCTGTGCCTTGTCGTAGTCGAAAACCATGACCTCTTTCGGTTCCGTCTCCTCTTTAGTTGATGGCTCATGCTTCAGTCGAATGAAGCAGTCGGGGTAAGCATTAAAGCTCGGCTAGAACTGGATGTCATCCAGGGGGATGGCTCCCATCTTCTCTGAGACGTAGAGCTTGCCATTGGTTATAGGCATGTACTCCGCATACCTCCAGAGATTGGTCTCGGAGCAGGTTGGCAGGTCTTGAACTGTGGGTTGCTTGCAAGACCTTCGGGAGGCGGTGGTCCGTGTCGCTTCACGGAGCTCTCTTGTGAGCTTCGCTTCCCGTGCTCCGCTCTCCTTGCGAAGATTGTCCATCAGAGTGGTAATATGGGCCAGAACTGCCTGACCCATGGCATCCAATGGAGGGGTAGGAGCTGAAGACGTAGATGGTGTCGGCTCTGGTGCCGGCACGGGCGGAAGGGACTCCTCCGCTTCCGATGAATCAACGTCCTCTTCTCCTCCGAAAGGTAGAGTAGACTCTTCCTCTGGATCGTCCCTAAGGAGATCCTTCTCTGTGTCCATGGACACATCGGACATCCTTTCCTCCTGGTGGATGTCCATGCCTTGCAACGCCTCACTGACGTTCGCCTCAACTGCAATCTGGACGCAGGGAGGCCCGAGTCATGTCTGGGGCACGACGGCTTCATTACCCGCTTTGGGAAACAGCAAGCTACGCATCCTGTCGTTTGGAAGGTACGGTCCCGGAGAGTTCTTCTGGAACCCTCGTACCCATTTGCGCAGCTTCTTGCATGCTACATCCCTCGACTTCGTTGACTTGGGGTCGCCGAAACGTTCGGCCATCATGGCCGAGCAGACATTGCAGTTCTGGGGGTCCCAGGACTGCAAGGTTTCAGTGGCAATGGCGCAGGCGGCATGAGACCTGCACATAGTGTGATCACAAAAGTTTCTCCTCTTGTGGTTACAGTAGATCACCTCACACTTCATTTTTGGCTCCTCCTGTAAAGAAAGGAAAAGGAAATGAGTATGCAGTTATTTATTACACTTGATAAATAAGTTACATGCAATAAATGCATAGTTTGCCTGCCTCAACAGACTGGAATGCCTTCGACGTAAAGGGGAAGGCTCTTGAAGCAGGAGCAAGAAAGGTAGGGCGTTTCTTGCTCAATGCAGAAACTCGCGAGTTGGTATAACCCGCCTTCTTCAGGCTGCTCGTCAAGAGAGCCTGTGCCTTGTCGTAGTCGAAAACCATGACCTCCTTCGGTTCCGTCTCCTCTTTAGTTGCTGGCTCATGCTTCAGTCGAATGAAGCAGTTGGGGTAAGCATTAAAGCTCGGCTAGAACTGGATGTCATCCAGGGGGATGGCTCCCATCTTCTCTGAGACGTAGAGCTTGCCATTGGTTATAGGCATGTACTCCGCATACCTCCAGAGATTGGTCTCGGAGCAGGTTGGCAGGTCTTGAACTGTGGGTCGCTTGCAAGACCTTCGGGAGGCGGTGGTCCGTGTCGCTTCACGGAGCTCTCTTGTGAGCTTCGCTTCCCATGCTCCGCTCTCCTTGCGAAGATTGTCCATCAGAGTGGTAATATGGGCCAGAACTGCCTGACCCATGGCATCCAATGGAGGGGTAGGAGCTGAAGACGTAGATGGTGTCGGCTCTGGTGCCGGCACGGGCGGAAGGGACTCCTCCGCTTCCGATGAATCAACGTCCTCTTCTCCTCCGAAAGGTAGAGTAGACTCTTCCTCTGGATCGTCCCTAAGGAGATCCTTCTCTGTGTCCATGGACACATCGGACATCCTTTCCTCCTGGTGGATGTCCATGCCTTGCAACGCCTCACTGACGTTCGCCTCAACTGCAATCTGGACGCAGGGAGGCCCGAGTCATGTCTGGGGCACGACGGCTTCACTACCCGCTTTGAGAAACAGCAAGCTACGTATCCTGTCGTTTGGAAGGTACGGTCCCGGAGAGTTCTTCTGGAACCCTCGTACCCATTTGCACAGCTTCTTGCATGCTGCATCCCTCGACTTCGTTGACTTGGGGTCGCCGAAACGTTCGGCCATCATGGCCGAGCAGACATTGCAGTTCTGGGGGTCCCAGGACTGCAAGGTTTCAGTGGCAATGGCGCAGGCGGCATGAGACCTGCACATAGTGTGATCACAAAAGTTTCTCCTCTTGTGGTTACAGTAGATCACCTCACACTTCATTTTTGGCTCCTCCTGTAAAGAAAGGAAAAGGAAATGAGTATGCAGTTATTTATTACACTTGATAAATAAGTTACATGCAATAAATGCATAGTTTGCCTGCCTCAACAGACTGGAATGCCTTCGACGTAAAGGGGAAGGCTCTTGAAGCAGGAGCAAGAAAGGTAGGGCGTTTCTTGCTCAATGCAGAAACTCGCGAGTTGGTATAACCCGCCTTCTTCAGGCTGCTCGTCAAGAGAGCCTGTGCCTTGTTGTAGTCGAAAACCATGACCTCCTTCGGTTCCGTCTCCTCTTTAGTTGCTGGCTCATGCTTCAGTCGAATGAAGCAGTCGGGGTAAGCATTAAAGCTCGGCTAGAACTGGATGTCATCCAGGGGGATGGCTCCCATCTTCTCTGAGACGTAGAGCTTGCCATTGGTTATAGGCATGTACTCCGCATACCTCCAGGGATTGGTCTCGGAGCAGGTTGGCAGGTCTTGAACTGTGGGTCGCTTGCAAGACCTTCGGGAGGCGGTGGTCCGTGTCGCTTCACGGAGCTCTCTTGTGAGCTTCGCTTCCCGTGCTCCGCTCTCCTTGCGAAGATTGTCCATCAGAGTGGTAATATGGGCCAGAACTGCCTGACCCATGGCATCCAATGGAGGGGTAGGAGCTGAAGACGTAGATGGTGTTGGCTCTGGTGCCGGCACGGGCGGAAGGGACTCCTCCGCTTCCGATGAATCAACGTCCTCTTCGGCTCCGAGAGGTAGAGTAGACTCTTCCGCTGGATCGTCCCTAAGGAGATCCTTCTCTGTGTCCATGGACACATCGGACATCCTTTCCTCCTGGTGGATGTCCATGCCTTGCAACGCCTCACTGACGTTCACCTCAACTGCGATCTGGACACAGGGAGGCCCGAGTCGTGTCTGGGGCACGACGGCTTCATTACCCGCTTTGGGAAACAGCAAGCTACGCATCCTGTCGTTTGGAAGGTACGGTCCCGGAGAGTTCTTCTGGAACCCTCGTACCCATTTGCGCAGCTTTTTGCATGCTGCATCCCTCGACTTCGTTGACTTGGGGTCGCCGAAACGTTCGGCCATCATGGCCGAGCAGACGTTGCAGTTCTGGGGGTCCCAGGACCGCAAGGTTTTAGTGGCAATGGCGCTGGCGGCATGAGACCTGCACATAGTGTGATCACAAAAGTTTCTCCTCTTGTGGTTACAGTAGATCACCTCACACTTCATTTTTAGCTCCTCCTGTAAAGAAAGGAAAAGGAAATGAGTATGCAGTTATTTATTACACTTGATAAATAAGTTGCATGCAATAAATGTTTTGGTAACTTAACCATTATAGCTTAGGATAGTAAGTTAGAAAGGAAATAGGAAAGATACATATTTGTGTCTCTTGTCCAGCAAATTGCTGTGATCTCCCCCAATATTAATTTAGAATTTCATAGTAAAGGAAAATCAAAAGAGAAGGGTTCTAACCTCTAGTGTTAGATTAGTGCATACTAGCACTGACCCTTTCAGAAAGTATTAATATTGCTGGGTAAATTATGAACTGATGACTTTCATCAGTGTATTGAAGGAATACTTCACTTCATTGTAAATTTGGTCTCAACAATAGACTGTGAAAGGATACACAGGGTATGTTGGAAAAATAAACTACTGTATAATATATACTATAGTTTTTTGCCTGCAGTATGTACTATACTGCAAAAATACTGGCTACTGTATAAGCATATACTGTAGTTCAGCCGGCATGTTGCCGGCTAGTCTAGTACCTGGCACCGGTTCAGCCGGCAGGGTTAGTACCTGGCGGCACCGGTTCAGTCGGCATGCTGCCGTCTGGGTCAGTACCTGGCGGCACCGGTTCAGCGGCATGCTGCCGGCAGGGTTAGTACCAGACGGCACCAGCCGACAGAGAGAGAGAAAGCATGGAGTGAAGGTCTACCTTATT
>NC_090727.1:112056279-112128779 GCF_036898095.1 Palaemon carinicauda | reverse complement strand
GGCACCCTAAAATTGATTGAAGTCAAGCAGATCCATGAAACTACCCCCTTGGGCGCTCTCTCGTGAGAGGAAGTTTTATGTTGATTGTAGGGCCCATCCGAACCCTCTTCTGATTCATCCTGACGTTGCCAATCTGGTACCTAGCATACCAAGTGACAGATTGGCCAACTTTCCTTCCACTTTTTTCCTTCCACTTTTTCTGCAAAATGCAGAACAGGAAAATTGGTGCAATGTCCGCCATCCTGGCCCTCTTCTAGCTGGATCGCTGGTCAGGAGCGGTGTCCTGTTTTGCCATAACGGAAAACATGGCCTTCCACTGTCTTGGATTAGAGTTCTCTTGCTTGAGGATACACTTGGGCACGCTGTTCTATCTTTTTTCTCTTCCTCTTGTTTGTTTTGAAGTTTTTATAGTTCATATATAAAAGATCTATTTTAATGTAGTTATTGTTCTTAAGATATTTTATTTTGATTATTTATTACTTCTCTTGTAGCTTATCTATTTCCTTATTTCCTTTCCTCACTGGTGTATTTTTCCCTGTTGGAGCCCTTGCGCTTATAGCGTCTTGCTTTAAAACTAGAGTTGTAGCTTGGCTTTTAATAATGATAGAAATGATGATAATAATAATAATAATAATAATAGTAATAATAATAATAATAATAATAATAATAATGATAATAATAATAATAATGTGGGCATTGTCAAGCAGTTTAAAGATTTTTTTAGATTTGTAACCAAAGCTCTGGAGTTTCTACTCCACCAGACAGTTTCCCTGTGGAGCAATTGCATTCTTAAGAGTTGTGATGCTGTTTTGGTCAGGTGCAACAAACAGCTCTCCCCACAGAGATGCCCTGTACCTAAGGAACCTGAATATGGTGGATTTCCCCTCATCTTTCCCACCTATGTAAGTCGCTGTAGCAAATGAGTAGGCTAACCAGTCTTCCTTTATGAGGAAGCTGCAGCTCCAAGGAATTTTCCCTTCAAACAGTCAACCAAACAGGGATGTTTGTTGCCTGTTATAGACTCCCAGCACCCAGGAAGCAGGACCACCAGCCTAACTTTTGTTGAAGAGGTTGCCCATCCGGACGAAGGAGTCGCTGTTGTAGAGGTTCCCACTAGGTCGGGCAAGTCCCCCAGCTGACCACCAGTGAGGGGTTACCTAGAGAGCCATTAGGACAGGTGGCAGTTATTCAGGAACAATCCCTTGATAGTAGAGGTTCTCCGTTCTGGGTATTGAGTTCCGTTCATAGACTGTCCCCCGACAGGTCGGACTCTGAGTCAAACCATTTATTTGAAAGGCTCTGCAAGAGACCTCCTTCTACAAGAGGAAGTGTCCAAGATGTTGGCTAAAGGGGCCAGAGAAGGGGTCTTAGATGACCCTCCAGGCTTCTTCAGCAACCTCTTTTTGATAGAAAAGCTGACGTGGCTGAAGACCCGTCATAGACTCATAGACCTTTCCCACTTGAACCTGGTTTTTTTCTTTTTTAATACAAAGTTCAAGATGGAGACCCCAGCCACAGTTCTTCAGGCCATCAGGAAGAACGACTTCCTGCTGACCATAGACCTGAAAGACACTTACTTTCAGATCCCCATCCATCCCGGATCGAGAAAGTACGTGAGGTTCCTTTTCAGAGACAAGGTCTACCACTTCAAGGTGCTGTGCTTTGGTGTCTCCACAGCACCTCAGGTGTTCACCTGGATATTTACCTGTGTCTCAGCCTGGGCTCATGCCATGAACATCAGGCTCCTACAGTTTCTGGATGACTGGCTTTTTTTTAGCAGTCACGAGCCTTGCTCGTACATCACAGGTATCTTTTCCTCAACTTCTGCAGGGAATGGGGATCCAACTGAACTTAGAAAAGTCCAGCCTCATCCCTCAACAATTTATCAGATACTTAGGCATGGCATCGACTCTGCCCAAGCCAGAGCGTTTCCATCTGCCGACAGGGTGATAAGATTCAGGCAAGTGGGTGATTACTTTCTCTAAAGGCAGTCACTCCCATCAAGCAATTAGCAGAAGCTTCTGGGACACCTCGCCTCATTGGAGAAACTGGTCCCTTTGGAAGGATGCATCTTTGCTCGACACAGTGTGCTATGAAGACCCAGTGGTCACAAACATCTAACCCTCCTGCGGCCTTAGTGTCGGTGCCCCAGGAAGTGGTGACGGATCTGCAGTTGAGCTGAGACAGGAGAACCTGCTAGAACTAACACCCCTACTTGTTCCTCCTCCAGAGTTCCTTCTATTTTCCAAGCCTTTTGCCAAGGGTGAGGTGCTCGCCTTCGAAGGAAGCAGGTTTCAGACCTGTGGTTGCAGGAAGGTAAGGCATTTCACATCAATTATCGGGAAATTAAAGCAGTGTACCTAGCACTACTCCACTTCTCGGAGACCCTCAAAGGTCACTCTGTAGTGTTCATGAGTGACACTCCATGGTTGTGACGTACATTGCGGACCATTTGAGCCAACCAAGGATGACAGTTGGCTCAGCGTTAGCTTTCTTTCCTCTAGTGGTAAAGAGTATTGGGACTTTGTGGGGTTCCCTGACACTAGACTTGTTCACCACTCACTTGAATGCCAAACTCCCGGTGTATTGCTCCCCAGTTCCAGACCCAGCAGCAGTGATGGAAGACGCTTTCCAACACCCACAGGGTGAACTGAACTTTTACGCCTTTCCTCCGTTCTGTCTGATTTGTCAGGTTCTGAACAGAGTACGTCTGGCCAGAAAAGTCATAGTAACACTAGTCACTCCAAAGTGGCCGGAAGTGGAGTGGTATCCAGACTTACTGGATCTTTTCTTGGAAGCCCTAAGAGAACTTCCAAAATTAACAAACCTACTGCGTCAACCACATGTCTGAAAGTTCCACGAGGTGGTCCACTGCTTTTTGGAACCGACTCCTCAAGATCGCCCCTTAAGTGCCTTTAAATAAAGCTCTAGACAGAGATCTTACCGTAAAAACTGTCTTCCTTCATGCCCTAGCTTCAGCCAAGAGGGTCAGTGAATTACATGGCCCATCTTATCTTATTTCATATTCCAAGGGGTGGAAAGAATTATCCTTCTGTTTTGTTCCCAAGTTTGTGGCTAAAATCCAAAATCCGGGTATACTTGACACCAGACTTGACTCTCTCAAACAGGTAACTGATGACCCAGATAATCTGTTACTCTGTCCCATAAGAGCAATCAGGAAATACCGGAAGAGGACATACCCTTTCAGACCTATTGCAATATTGCTAATCTGTTCTTGAGTACTGGTTGCTCCAAAAAGAAAGATTAAAAAAAAAAACACAGTTTCCTTTTGATATCAGGAAACTATTATGAGAGCCTTTAGATCCTTGGGAATCGCCACCAAGGATCCCCTAGAGCACATGACATTCGTGGCCTTGCCGCAAACTTGGCGCTCTGGAAGAACCCCTCAGTGACTCAGGTCCTTTGTGCAGGGGTCTGGAAGAGCCAAACCACTATTTAAAAGACTGTACCCATAGGTCCCTGGATACCTTCTTCTTAGGGCTTATTGTTGCAGTACAGTAACTACAGCAATGTAATTTTTGCTCTTATAGGATCCAAACACTTTGTCACAATATCAGTTACTCTCTACATTGTAAGGGTATGAAAACTGAATTAGAGTCAGCTCATACCTACCTACCTTCAAGCAATCTACGTAGGAGTACTCTGTTGACCACACCCTAATGCAGGAATGAATAACTTTATTCATTATTTTCTCTTATGTTGACGTAATCCTTTGATGCCTGTCCTTGGCTGTGTTTTATCAGTATTTAGGTCATATCTTATAGGGATCTGACACTTCGGGCCTGCCTCTTCATGAGCTGGATTAACTGTCATAATTTGTTTATCATTTTTAAAGAATTTTTATCTGTTCTTTCATGACATAGAGCTTAAGGCGACCTCTTGATGCAGACTTTCTCCCATCTACTGTAAGCAAGACTTACCATATAAATTACTCGGAAGTTTGTATCCCCATAGGAATAAACTACAGTACAAATTTTTAATACAATTTGTATTTTTCTTACCTATACAAACCTGAGTCATTAATGCAAAAGGTCCCACCTCATCCACCCCACAAGTCTTGACCAGGATAAAATGAAACTTGCCTCACAGCAACACGTAATGACTGTCCACCAGTTTTGCCCTGTAACCTATTATATAGATACTAATTAGGCACCTTTTCTTTCTTTCTACTCAGAGTAAGTTGATATAGAAGTAAACGCCATATAAATGACTTGGGGGGGGGGGGTTGTTTGTATAGTTACAAAAAATACAAATTTTATTACAAATTTGCAGTATTTTTGAGTTGGGGCACATCTCTTGCATTGTTTATTTATTACTGTATTTATTGATTTTTTTTATTATAAATGCTTTATTTCTTTTAATTTTATTCTTTACTTCACTGTTCTTTTCTGTATTTGACTGCTTTGCATATTGTGGCTCTTGGGCTTGCAGTATATTGTTTATCCCGATAGAATTGCACATTGGTTAATAATTTATTATTAGAATTTTAAACATTGCTGAATTAGTTTTTGCTTTTCTCACAGGTTTTCAACTGTATTATTGTCTTTTCAGATACTTTTCAAAAGAATATTAACAGCTGTTGAAAATAATGGTCTATGCGATACTCCAGAACACATCAGAGAACTTGATGAGTTATATGAAGATTGCAGACATATCTCAAATACTGTGGATACACTAATTTTAGAATTATATCCACCGCTTAATGTTCCAAATATGGAAGAACAGGTAAGCTGACCCAGTATTGTACCTAGCAATTCAAAAGCCTTTAGGTGCTAAGGTTAATTTTGGCACAACTGGTATTATTTACAGTAATCATAGTCTCTAGTAATCTTTGTCATATGTAGTTTTGGATAGTGTTGTAAGGATAAATTATTAAATTGAATTCGTTATCCTAACAAACTGTAATGTCAAATCCATAGAATCATTTGAAAAATGTTAATACAGTCAAGCCTCCTTCTTCGCTTTAGTTAGATTACTGACACTGGCGAGGAAATGGAATTTTCGTGAATAAATGCTGCACTAGGGTGGGCTAACTCCTAACCTAAAAAGTCTTTGCCCCTTGCTAAGAGCGGGTGCCCGAGCTGATGATTAACACCATAAATACTGCCTAATATTGTTTTAATTTGGTTTCTACAACTGTTTATATTCATATGTACAGTTTACAGTACATTTGCACACGTGCAATGATGATTGTAGACGTGCTTATTTGGCGAAGTAGGAGACCTGTCATCTTTGGAAGGGTAACAGATCAGATTTGACCTGGAATAACTATACTCAGTTTAGAGAGAGATACTGCTCAGAGTTTATGCTTCAATTGAAAAGGAATACAATTTAACCATAAAAAAAACCCTTTTTGGTGCAACTCAGGAGCATAAGTGGTGGACTACCCTTAAATCTACACTCTGTGGTGTAGATGCAATAGTCCCTCCTTTACTTAAACCGGAATGCTCTGTCATTCACTGTTCAATGGAAAATGCAACCCTTTTGGTTGATGTGTTTGACAGTAAGCAGAGTAATGAGAAGCTTGAACTTCCTCATTCCTTTTTTTCCTGAGGCAAAACTAACTAGTTTAGCTTTTCGACCTCGTGAAATTAAAGCTCTGTTGATGGACCTTGATGCTTCTGGAGGTGTAGATCTAACTGGTATTTTTCCTTTTCTTTTTTCTTTTATTTATAAAAACTGCATATTTCTTAGTTCCAAAGTTATCTGTCATTTTGTGCAAGTTAGAAAGTAGAGGAGCTTTTAACACTTGGAGAATTGGTAATGTTTTACTCCACTACCTAACTCTCTCTCTCTCTCTCTCTCTCTCTCTCTCTCTCTCTCTCTCTCTCTCTCTCTCTCTCTCACTTACCTATCTATATCTTTTTGCACACCTATCTATCTACCTCTTTTTACCTGTCTTATCTCTCTTTTTACTTATCTATCTCTCTTTACCTATCTATCTCTCTCTCTCTCAACCTACCTATCATCTCTCTCGCTACCTACCTATCTCTCTCTTTGCCTACCTATCTATATCTCACTCTCTATTTACCTACCTATCTATCTCTTCATCTCTCTCGTTACCTACCTAACTATCTCGCTCCTCTCTCATTACCTACCTATCTATCTCTCTCTTTACCTACCTAGCTCTCTCTCTCTCTCTCTCTTTACCTACCTATCTCTCTCTCTCTTTACTTACCTATCTATCTATCTCTCTCTTCCTACCTATCTATCTCTCTCTTTTTACCTACATATCTATCTATCTCTTTCTTTACCTCCCCATCTATCACTCTCTCTTCACCTACCTATCTCTCTCTCTCTCTCTCTTTACCTACCTATCTATATCTCTCTTTACCTACCTACCTATCTCTCTCTCTTTACCTACCTATCTATCTCTCTTCACCTACCTATTTATCTCTCTTCACCATCCTCTCTCTCTCTCTCTCTCTCTCTCTCTCTCTCTCTCTCTCTCTCTTTACCCACCTATCTATCTATCTATCTCTACCTACCTATCTATCTGTCTATCTCTCCCAATCTCTCTCCTTACCTACCTATCTATCTCTTTATTTACCTATTTATCTTTATCTCTTTTCCTACCTATTTACCTCTATCTCTCTTTACCTACCTATCTATCTATCTCTCTTTACCTACCTATCTCCTCTCTCTCTTTACCTACCTATCTCCTCTCTCTCTTTACCTACCTACCTATCTCCTCTCTCTCTTTACCTACCTACCTATCTCATCTCTCTCTTTACCAAACTATCTATCTCTCTCCCTCTACCTACCCATCTATCTCTCTATCTACCTATCTATCTTTTTATCTACCTATCTATCTCTATTTAACTACCTATCTATCTCTTTACCTACATAATTCTCTCTCTCTCTCTCTCTCTCTCTCTCTCTCTCTCTCTCTCTCTCTCTCTACCTACCTATCTATCACTCTCTTTACCTACCTATCTCTCTTTTTACCCACCTATCTATCTCTCTCTCTAGTAGCTTATCTATCTCTCTCTTTACCTATCTCTCTCTCTTTACCTACCTATCTATCTCTCTTTCTTTCTTTACTACCTATCTAGCTCTTTCTTTCTTTACCCCTCTCTCTCTCTCTCTCTCTCTCTCTCTCTCTCTCTCTCTCTCTCTCTCTCTCTCTCTCTCTCTCTCTCTCTCTGTTTACCTACCTATCTCACTCTCTTTGCCTACCTATCTATCTCTCTCTCTTTACCTACCTATCTATCTCTTCCTCTTTACCTACCTATCCATCTCTTCCTCCCTCTTTACCTACCTACTGATTTCTCTCTCTCTCTCTCTCTCTCTCTCTCTCTCTCTCTCTCTCTCTCTCTCTTTACCTACCTATCTCTTTACCTACCTATATATCTCTCTCTCGTTACCTACCTATCTATCTCTCTCAACACCTATCTATCTATCTTTCTCTTTACCTACCTATCTATCTCTCTTCACCTGTCTATCTCTCTCTCTTTCTCTTTACCTACCTATCTATCTCTACCTACCTATCTATCTCTCTCTTTACCTACTACCTATTTATCTCTCTCTTTTTACCAACCAATCTCCTTTCTCTCTTTACCTACCTATCTATCTATCTCTCTACATATCTGTTTATCTATCTATCTCTGCCTTTACCTACCTATCTATCTATCTTCTTTCTTTACCCACCTATATATCTCTCTGTTTACCTACCTATCTATCTCTCTCTCTTTACCTGCTTATCTATCTCTCTCTTTACCTACCTATCTATCTCTCTTTACCTACTACCTATTTATCTCTCTCTTTCTCTTTACCTTCCTATCTCCTTTCTCTCTTTACCTACCTATCTCTTTTTATCTACCTTTCTATCTCTTTACCTGCCTATCTATATCTCTCTTTACCTACCTATCTATCTCTCTCTTTACCTACCTATCTATCTCTCTCTTTACCTACTTATCTATCTCTCTTTACCTACCTATCTATCTCTCTTTACCTACCTATCTCTCTCTTTACCTACCTGTCTATCTTTGTCTCTCCCTTTTTACCTACCTATCTATCTCTCTCTTCCTCTTTCCCTAGCTATCAATCTCTCTCCTTTTGTACCTACCTATCTATCTCTCTTTACTTACCTATCTATCTCTCTTTTTACCCACCTATATATCTCTTTACCTATTTATCTATCTCTCTACCTACCTATATCTCTCTCTTTACCTACCTATCTATCTCTTTTTTTTACCTACCTATCCATCTCTCTTGTACCAACCGTGTGTCACACGATTGTACATAAATTATTTTGTATATATTATGCTTGTATCTGCGCTCTTCCCTCGCACGAAAAAGAACCTGAATAATCATGTCTCCGGTTTTCCTCTGTAACATTGTCACTTTCTCAAACATGTATTTTCCTGTTGCCTTGAGGTTTTGTATATAAAGGAGAGTGTTCCTTAATAAAGTACTCAGTTGATTGGATCCAGCCTTTGAGTTCACAACCCTCTCTCGGCCCGTCACACTCTCTTTACCTACCTATTAATCTCTCTTTACCTAATTGTCTCATCTCACTCTTTACTTACCTATTTATTTCCCTCTTTACCTACTTATCTCTCGCTCTCTTTACCAACCTATCTCTCTCTTTACCTACCTATCTCTCTCTCTTTACCTTATATATATATATATATATATATATATATATATATATATATATACATATATATATATAATATATATATATATATATATATATATATATATATTTTACCTAACTATATATATCTCTCTCTCTTTACCTACCTATCTATCTATCTCTCTTTACCTACTTATCTCTCTCTCTCTTTACCTACTTATCTATCTCTCTCTTTACCTACCTATCTATCTAACCCTCTTTACCTATCTATCTCTCTTTACCTACCTATCTATCTATCTCTCTTTGCCTACTACCTATTCATCTCTTTTTACCTCCAATCTCCTCTCTCTCTTTACCTACCTATCTATCTATCTCTCTCTCTACCTATCTATCTCTGCCTTTACCTACCTACATATATCTCTCTCTTTACCTACCTATCTATCTCTCTCTTTACCTACATATCTATTCCTCTCTTTACCTACGTATCTATCAATATCTTTTTTACCTATTCAACTATCTCTCTCTCTCTTTTTACCTACCTATCTTCCTATCTATCTCTCTTTACCTACCTATCTATCTCTCTCCCTCTGTTTACCTACCTATCTCTCTCTCTTTACCTACTTATCTACCTATCTCTTCACCTATCAATCTCTCTCTCTTTACCTATCTATCTCTCTCTTTACCTACCTATTTATGTCTTTACCTACCTATCTCTCTCCATAGCTACCGATCTATCTATCTCTCTACTTTCCTATCTATCTCTCTCTTTACCTACCTATATCTGTGTGTCTCTCTTTACCTACGAATCTATCTCTCCCTCTTTACCTACCTTTTAATCTCTCTCTTTACCTACCTTTTAATCTCTCTCTCTCTCTCTCTCTCTCTCTCTCTCTCTCTCTCTCTCTCTCTCTCTCTCTCTCTCTCTCTCTCTTTACCTACTTATATCTGTCTCTCTCTCTTTACCTACGAATCTATCTCTCCCTCTTTACCTACCTTTTAATCTCTCTCTCTCTCTCTTTACCTACCTATTTATCTCTCTCTTTACCTACCTACCTATCTATCTCTCTCTACCATCTTATCTATCTATCACTCTCTCTTTACCTATGTATCTATCTCTCTCTCTTTACCTACCTTTTAATCTCTCTCTCTCTCTCTCTCTCTCTCTCTCTTTACCTACTTACTTATCTCTTTACCCATTTATCTCTCTCTTTAACTACCTATCTATGTCTCGTTACTACGTATCTATCTCTCTTTTTACCTACCTATCTATCTCTATACCTACCTATCTTCCTATCTATCTCTCTTTACCTACCTATCTATCTCTCTCTCCCTCTCTTAACCTACCTATCTATCTCACTTTACCTACCTATCGATCTCTCTCTCTTTACCTACCTTTTTATCTCTCCCTCTCTTTCTTTACTTACCTATCTCTCTCTCTTTACCTACCTATTTATCTCTCCCACTCTCTCTTTACCTATCTATCTATCTCTCTCCTTACCCACCTATCTCTCTCCTTACCCACCTATCTCTCTCTTTACCTACCTATTTATTTCTCTCTCTTTACGTACCTATATATCTATCTCTCTTTACCTACTACCTATTTATCTCTCTCTCCTTACCTACCTATCTATCTATCTCTCTCCACCTACCTATCTATCTTTATCTACCTACCTATCTATCCCTCTTTATCTACATCTCTCTCTCTCTCTCTCTCTCTCTCTCTCTCTCTCTCTTTACCTACCTATCTCTCTCTCTTTATCTACCTATCTATCTTTCTCTTCACCTACCTATCTCTCTTTTTCTATCTATCTATCTCTCTCTCATTTCCTATCTATCTCTTTCTATTTACCTGGTTATCTATCACACTTTACCTATCTATCTCTCTCTTTCTTTACCTACCTATCTCACTCTCTTTACCTACCTATCTCTCTCTCTTTACCTACGTAACTATCTCTCTTCTTACCTACCTATCTTCCTATCCATCTCTCTCTTTAACTACCTATCTATCTCTCTCTCCCTCTTTTTACCTACCTTTCTATATCTCTCTTTACCTACTTATCTATCTCTCTCTTCACCTACCTATCTATCTCTTTACCTACTACCCATTAATCTATCTCTCTCTTTACCTACCTATCTCCTTTCTCTCTTTACCTTCCTATCTCTCTTATCTACGTATCTATCACTTTCTTTACCTTCCTATCTATAGCTCTCTTTACCTACCTATCCATCTCTCTCTTTACCTACCTATCTTTCTCTTTACCTACTTAACAATTTCTTTGTCTCTCCCTTTTTACCTACTTATCTATCTCTCTCTTCCTCTTTACCTACCTATCAATCTCTATCTCTCTTTACCTATTTCTCTCTCTTTTTACCCACCTATCTATCTCTATTTACCTACTTATCTATCTTTACTTACTTATCTCCCTTTACCTACCCATCTATCTCTTTCTTTACCTACCTATCCATCTCTCTCTCTTTACTTACCTATTTTTCTCTCTCTTTACCTACCTATCTATCTCTCCCCCTCTCTCTACCTATCTCTCTCTTTACTGACCTATCTCTCTCTCTCTTTACCTACCTATTTCTCTGTTTACCTACCTATATCTCTCTCTCTTTACCTATATATCTATCTCTCTCTCTTCACCTACCTACCTATATATATATATATATATATATATATATATATATAAATATATATAGATATATATATATATATATATATATATATATTTATAGATAGATATAGATATAGATATATAGATATATATGTATATATGTATATGTATCTTTATCTATCTATCTCTCTCTCTTTACCTACCTATCTATATCTCTCTTTACCTACCTATCTATATATCTCTCTTTACCTACCTACCTATATATCTCTCTTTACCTACTTATCTATCAATCTCTTTTTACCTACCTATCTATGCATCTCTCTTTACCTACTTATCTATCTCTATCTTTACCTACCTATCTATCTCTTTCCTTCTATTTACCTACCTATCTATATCTCTCTTTACCTACTTATCTTTCTCTCTCTTTACCTACCTATCTATCTCTCTCTTTACCTACCTATCTATCTCTCTCTCTCTTTTCCTACTACCTATTTATCTATCTCTCTCTTTACCTACCTGTCTCCTTTCTCTCTTTACCTACCTATCTCCTTTCTCTTTTTACCTACCTATCTATCTCTTTCTTTACCTACCTATCTATCTCTCTCTTTACCTACCTATCTATCCTTTTCTTTACCTACCTATCTATCTCTTTCTTTACCTACCTATCTATATCTTTCTTTACCTTCCTATCCATACTTGTATCTATCTTTACATACCTATATATATCTCTCTTTACCTACTTAACAATTTCTTTGTTTCTCCCTTTTTACCTACCTATCTCGCTCTCTCTTCCTCTTTACCTACCTATCAATCTCTCCAGTTTTACCTACCTACCTATCTCTTTTTACCTACCTATCTATCTCTCTCTTTTTACCCACCTATCTATCTCTTTCCCTACTCATCTATCTCTTTACTTACCTATCTCTCTCTTTACCTACCTATCTATCTCTTTCTTTACCTACCTGTCTTATCTCTCTATTTACTTACCTATTTATCTCTCTCTTTACCTACCTATTTATCTCTCCCCCTCTCTCTTTACCTACTTATCTCTCTTTACCTACTTATCTCTCTTTACCTACCTATCTCTCTTTACCTACCTATCTCTCTTTACCTACCTATATCTCTCTCTCTTTACCTATCTATCTATCTAATTCTCTTTACCTACCTATATATATATATATATATATATATATACATATATATATATATATATATATATATATATATATATATATATATATATATATATATATATATAACTTTACCAACCTATCTATATACATATATATCTTTACCTACCTATCTATATATCTCTCTTTAGCTACCTATCTATATATCTCTCTTTACCTACCTATCTATCTATCCCTCTACCTACCTACCTATCTCTCTATCTCTCTCTCTCTCTCTCTTTACCTACCTATCACCTTTCTCTTTTTATCTACCTATCTATCCCTTTCTTTACCTTCCTATCTATATCTCTCTTTACCTACCTATATATCTCTCTTTACCTACCTATCTATCTCTTTACCTACCTTTCTATTGCTCTCTCTCTCTTTACCTACCTGTCTATTGCTCTCTCTTCACCTACCTATTTATCTCTCTCTTTACCGACTACCTATTTATCTCTCTTTACCTACCTATATCCTCTCTCTTTACCTACCTATCAATCTTTCTACCTACCTATCTCTCTCTACCTACCTATCTATCTATATTTTTATCTACCTTTCTATCTGTCTTTACCTGCCCATC
Source organism: Palaemon carinicauda (assembly GCF_036898095.1). Lineage (NCBI taxonomy): Eukaryota > Metazoa > Arthropoda > Malacostraca > Decapoda > Palaemonidae > Palaemon > Palaemon carinicauda. The sequence continues at coordinate 112,115,813 of NC_090727.1, read as the reverse complement.
TATCTCTATCTCTTTTTCTTTACCTACCTCTCTCTCTTAACCTACCTATCTATCTCTTTTACCTACCTATATCTCTCTCTCTTTTACCTACCTATACCTCTCACTTTTTACCTACCTATACCTCTCACTCTTTTTACCTACCTATACCTCTCTTTACCTGCTTATCTCTCTCTCTCTCTCTCTCTCTCTCTCTCTCTCTCTCTCTCTATATATATATATATATATATATAGATAGATATATATCTATATATATAGATATATATAGATATATATATATATATATATATATATCTTTACCTACGTATCTATCTCTTTTTTACCTGTCTATCTCTCTCTTTTTACCTACCTATCTATCTCTCCTTACCTACCTATCTATCTCTCTCTCTCTCTCTCCCTACCTACTATCTCTCTCCCTCTCTTTACCTACCTATCTCTCTCCCTCTCTTCACCTACCTATCTATCTTTCTCTTTTTACCTCCCTATCTCTCTTTCTCTTTACCTACCTATCTATCTATCTCTCTCTTTACCTACCTATCTATCTATCTCTCTCTTTACCTACCTATCTATCTCTCTCTCTTTACCTACCTATCTATCTCTCTCTCTTTACCTACCTATCTATCTCTCTCTCTTTACCTACCTATCTATCTCTCTCTCTTTACCTACCTATCTATCTCTCTCTCTTTACCTACCTATCTATCTCTCTCTCTTTACCTACTTATATACCTCTCTCTACATACCTATATACCCCTCTCTCTACCTACCTATCTATCTCCCTCTCTCTACCTACCTATCTATCTCCCTCTCTCTACCTACCTACCTATATATCTCCCTCTCTCTCTTTACCTACCTATCTCTCTCCACCTACCCATTTATATATCTCTCCACCTACCTATCTATCTCTCCTTTACCTACCTACCTACCTCTCTTTCTTTACCTGCCTAGCTATCTCCCTCTTTACCTACCTATCTTTCTCTCTCTCTTTACCTACCTATCACTCTCTCTTTACCTATTTATCTCTCCCTCTTCAGTTACCTTATCTATCCCCCTCTCTCTCTTTACCTACCTATCTCTCTCTCTCTTTACCTATCTCTCTATTTACCTACCTATTTATCTCGTTTTACCTACCTATCTATCTCGTTTTACCTACCCATCTATCCCTTTACCTACCCATCTATCCCTTTACCTACCTATCTATCCCTTTACCTACCTATCTATCTCCCGCTCTCTTTATCTACCTATCTATCTCTCCCTCGCTCTCTTTACCTACTTATATATCTCTCTCTTTACCTACCTACTTACCTTTCTCTTTACATACCTATTTATCTCTATCTCTCTCTTTACCTACATATCTATCTATCTCTCTCCCTTACCTACCCATCTCTCTCTCTCCCTTACCTACCTATCTCTCTCTCTCTCTCTCCCTTACCTACCTATCTCTCTCTCTCTCTCCCTTACCTACCTATCTCTCTCTCCCTCTTTACCTACCTATCTCTCTCTCTCTCTTTACTTACTTATCTATCTCTCTATTTTACCTACCTACTTATCTATCTCTCTTTTTACCTACTTATCTCTTCTCTTTTAACCTACGTAATTATCTCTCTTTACCTACCTTTCTATCTCTCCCTCTCTCTCTTTACCTACCATTCTATCTCTCCCTCTCTTTACCTACCATTCTATGTATCTCTATCTAACTACCTATCTTTCTCTCTCATTACTTACCTATCTATCTCTCTTTACCTACCTATCTCTCTTTACCTACCTATCTCTCTCGCTTTACCTACGTATCTATCTCTCTGTGTCTTTAATTACCTATCTCTCTCTTTTTACCTACCCATCTATCTCTCTCTCTTTACCTACGTAAATATCTATCTCTTTACCTACCTATCTATCTCTCTACCCACCTATCTTTCTCTTTTATTGCAGTGTCTTACCAAACAATCATATAGCCGTAGGTTCCCTACGACGGCAGACAATAGACTCAAAACTACCGCGGTGGCGCCGCCATCACTGATGTAGGTGACGTCATCTCCCTCCACTCGAGGGAGCTACAGGTACAACTGTCCAGGTGACATCAATTCATTCTCTGCCAGCTTCTGGTGAATATCGGTGCAGACTTTTTCCTTCATTTGTTTGGAAGTATTATCTCCAATATCGGTGAATTATTCAAAATCCGTGTTGTAGGATTGAAGCTGAATTTTCTTTTCTACAATTTTGTGGTCATACCATCATGTCGGACTCTAGTCCTTCAGTAGTTAGGTTTTGCGCCGGTACAGAGTTGTCAGGTTTTCTAAAGGAAAGGCCAACTTCTAATCAACAGAAGCTTTAAAAGGCCAACCCATTAGTAGAAAAAAGCCAAATATACAGTATTATTTGATTCGCCTTTTTTCATATTGCTAACGGCCAACCAATTTAAAAAAAAAAAAGGCCAAATTGAGGTCTTTTGGTCTCGAAAAAGACCAAACTGGCAACCCTGCGCTGGTAGGTGCAAAACTAGGTTGGTTAAAATTAATTTATGATTCGCACACTAAGTGAATTAAGGTAGGGGTTGTGAGTGCTCTAGAGAATCTACTTGTGATGAATGCAAGGATCGGAGTGAACAACAGTGGAAAGTTTTTGTTTCTCACTCGGGGAAGATAATTAAGGATAGGAAGAGGAAGGCGGCTCTCAGAGCTGAAAGTAAGACAAGTTTAGCTTCTTCGGCTTCTTCTATCGAAGCTCCTGCTCCTATTCCTTCTCTTATTATATCTTCGACCTTGAGTCCTCCTACTCCTGCTCCTGATTGCCAACTTCCCGTAGAGTTTCTCCTGACACCATTGCCAGCCTCGAGTCTAAATTTGAAAAGAAATTTGATGTATTAGCTAATACATCAAAGTCTTTCATAGGAAAGACTTCTAGTAAAGTGAAAAGTGTCAGTGCAGTGCTATCTGACGGGGTGGCTGTTTGTCCCGATAGTTCTCCTAGACAAAGGTCACTGTCCCGCTCCCCCGCCTCAGGGAGAAGACATACCGGAAGTCCAAGGTAGACTATCGGGGTTTGCCCACAGACAGTCGCTTCCTCCGTCGATCCTGTGGTGCGACAGCAGGATTCGACTAAACACCATTGGAAAGGTGTGTAGTTAGGTAATCAGTTATCGACAGAGTCGAGTGATTCGTCGGCGGTTAAACGTCGTAAGTGGTGGGATTCTTCAGTCTCACGTCCGTTGTAGAGACGTTCGACTGAAGAGGTGCTACTCTGCCCCCTGTGAAAGGGGTACAGAGAAGTAGATATCTCTCGCCCGTCGTGTAGCGTAGCTACATGGACTTCGCTTCGTATTCTTACGACAGCGACAGCTGCCTTCGACTCGGTTGTGAAGCGACCGATTCTGAGTTCATCGAGATCTTCGACTCATCAAGCTGTCGAAACTTTTCCTTTGACTTCACATGCGACAGATAATTCGACTGACGCGAGACCTCCGGTGGCGATCGTGTCGAAATCCATGACCCCAGTTACGTCGACTTCAACTCAAGAAGACGAGAATTTAATTCCGTTACGTCGACAGTTGCAAGAGCTGATGAGCTGGATGAAAGAAAACAAACAATGTACGAAGAATAATGAGTCGAATCAAGAACGGTCTCTGTCGTCTATCTCTTCGGATGACGAAGAGGACTTAGAAGCGGACTCTATCTCTCTCTCGTGTTATTCGAAACTTTTACGCTACCTTCTCGACATGTACCCGGATTACTTCGTAGCAGCCGCTCCCAGCTGCTTCCATTTTCCTGATGAGAAGGAAGAATTTCGATCCTCTTCTCCTGAAGCTCGTTCTTTCCAAGGATGCTAAACATAAGCTTCGTGATATAGAAGATTGGTTTAAGGTCAAGAGAGAACTCGGGAAAGCAACTTTCGCCTATCCTCTGTCAAAGCTTATTAAGAAGAGGTATAGGTTGTATGGTAATCTAAACTTAATAACAATAATAAGAATAAGCTTAGAAGTTTTGCACCTATCTATGAAGTGATAGAGTGTCCGCAAACTTATTTTGCAGAGTGAGGTAAAATATTCTTTACATCGCCAGAGTTAGACTATTTGGTAAAGAATATTTTCAATATTTTAAAAATTGAGTTTCTTGGACTGGACGATCGAAGTCCTCACTACTAAAATAGAGGATTGCCCTACTCTTCAGGAAGATCTGGCATCGGACTGGCTTGGGGTTTTGTCATGTGCCGACAAATCAGTTCGGGATGGTTGCGATGAGCTGGCCTCTCTCTTTGCATTCGGGACTCTCAAGAAAAGACACTCTGGTGTTCTTTTGTTTCGAAAGGAGTCGCTTTGCCTCAGAAGTCCGCACTTATGTTTTCTCCTCTCGACAAGGATCATCTGTTTCCTGAAGAAATAGTGGCCAAGATTCTGTCTGCACTGGAAAAGAAGTCTACTAATGACTTGCTTACCCAGTCTTCTAAGCGGGTTAAACCCTCGACTGTGACGACTACCGCCTCGGAATCACCCTTGCAGAAGAAACCCTTTCGAGGGGGTAGGTCTAGACTGTGCGTCAGGCCTCGATCGAATTTACGACACCCAACCAAGTTCTCGACGAAACCCGACATGAAATCATCCAAGTGATTTTTCAATCCTTCATGCTCCGATAGGGGGCAGATCGAGCCTTTTTTGGGAGGAATGGACTCGCAGAGGGGCAGAGCCCTGGAGACCAAATTCAATATGGAAACGACCTGTTCAGTGTTGGAATCCCTTTGTCAAGGGGACTGGATGGTATTCCTGGATATGCAGGACTCATACTTCTACATTCTTATTCACCAGGACTCCAGGAAATACCTTCGGTTTGTGTTCATGAGCAAGACCTACCAGTTTCGAGCTCTTTGCTTTGGCCTCTCGACAGCTCCGCAAGTATTTACGCGAGCATTAACTGGGAAAGTGGTTACACCTGGTCAGGTTACGCTGATCTCTCGATTTCTTCAAGGGAAAATGAATGTGTTGGCGAACGGACTAAGTCGCCTTCTTCAAGTACTGCCGTTAGAATGGATATGTGGCGCGCAGGACCATATTGGCTCGCACAAACAACTAGGCGCACGCAATCAGTTGAAGTGCGCAAACAACTCTTATGACAGGGTTGCTCGAACTCTCGTTGCGTGAAGTGTTCATGAGTGCACAAGAGTTTTACTCTTATGACAGAGTTTTCGAATTCTCATTCCGTGAATTGTTCACGCGCGCCCATCTTCATCAAGAGTTTTACTCTTTTACGGATCTCTACGGGTAACTATGACACAGTTCCTTTGGGTCCTGATCACATAACACGATTCCTGAAAATTCCGTCAGGAATTAGCGACAGAGTTCCTGTGGGTTCTCGGCAAAACATTCCTTAAGGTCGTGAGAAAGGTATTCAACAATAGATTCTGAACCCCTAGGTTTTCGTCCGAATCTCTCGGTTTCCGCTATCCAGAGGTTTCTGAAAACTCTATGGTCGACCTCCCCTCTCTACGGGATGGGCCTTCCAAAGGTGTGACTTGTTACGTCACTCTACGCTCCCAGCTGATTACTATATCAGCTAGTCTAGTTTCGCCAGCACCGATCCTTTCGTTTTCGAACGAACCACCGTCATTTTTTCCCTCCACCTTCCCACTTCGAGTGGTTTGGTTAACAGACGGAAATAAAGAATTCTTTACATTCCAGTTCATTTCCCTGGCAGGCTTTGCCTGATTTAGACGGTAGCAACTTTCAAGAAAAAACTGAAGACTTATCTCTTTGGAAAGTGTTATAATAGTGATCTGAAAACTATTAAGCCTGAATACAAATGCTAGCGAATAACTGAAAAGATACAGAGTGAAATATAAACTGGAAAGAAATTATTTTCACACATCAAGGCCCATCTGAACAGACTCTTAGTGTATGATGGAGGGCGAGAAATAAACCCCTAAAAATAGAAGTAAAATTAAGTAGTTTTTCTCACTAGCGAGAAAGCTTTCGATGGCAACCCCTTTGGGTAAGCGGTCGATGGCAATTATGTCTGGCATTCTTGAAGCAAACTCCCACATACGAAACTTCACCCTTTTCGGGAGACTTGTTCCTGAGAAGTGTTTACAGAACTTCAATGGGTGTTAGTTTAAAATTCATGAAAGCAGTAGGCCGTCCTGGAGCATGCTCTCTAGCCAAGACAAAACTGCGAGGTTACTGTCTTAAACTCAGTTCTACCGTTTGATGGAGGTAGCCTCCCCCGTCATTGTACCCTGTGTATAACGACTTGCTTTTTACACGATAGGCTTCCGAGACCTTTTATTCTATCCTTACATGGTTATTGTTTCGAACAATTAGTCCCGAAGGAACGTTGTTAGCTGACGTTTACAGAATGATAGCAACAGCGTGGGCAACTTTTCATTACGTTTACGAAGGTTTCAAACTCCACCCACAGGTAACCAGACATCCGTTTTCTGTGTAATGAACACTGGCTAGCCCCTCACATGCAGAGGAGGGGTAAACCAAAGGTGAAATGATCGTCTCTTTAACTGTATATTTTGTTTGAAAACATGTTCACTTTCTTTCAAGAAAATATTACAGTTGATCAATGATCAAAGTTCTTTCGGTAATAATGTTGCGATTCGTCGCACATACATTATTCGCGCAACTTTTCTAATCCGTAGCCACGAAAATTTGTTCTCAAAAACCTGAAAGACTTGATAACCCAGGAAGAAGAAGAACGATCCTTATGTCCCGTGCGAGCATTAAGATATTATCTGCGCAGAACAGAGTGTTCTGAGAGAGTTGATTGTAGAAACACATTCTCTAGCTAATGACGCAGTGTTTCCTTTATTGAGAGTGAAAGCGCACGAAGTTCGAGCGGTTGCGACTTCTCTCGCTTTTCGACACAACTAGTCGCTATCTGCTATCCTTCAAAGTACCCTTTGGGAGATCTGAATATGTGTTTGCTACGTATTATTTGAAAGAAATCGAAACAGTGTTTGAAAATTGTAAGTTTCTCGGTCCGCGTTCGGTAGCTGGCATGGTGTTGGGAGGAACGACATGGGGGTTGCTCCCTCTTAGCCTATATTTCGCCTTGTACCAAGGTTGGCGAGTTAAAGGGAAGTCTGGGGGTACAATGTATCTGGAGTACTCGCCAATCATTTTAGTGTTAGTTTTGGTGGGTAAAGGTTTTTTATTTCGGTGTAAGTGACAGTTTTTTCATGTTGGTTATTTCTGGTCTTAGCCCAGGCCAAGGGCGATATTTTCTTGTATCTTTGTTCAGTCAGCGGTGAACACCATGACTACGAGGATCTTCCACTCCATGTTGAGGCCTTCTACTATGTAAGATGAGCACCGACCAGAGGCAGTATTCTCCTGCAGTAGCTCTCTTACAAGATAAGGTACAACAGGCACTAACAGTGTGTTTGGGTATACTTTATTTTCAAGAATCGTATACGATTGTTGAAGTAAAACTTACATCCACAGCCCCCCATCCTTGCAATGGGTAATCAGCTTTATAATTGTTCGGTAAGACACTGCAATAAAAATGGATTTACATTATAAAATGAAATTTTATTGCATACTTACCGAACAATTATTAATTAAAGCCCTCCCTCCTCCCCACTAGTGGATGGCTGGGCAGAACGAATTGATGTTACCTGGACAGTTGTACCTGTAGCTCCCTCGAGTGGAGGGAGATGACGTCACCTACATCAGCGATGGCGGCGCCACCGCGGTAGTTTTGAATCTATTGTCTGCCGTCGTAGGGAACCTACAGCTATATAATTCTTCGGTAAGTATGCAATAAAATTTCATTTTATAATGAAAATCCATTTTCTTTACCTACCTATCTCTCGCTCTCTCTCTTTACCTACCTATCTCTCTCTCCCTCTCTCTTTACGTACCTATCTCTCCCTCTCTACCTATCTATCTATCTCTCTCTTTACCTACCCATCTATCTCTCCCTCTCTTTACCTACCTATCTCTCTCTTCACCTACCTATCTCTCTCTCTCTCTCTTTACCTACCCATCTATGTCTCTCTCTTTCTCATTACCTACCTATCTATATTTCTCTCTCTTTTTACCTACCTATCTATCTATCTCTCTCTTTTTACCTACCTATTTATCTCTCTCTTTTTACCTACCTATATATCTATCCCTCTCTCTTTACCTAGCTATCTAACTTTGTCTGTCTTTACCTACCTATCTATCTCTATCTGTCTCTACATACCTATCTGTCTCTCTCTCTCTCTTTACCTACCTATCTGTCTCTCTCTCTCTCTCTTTACCTACCTATCTTTCCCTCTCTCTTTACCTACCTAGCTATCTCTCTCTTTACCTCTTACCTATCTCTCTCTTTACCTTCCTATCTATCTCTTTACCTACCTATCCATCTCTTTACCTATCCATCTATATGTTTACCTATCTATTTATCTGTTTACTTAGATATATATCTCTAGCTTTACCTATCTACATCTCTTTACCTATTCATCTATCTTTCTCTATCTTTACCTATCTATCTCTTTCCCTAGCTATATATTTATCTATATATATATATATATATATATATATATATATATATATATATGTATATATATATATGTTTACCTGTCTTTCTATCTATATCTATACATATCTCTCCATATCTATCTATCTCTCCTTATCTAACCTATCTATCTCTTTCCCTAGCTATATCTTTACCTGTCTTTCTATCTATCTATACCTATCTCTCCATATCTATACCTATCTATCTATCTCTCCATATCTATACCTATCTATCTATCTCCATATCTATACCTATACCTGTCTATCTATTTATCCCTCTACACCTATTTATCTATCTCTCTACACTTATTTATCTATCCCTCTATACCTATCTATATTATATATATATATATATATATATATATATATATATATATATATATATATATATATATATGTATATATATATATATATATATATATATATATATGTTATATATATATATATATATATATATATATATATAATCTAATTTGGTTTTGGTAAATTTAGGCAAAAATTAACCTTTTATATTATATTATTTGTAATGTATACTTTCTCTATTTCCAGACAAATCATCTTGCAAACATTCTGCGCACAGCATTGAAGACTGCAACACAGTGCCACATCATCACCGAAGCTGAACAGCCTCAGATTGAATTTATACATAAAGCAATTGAACACAACCTTGATCGCATGAAGGAAAAATTAAGTAATCTATGATATCAGTTTTTGATCATGTTATTTAGACACAGTTAATAAAGTTTAAAAATTCTATCGCATTTCTTTTGAGTATAAAAAAAGCAAGTTGTAACTAATGTCATGCTACAAATTAAAGGAAATCTTACAAAACTAACTGTGTTGTGAATGTCGAATTATATATTAATAGTTAACACAATATCGAAGATAAAAAAAAATCTTGCATAAAAATTTGTTAACAATAGACTACTTCACTCAATACTGGCTATTTGACTATCTTAATTGATTGATTGATTTAAAATTCTCTGGCATCCTGACATGAGAAGTCTTTGACACAGATATTATTTGTTATAAATTAAGAATAAAGAGTATTCAATTTAAAGCAATAAAAGCAATGTCCTTTAAAATTTAAATAGATTTCGGAAGTAAATCTAAAAATACCGCTGGCATAGTACAACACATCCTGTCCAAGAATCTTGGTAAGGATGAACCTGCCATCCTCACTTCGAGCCTTAAACAGATATTTCTTAAAGTGCTATAAGTGGGGCATTTGGTCAACAAATGCCTCAATCTCAAGTGTACCAAACATTTGTCCCAATATAGCTGGTGTTGGCTAGTTAGCAGAAACTTGTGATGAGTAACATTAAAATAAATATTTCCTATATAAACTATAAAAAACTAACAAAACAAGGGGAAGAGAAACAAGACAGAACAGCGCTTCCGAGTCTACCCTCAAGCAAGAGAACTCTAACCCAAGACAGAAGAAGACCATGGTACAGTGGCTATGGCACTACCCAAGACTAGAGAACAATGGTTTGATTTTGGAGTGTCCTTCTAGAAGAGCTGCTGACCATAGCTGAAGTCTCTCTTCTACCCTTAAAAATGGAATAAAATAGAGTTTTGTATCTAAGAAAGCTTAGTGGATTGTATTTTATGAAACATACTGTCATTTTTTTGTTATATATATCCCTCTGTGCCCCCATAAAATATTGCTTTGATCTGTTATTATCTTATTTACAGATATTGACAGCAGCCCCCTACACTCAGTAGGGGAGAGAGGATTAGGGTATTCTCTAGAGAATTTAGAATAAGCACTGAACCTGTATATAGGAAAGAAGCTGAGACCATTCTGCTGAATACATAGAACAATGAAGGTTGATCATTGCCTGTTACCAGTGTGTAGTGGTCTGTGATGCTGCTCTGTATTCATATTATCTTGCCTTTTAACTAGAAGTAAGCTACTGTGTTGTTATATGAGTGTGAAGATGATAGGGTGGACAGATCAATGTCATCTACGCTACTGTAATAACTGAAGGTCTGCAATGACTCATGAATGCCTTCATTGTCAGACTAATAGGGGTCAACTTGGAAAAAAGATTGGGATGACTGGGAATCCTGCCGATTGGAGATCTGAAACTCCTGTTGATTGGAGATCTGAGACTCCTGCTGAAAGAAAAGGTTTATGGTGACGGAGTTTTCCATATTCATATGAGTGACATGAAGGAAAAGAATTAGCTTTTGGTATGTTAGTGCCCTGCAATCAAGGAAAAAACTGTAATGAGGTGTTGTATTAAGTAAAGTGCAATACTTTTCATGCCGTCCCTTCAATGTGATGTCAACACTTCTGAAAGCTTACAGAAACTTCGGTGTAAGAATGAATTGTGTGATGTAATTGTAAGTAATGATGTAAGACAAACACTGGCCCACATCTGTATTTTGGCATGCCATTCTTCAGTTTTAGCTGCCGTACTTCAAAGCAGATTGACGGCAGAGCATGACTGGTCAATATGAAGGCCATTGATTATTAACATTGGGGAAGTTTCGGTAAAGAATTTGGGCATTGAGGGTTCTGCAGTCATGGTCGTTAAGATTTTAAAGTTCCGTTTTGTAACTGTGTAGTGGTATATCTTGCATGTAGCTTAGTTTTTCTCTTGCTTGTACAATATGCAAAAGGGATGCTAATTTTGCCTTTAATTCTTTATTTTAATTGACATAACAATGTTGAGGTATTCCTAACAGTTTTTTGTTTCTTTTTCAAATAAATATTTTTCTAGTTTTTGTAAAGTCTGAATTTAATTACAGAACCTTTCCTCATGGTGTCCTTTCCTCAGCCACTGTTTTTTTAATCTTTTAAATAAGTTAAACATAATTTTTTTCTTCCCACACTGTATTTTGTTGTCCGATTTAAAAAATTATAATGTGCATTTCACCTAATGTTCTGACCCTTACTTGAGCTTAAAACCATCCTACCTAAAGAATATAGAGCTATATATAATACAGTGGAACCTCTACATACGAATGTCCTAACATACGAATTTTCCAACAACCGAGGTAAAATTCGACCAAATTTCTGTCTCGACACCCCAAGTGTTGCTCCAACATACGAAGTAAATAATAGGCGTATGCGTAGAATTTTCTCGAAAGTGTCCACCGTGGTTTGTTGTTGACGCCGCTAGACGGCAACACATCGGAGGGACACCAATCGAGTGTCACCTTGATCAGTCCTCTCATCTCGTGCGCATCGTGGGGTTGTTCTCTATTTGCTCAGTTATTAACAGTGTTTTTTATCTTCCTTTTTCACGTGTTGTTTTCTGTGTTTCATAATCATGGTTCCTAAAAAGCTTAGTTTCGGTTCAGGAAGTAGTAGTAGTGGTGAGAAAAGGAAGAAGTCAATGCTTTCATTAGAACTAAAGCAAGAAATAATAGAAAAGCATGAGCGAGGTGTACGTGTTAGCGATCTGGCTAAACAATATGGCCGGAATATGTCTACGATCTCGACGATCATAAAACAGAAGGCAGCCATTAAAGCAGTAAAACCTTCGAAGGGGATCATGATTATTTCCAAACTTCGTAGCCCTACCCTTGAAGAGATGGAACGCCTTTGGTTAATATGGATCAAGGATAAGGAGATTGTTGGCGATACGATCACTGAAACGATCATTTGTGAGAAGGCCAGCGCTATCTACAGTGACTTGAAGGCGGCGGGCTCTGGGGGTGACGCGTGGGAGAGTTCAGCCGATCCTACGACGGAGGAATTCAAGGCTTCTCGAGGTTGGTTCGAGAAATTTAGGAAATGGACCGGGATTCATTCAGTTGTTCGGCATGGAGAAGCTTCGAGTTTGGATACCAAGGCTGCTAAAGACTTTGTTAAAAAGTTCGAAAGCATCGTGGCAGAGGAAGGCTACGTAGAGCAGCAGGTGTTCAACTGTGATGAAACAAGTCTGTTTTGGAAAAAGATGCCTAGTCGAACGTACATTACCGCCGAAGAGAAGAAAATGCCTGGACATAAGCCAATGAATGATCGGTTGACTCTTGCGCTTTGTGCCAACGCCAGCGGGGACTGCAAATTTAAGCCTTTATTAGTTTACCATTCCGAAAACCCTAGGGTATTTAAAGCCCATAGAATTAATAAAGACCTGCTACATGTTCTATGGCGTTCTAATTCTAAGGCTTGGGTTACTAGGCATATCTTTGTGGAATGGGTAAAAGTAGTTTTTGGCCCTGCTGTCAAGAAGTACTTTCAGGAAAGGAATTTGCCTTTGAAGTGCTTGCTTTGTTTGGACAATGCACCCGCTTCCCCCCCCCCCCAGTCTCGAAGATGATATCATCGACGAATACAAATTCATCAAAGTGTTGTATCTTCCACCGAATACCACCCCCTATCCTCCACCCCATGGACCAGCAAGTCATCTCTAATTTTAAGAAGCTGTACACCAAGCACTTATTTAAGCAGTGCTTTAATGTCACGCAAAGCACCAACTTAACTTTGCGTGAATTTTGGAGAAGCCACTTTAATATCGTGCACTGCTTAAAGATCATAGATCAGGCTTGGGAGGGAGTAACTCGTCGGACCCTGAATTCCGCTTGGAAGAAGCTTTGGCCTGATGCTGTTGCTCCCAGAGATTTTGAAGGTTTTGGCCCCGAGAATGAACCTGGGCTTGCCGCCGAGGAAGACGTCGAAGAGATTGTATCCCTTGGCAAGTCCATGGGTCTGGAGGTGGATGAAGATGACATCACCGAACTCGTCGATGAGCATCATGAAGAGCTCACCACCGAGGAACTCAAGGAGCTGCAAGCCATGCAGCATGATGAGTTCCAAGCGCAGTTGAGTGAGTCGGAGGAGACCGAGGAAGTATGCCAAATCTTAGGTACGGCAGAAATAAAACAAATGTTGGCATATCATCAACGCGTGGTTGATTTCATCGACAAACATCACCCACAGAAGCTTCAGGTTTGCCGTGTTGTTGCGCAGTTCGATGATGTTTGCTTAACTCATTTCAGAAAAACCTTCAAAAGCCGTACCAAGCAACTTTCACTCGATAGTTTCTTTAAAAAATCTATAAAACGGTCTAGTGATCATGATGAAAAGAAAGAAAGTGAAGCAAAGAAAAGGAAGACCGAATCGAGTGAAAGGGATGAAAATTAAAAATAAGAAAAGAAAAAAAATGTAAAAAAAAATATAAAATTATAAAAATGAAAAAAAAAAATAAGCTAAGTTAAGTTAAAGTTCACGTAGTGTAAGTTATCGTACACGTTATCGTACAAAGTCGCCGTCCCTACCCTTCCGTCTCCTCCTGCGTAGCAGTCCCTACACCTGCGCTGGCCTGTCGCTAAGGTAAAGTGTTACATAAAAACCCTTTTTATTTATTATTTCTTTATTATTCTTTTTTTAGATATTTCTGTATTACTATATTGCATTAATGTTATGTGTAATTATGGTAGCCATTTATTAAGGAGTTATTATGGGTTTTTAGGCTGAGGAACGAATTAAACAAATTACCGTGTATTCTTATGGGAATATTTGCTCCAACATACAATCGTTTTAACTTACAAGGCATTTTCTGGAACGAATTAAGATCGTATGTAGAGGTATCACTGTATTCTACTGATTTCCCAGAAATGAATCAGTGGTCAAGCTACCAATTAACTCAGCACATTAAATGAAAGGCAAGAGAAGCAAAGGGGCAAGTCAGGTTCTAGCTGGGTCCCCTTGCCCAGTATAAATCAAGGGGTGGTGCCCAGTGCTCCGTTCTTTTGACCTGTTACCTAGATTTTTTGGTATTCCACTGTTGTATATTTTTTGTGTAGTGAACGTCGGATTGTGGTCGGCTTTCGGACACTAGGCAGTTTGGGTGCTACCTTTGGCCACAGTCCGCAACCACTACAACAAGAGGAAAGTGGCCACTGAACAATTACAGTTCAGTAACCCCTTGGGTGAAGAACAATAGTTTGGTAATCTGTGTTGTCAGGTGTATGAGGACAGAGGAGAATAAGTAAAGAATAAGCCAGACTATTCGCTGTGCGTGTGTAGGCAAAATGGAAAATGAACCGTAACCAGAGAGAAGGATCCAATGTAGTACTGTCTGGCCAGTCAAAAGACCCCATAATTCTCTAGCGGTAGTATCTCAACGGGTGGCTGGTGACCTGGCCAACCTACTACCTACAATCTGACTTCTTATTTCCATTCACAACACGTGCGGGAACTTTGCAAAACCGAACTGTTATACCTAGGCTCTCAGTCCAATAATAAAAAGCCACTCAAAAATTTTTAAAACTAAAGGGTTACTGGAATTAAAAACTTCTAAAGCTAGTAGGACACTTCCTGCATCAATTAAGATGGTAAAATTGCCCTACTATTCTAACGCTATTTTCTTAATAGCGGTTAGGATGCCATTACTTCTGCCGTAAATATGGAAGATACTAGAGGAAATAAACCTCTACAATTAAACGCAATACTTTATACTCCAAATCCAACGCATGCATCAGATCTGGTCCCATCAGTGTACTGTATACAAAAATTGATTCCCTATGTTCAACATGCTCCATAAAAAGAGGCCTGGCACCTGAGTCAGTTATGTTCTTTTTTATACCAATAAAATATTCAAAAAAGATATCTGTGGTAATTTCCATGGAGGGGTTGGCGATATCCTTAATGGAAGTGTACAAATAATTGCAGTACAAAAACGGAGTTAATTCAACCTTTGTGGAATAAATAGTGTGAATTATATTACTCTCAGATTGTATTTCACTATCACATGGCAGAAATTAAATGATTTATTTTAAATCACTATCACATGGCAGTAATTATATGATTAATTTTGAATAATGTTTCATGGCAATATATAAAGTTTTGTACATTACACAATTCATGAAATCTTCAAGTAACCATATATAATAAGACTAAACAAATATGAAATGAAACTACAGTAAGAACTTTTTTCTAGTTTTATGAGAAACACTTTGTAAAATCTTAATCTCACCAAGGTAACTTTTCTTTGATGGAACATGACAATTAACAAAGTAAAAGATATGAAAGTTTTTCAGCAAAGTAGAATTTCAAAGGAATGATAAAATGTAATATAAAACGCATCTAAGATGAGGTAAAATATTGCTTAAAACTATTAGTATGCTGCATAAACTTTGTAAAGTACACAATAAGTAGCTAATTACATACAATACATACATATGTAATAGTTATTACATGTTTAAAACACATGACGTAATATGTCATTGTGGAAGAAGCAGCTAGCGTGAGATTTGCTGTAGTCAGATAAAATCATAACAGGATGTATTTTGCATCCCTCAGCAATGTAACATTTTTCTGAAGTATAAACGCAAATGCATACCGTGTGAAAGATTGTGTCGTCACCGGATGCAGGTGTCTTCCTAGACGAATGTAAAGTTTACATATTGTGTTTAAATGCTGAGACAACTAAACATACGATATCTGTGATATCGATATTTTAGGCAGTTCTTATCTATACTTCACCTGAATTGGTCATCCGACCAAACCAGCTATACTCCTGTGATGGAGATGTTTAACACTGTTGTTTTTAGAGAATAAACCATTTTAAATTTACAATGCTGGACTTTAATTCAAGACTCAACATCTCAAACAACACATACTCAATGTGTGTTAATAACAGTAGCACACTAATAAATGGTGGCAGCGGTAAAACTCTAAGAATCAGAGAAAGATCTTCAAGAAATTAATAATAAGACTCTAAGAATTAGAGGAAGATCTTCAAGAAATCAAAAATAAAGCTGTAAAAACCAGAGAAAGATCTTCAAGAAATCAACGTTAATGAATCTACAATTTTGACTAAGTATCATAGTCCATCGAAGACTAAAACATTTGATGAATGTTATACATACAAACTGATGAACTGGATCTTCAATCAACATCCTAGGAAACCCAAGGACTGACGTTCAACGCTTACTAAACATATCCAGGAAGCACTACATTCAACGGAAATTGGACCGAAACATTCACCCATACATCAAGAGAGAGAGAGAAACTCGGACGGAAACATTCACCCAAACATCAAGAGAGAGAGAGAAACTCGGACGGACACATTCACCCAAACATCAAGAGAGAGAGAGGATATGACGACATCACACAGAACCGTATAAAAGCTAAGTACAATTTTCAAATTCATTTCAGTTTGGGCAGTGAAGTGTAGTTATCCCGAGTCGTTAGTCGATTATTACCGGGGTGAGTGGTTTGCTAATCTTTTATTTTCCTTTCATTAAAGGAAACTGTGTTCAACTCCGAATTCTCATCTAGAATTTTTTCTCTCTTTGTGCTGATTCCTTTTTCTTTCAGAAATTCTCGGGAAATATCTTTGTGTTCCGTTTTCTTTCAGAAATTCTCGGGAAATGTCTTTGTGTTCCGTTTTCTTTCAGAAATTCTCGGGAAATGTCTTGGGATTAGTAGCATTGTTTTGGGGAATTTTTTTATAATCTTTATCATTGAGTGCTTATGCGTTTACGCAGTGGATGTCTGTATTCATATAGATATTTTGATAGAATTGCAAGGGGTCGAAGAGATAGGAAAAGAAATACTGTAATCATGACGCCCCCTGTGAGCCCCATCCCTGGACCTAGTGGCGTAGGACAGATTAATCCTCTCCCGATTGTGACGCTTGTAAATGCCAGGTCTGCAATCCTTCCTTTTCAGGGTCGGGTTAATGGGTTCTTGCCTCAAAATGTGGAGTCATGGATTTCATCCGTCGATATCCATTTAAATGCCAAACAAATCGTAGACCCTTTTGTACAATTACAAGAAGCTAAAAGTTTTATAGATTTTTCGAAGGGGGATGGGAGTGCGTATTTAAGAGGTGTTTCATTTCAAGAAGCAGTTACCTGGGATGATTTCAAAGTTAGGTTACGCGCGGTCTATGGGGGTGAAGAAGCCTTGGATGTAGTATTAACGTTAAGAAATACACTTAATCAAGCCACTATGAATCGGCTTAATGTTATTGAGAGAGCAGCTCTCATAGCTGATAGGCTTAATGAATATCAGGATATTTTAGGTAATTCCACTTGGGTTAATAGAGATAACATCTCCGTGAAAGATTTTTTACGATTAATGTATTTAACTTGCATGACACTTATGTTGCCTGAAGCTTTAGTGCGGTGTTTTGATAAAAAGTTAACGCCTGTAAGTACGAAATTGGATGTATATAAACAGATAAAGAAACACATGGCTAAGTGTCCAAACCTCGATCCTGTGTTAACTCAAGTTTTTGCAAAGAATGAAACAAAGCCACAACAAGTGAACGTAGTTTATAATAGTCAAGTAGCGAGAATGATGTGTTATAATTGCAAACGTCAAGGTCACTTAATCGCAGACTGCAGAACGAAATTCTGTTCGATACATAATAGTTCGACTCATTCATACAGTCAGTGTTACTCGCGTAAGATACAACAGAATCCCAGAAATACACAGTCAATTCCACAGTCAGTTCCATATGGAAATAAAAAGAAAAATCCTCATTTTAACAATAAGAAGGAACAGCCAAATGTCAATGTAGTTCAGAGTCCGAAACAAACAAACACTTCTTCGAATATCGCTGAGCCTGGGTCGTCAAACCAGACCTCGCAAGGTCAGACTAATTTTCAGAATGTGCAGAGCAAAGCAAATACCACATAATTAACTCCAGTGGGGAAGAGAGTGATGTTGGGTCAAGGTCATTCATGTCAACATCAATAGTATTGAATAATCAATTTAATGTTTTATCAGATCATTGTGAGGCAATAGATTTTCCTATGAAACACACGGCCGAATTAAGTGAAACAGTGCATGCTCCAGTAGATTTGCAACGAATTCATACAATAATAAGCCAAAATGAGTTACGACCAACCTTATATGCTGTAAATTTAGAACACAAATCCTTTACGTTATTTTTTGACTCTGGTAGTCCATGTAATATCATGGATTTGAGGACACATCATTTGTTGTTTTCGAACTTTCCGATAGAAAAATCCGGAGTTAGACTCTCGGGTATAGGAAATAATGAATTAAATGTCATAGGCATAACTCATGTTCAATTCACAGTCGGTAAACGCACGTTTGCCGATACATTTGTTATTGTACTAAACATTGATATGTATCCAGCTGTAATTATAGGATACCCATCTATGGGAAATCAAAACATTATCTTAGCCCCTGCCTAGCACGGCGTGTATATCAAAGGGAAATTCTATAAGTCCTATAATACCTTAAAATCAGTTTTGGATAAAAAGGAGACGACAAATGTAACCGTAACGTACGTTGAAGAACCAATAACTTGTCTCACTAATAAAGAAATAATATACGCGACCCAGCAGAATTCTCGTTCACCCGTAATATCATCTTGCACGCAATCTATCGAGCCAAACGTACCTTCGAATTTAATAGTGCAAATAAAGAAAACATTACCGGGATCTGAAATATTAATCCTTTCCGACACTTTGAAAACTAACGGATTGTCTGTCACACAAGCTATTTATACAGAGGCTCACATCAGCAATGTAATATTGAAGTCTGTAATCATTTAAATAACACTTTAGTAATTCACAAAAATCAACATATCTTGGATGTAGAAGTTTATAAACATCGTATTCTTACCGTTGCTGAAATCAATCACGCTCAATCAGTTGCGGATGAATCCCTTTTGCAATCTATTAAAAATAAAATCAATAAAGACATTCAAGACGAAGAAATTCAGCAGAAAACTTTTGGACTTTTAACTAAATATCATGATATTTTTTCCACTACGGATGGATCCTTAGGAAAAACAGATGTGATCGAGCATCAAATAAGGTTAAAGGACAAGCAGAAAATTATCTATGTACCCTCGTACAGACTCCCTATGAAATTCCAGAATGAAACAAATGATGAAGTAGGTAAAATGCTAGAAGAAGGAGTCATTAGGAAATCAAACAGCCCTTATAATTTTCCATTAATAGTTGTACCGAAAAAAGATCGAACATGGCGTATCTGCGTAGACTTCCGTCGTCTAAACGAGGAGACGATCCCTGATCGATTCCCAGTGCCATGTACTGACGATATTTTGTCTTTGTTAGGTCAGAATAAATATTTTACCAGTTTGGACTTACTTAAAGGCTTTCACCAGATATCATTAGAAGAAGATAGTATCCCATACACAGCCTTCAGCACAGCCAGGGGACATTATGAATTTTTACGGATGCCTTTTGGTTTACGTTGTGCTCCCATAACATTTACAAGAATGATTAACATAGTGTTTGGAGACTTGTTAGGGGATATATTGCATGCCTATATGGACTATCTTGTAATCTTTTCCAACACCTTAGAAGAACATCTACATAAGTTAGAACTAGTACTACAGAGATTAAGACAACATAACTTAAGGGTAAAGATTAGTAAGTGTGAATTTTTCAAAACAGAATTAATATATTTGGGTTTCATGGTGTCAAGCCAAGGTCTTAAAGTAGTCCATGATAAGGTGTCGGCTATACGTAATTTTCCCATACCTTCTAATGTCAAGGGAATACAGCAATTTCTGGGTTGTTGTGGATATTACAGGCGTTTTATACGCAACTATTCAATAATAGCCGCTCCTTTAACTGATCTTACGAAGAAGGGCGTAGATTTCATATGGTCTGAGCATCATCAACAGGCGTTTAATACCTTGAAAGATGAACCGTGTAGTTCTCCTATCTTAAAATTTCCTAACTTCGGTAAGGAATTCTTCATTGCAACAGACGCCTCAGACTTAGGAGTAGGAGGGGTATTGCTTCAGCAATATGATAAACAATTTTTCCCGATAGCTTTTTATTCTCGAAAACTGAGAACTTCCGAAAGTAAGTATGCAGTAATAGACAAGGAAGGGCTAGCTATTGTTAATTCACTAGTGCATTTTAAGTTCATAATTAACGGTTATCCCGTTAAGGTTCTTACTGACCATAAACCACTAACCGAGTTCTTTAAAGGCTTCAACCACAGCCCTAAACGAACTCGGTGGCATTTGATCATTCAAGATTTTGGCGCAAGAATCGGGTATTTACCTGGGAAAGCAAATATCATTGCGGATGCATTATCACGCAACCCCGTGTCATCTTGTACGGAGCCTTTAGCTGAATTAATAGATATATCAACATCCATGCCTATTGTTAAAACGATATCTGAACAAGAAGATTTAGGCTGGAGCGCTGAATTATTACAGACTGAGCAAAGAAAAGATCAGAAAATAGAAAAAATTATAAATGCTTTGAAAGGCAACCATAAAGAAAAGGGATATATAAAGTATAAGCAGCAGAATTATATAATCAAAGATAATATTCTGTGTAGGACCGTGACAAGTAAAACCCGCAATACACCACATGTAACTAACGACCAGGTAGTAGTACCAATCTCACTTATTTCCACTGTCCTGAATTGGTTGCATGCAAATCCATTACATGGACATCCGGGGTTCTCATTAATGTCACAGAAAGCCAAATCATTGTTTTATTGGCATACAATGCTTACAGATATAAAAAGAGACACAGCTAATTGTCGCACATGTCAGGAAAACAAAGGGCATACGAAAACACCTGTCAGCCTAGGGTCTTATCCCGTGCCCAATCAACCCTTTGAAAGAATACATTTAGATTTGTTAACAGGATTTTACGAGTCAGACAGAGGAAATAAGCACCTCTTAGTAATTATAGATGCTTTAACTCGATATACAGAACTAATAGCGCTTAAAACTAAAACTGCGATTGAATGCGCTAGGAAATTTTACGAGTGTTACATTTGTAAACATGGAATTCCACGCATGATAATCTCAGACTCGGGTGGTGAATTTAATAATCACTTTCTTACCTCATTGTGTGAATTCCTTAGCATAAAGAAAATAAATACCATGATATATCACCCAGAGTCAAATGGGCTAGTGGAAAGAGCAAATAGGAAGGTTTTAAATATATTAAGAGTAACACTAGGGGGATCAGACCCCAACTGGGATATTGCAATACCTGCGGTACTGAGTACTCTGAATCATTCATATCGTATATCAATTAAAATGTCACCCCATGAAGCATTGTATGGTACCCCAGTTAGAACGCCTTTCCATGTATTAACGCCTACAACTAATCTATCAAATCCTTTAAAAGAATGTATAAATGCAAGCAAAAGTCGATATGATATCCTTCGAAAGAATTTAGAAGAATCACAAATCATAATGAAAAGGAATCATGATAAAATAGCGAAGCCAACTAAAACATATACCGTGGGTGATAATGTGCTGTATATATACAGATAAATGTACGTAAAGGACTCAATTATAAAATAACACCTAGGTTTGAAGGCCCATTTAACATTTTGGAAACATTAACGGCCAATAGGTTTAGAGTTCAAAACGTATCCCAACCCACGGATGAGAGAATAGTACCATTGGCTCACATAAGAAATTAAAAAAAAAAAAAAGAGAGGGAAAGAAGTGAGGGAAAAATTTTTATTTGTGTGATTAAAAGTTTTCTTCTTAATACAGGAGTAATTACATATTTTTCAATATTAAACTTACCCGATAATCATGTAGCTGTCAACTCCGTTGCCCGACAGAATTCTATGGAGGGATACGCCAGCTATCACAATACTAGAAGGGGGTGTACTTACCAGCGCCACCTGTGGCCAGGTACTCAAGTACTTCTTGTTGACACCTCCTCAATTATTCCTCTGTCGTGCTTCCGGCAAGACGTTCTGGGATACGCTTATGATCTTCGAGTATTTTCACGGCTAATTGGTGAAGTATTCTCTCAGATTTCGGCTGTCGCTTTACTGGAAACCTTCTTATATTAGCTAGATAGCTTTTATATAGTCCTGATTAACGGTTAACGATCTTTTGCTTGCTTTTGGAACCCCCTTTGGCTAACTCTTTGGATTCAAGATGTCTGACATTTCGCAAGCCCCCTCCCATAGACGATGTAGGTCTTGCAATAGGCGTATTCCGAAGGCCTCGGTAGATCCGCACACCGCTTGTTCTGACTGTAGGGACAGGCCCTGTCAGTTAGAAAATCGATGTGAGGAATGCGCCGGACTTTCGGAACTGGAATTTGTCCGTCTTTTGAAATATTCAACTAAGTTAGAGAGAGGTAGAGTTAGGAGGAGTTCTTCTCACTCTTCACTTTTTTCCTCACCTCATGATCCCCTACCTTTTCCTACCCCTGTAGTGGCTACCCCCGAACCTACTATTTGCCCTCCGCCTGATATGTCTGTTGTTTTGCATGCTATTCAGGCCTTAGGCGATAAAGTAGAGTCAGTGGTAAGTGATCATAAGTCTCTGTTGGCCGAAGTCAAGGAACTTAAGGTCAAGAGTGCAGTGGGTGGAATTAGTGCCAGTGCTGTGACGAGTGCTAGTGTCAGTGCAGTGCCAAGTGCTAGTGTCAGTGCCAGTGTGGTGCGTGAGGATATTTCTGTGCGAGCCAGTCGTCCTCCCAGTCCGGGACCTCTTGCAAGCTCCCAAGCCCAGGGGAGAAGCAATGTCGAAGGGCATAAGGGTTCGGCAGGCCTTGTTAGGCGCACAGAAGTATCCTCGGTGGTTGCGGGCGTGTCTTCCAAAGACCGTCACTCCCACCTGCAGACGATTGAGCCCGTCTTTTTCTCGTCCGCTGATCAACTGTCAGGGAAGAAACGTTGGTCTCAGGTCTCGAGACCACTTAAACGCAGAGTCCAGTCCGCGAGTGCTCAGCCAGGTTGCAGTCATTGGCTCAGCTCTGACTCGCCGCACTCATCTGTCGACTGCACTCCGCCCAAGAGGAGTAAGGTTCTGCCACAACAGAGCTCGACTGTTAAGGCTTTACCTCAGCCTACTGTAGTTTCTGCCGATCCCAAGTGGACTCTACTACAGTCCATGCAAGCACAGCTTTTGGACTTGATGCGTGAGTGTCGGGCTGAGAGTGTTGCGCCTCCGCCTCCGCCTACACTCCCTCCGCCTGCGCTCGCTCCGCCTGCGCTCGCTCCGCCTGCGCTCGCTCCGCCTGATCGCAGTACCACCTGCCAGGCGTACGATGTTGAGCCACGTTCTGAGTTTGCTGTTCCCAGTGGTGTTCAGCCTCCGCCTTCTTTAAGGCAACCTTTACAATGGGATCAGGAGGATTATACCTCTCTTCCTCCGCCTCCACTTGCTGCTCCACCAGTGGTGCAACACTCGGTTGAGGTACAACAACCTCTCCCGTCCATGAGTCAGTCTCCTCAGCTCTCGCTGCAGCGAGCTCAACCCTCCACAAGGCAAGCACCACTACACCTTAGCCTTGCGCCTCAGGAGCCTCAGCTTGCGAGACATTTACCTTGTTCTGCGCAGCCTCTACCTCATCGCGCTCCGCTCACACCACAGGAACAGGAACTTGCTACTCCGCTTCCGCCAACCGCTCAGCAAGCGCAACCCTTGGGTTCAACCATTCATGCTAGGAGTCAGCCTCCTCCACCCATGCGCCTTCCTTCTGCTTCGTCTTTTATTCAGCCTTTGCAGTCTGAGCCTCAGGTTTTCCCTCAACAGTTACTTGAAGAGGAAACCACTAATATTGTTCCTACTCGTTCTGACTCTGCTGTTCAGCATTCTTGTCCGATCTCTTCACTACACTCTGGTGATGAGGCGTCTGATGATGAGGCGGCACACCTGGATCCCTCGTCAGACGTGGATGAATCCAAGCCTTCTCCACAGTCTATTGACTTTCGTAAGGTCTTGGCTCTGCTTAGGGAGGTTTACCCAGACCACTTTGTCTCTGCTATTCCCCGCTCTCCGCCATCTGAGTTTTCGCTGGGCATACAGCAAGCTAAGTCCACCTATACTAAGCTAGTCCTAGCAAGGTCCTCTAAGAGAGCGTTAAGGATCTTAGGGGAGTGGCTGCAGACTAAGCAACACCTTGGCAAAACTTCTTTCATGTTCCCTCCGACTAAGCTCACTTCGAAAGCGAGCGTTTGGTATGCCACAGGAGAAGCACCAGGCTTGGGAGTACCTGCCTCTGCCCAGGCTGACTTCTCAAGTCTGGTTGACTCGCCTCGGAGAACTGCAATGAGGCGCTCTAAGGTTTGCTGGACCTTCTCAGACCTTGATCACTTACTGAAGGGAGTATTTAGAGCATTTGAGATGTTCAACTTTCTAGACTGGTGCCTGGGGGCCCTCAGCAAGAAGACCTCTCCTGCGGACAAGGATTCTACCATGCTATTAATGTCCTGCATGGATAAGGCCATTAGGGATGGATCTGGTGAGCTTGCGTCGATGTTTGTATCAGGGGTTTTGAAGAAAAGGGAACAGCTGTGTACCTTCCTTTCCTCCAGCATTACACCTTGTCAAAGGTCACAACTCCTTTTTGCTCCGCTCTCGAAGTTCCTCTTCCCCGAAGAGCTGGTTAAGGACTTGTCTGCTGCCCTGATACAAAAGGACACACACGATCTTGTAGCCTCATCGGCTCGTAAGTCTAAGGTTGCTACCTCAGTCCCCAAGACTTATCGCTCCCCAGTGGCTGATACCCCTGCTACGAGGTTCATACCGCCCTTTCGTGGTAGAGCCCCCAGCCGAGGAAGCTCCCGTCCAGACTCTTACAGGAGCAAGTCTAGGAAAGGCTCCAAGACATCTAAGGGAAAAAACTGACTCTCCGCATCTCCAGACAGCAGTAGGAGCCAGACTCAAGATCTTCTGGCGAGCCTGGGAGAAGAGAGGTGCAGACGCCCAGTCTGTCAGTTGGCTGAGGGACGGTTACAGGATTCCATTCTGCCTCAAACCACCTCTGACCACATCTCCCATCAACCTCTCTCCCAACTACAAAGAAGAGGACAAGAGGCTAGCATTGCACCAGGAGGTGTCGCTACTTGTGCAGAAGAAGGCAGTGGTTATAGTCCGGGACCATCAATCCCCGGGCTTCTACAACCGTCTCTTTCTTGTGGCCAAGAAGACAGGAGGTTGGAGACCGGTGCTGGACGTCAGCGCGCTCAACGCGTATGTCACCAAGCAGACGTTCACGATGGAGACGACGAAGTCGGTCCTAGCAGCGGTCAGGCAGGAGGACTGGATGGTCTCGTTGGACTTGAAAGATGCCTACTTTCACGTTCCTATTCATCCAGACTCCCAACCTTTCCTGAGATTCGTTTTTGGAAAGGTTGTCTACCAATTCCAAGCCCTGTGTTTTGGCCTAAGCACAGCTCCTATGGTGTTCACTCATCTGATGAGGAATATAGCAAAATTCCTACACTTATCGGACATCAGAGCCTCCCTCTACTTAGACGACTGGCTGTTGAGAGCCTCCACGAGTCGTCGCTGTCTGGAGAATCTCAACTGGACTTTGGACTTAATCAGAGAACTGGGTCTGTTAGTCAACATAGAAAAGTCTCAGCTCATTCCCTCCCAATCCATTGTGTACCTGGGAATGGAGATTCGGAGTCAGGATTTTCGGGCTTTTCCATCGGCCCCCAGGATAAGCCAAGCCCTAGAGTGCATCATGAGCATGCTGAAGAGGAGCAGTTGCTCGGTGAGACAGTGGATGAGTCTCACAGGGACCCTTTCATCACTGGCCCTGTTCGTCGAGCTAGGGAGACTCCACCTCCGCCCTCTTCAATTCCATCTTGCAGCTCATTGGGACAAGGGTTCGACTCTCGAAGCAGTCTCTATCCCAATCTCCCAAGAGATGAAGACCACTCTCCTGTGGTGGAAGAACAATCTCCTTCTCAGGGAGGGCCTATCGTTGGCTATTCAGACCCCCAATCTTCATCTCTTCTCAGATGCATCGGACTCGGGCTGGGGTGCGACCTTGAACGGACGGGAATGCTCGGGAACGTGGAACGAGGAACAGGAATTGCTCCACATCAACTGCAAGGAGCTACTAGCAGTTCATTTAGCCCTGCTGAACTTCAAGTCCCTCCTGCTAGGCAAAGTGGTGGAGGTGAACTCAGACAACACCACAGCCTTGGCTTACATCTCCAAGCAAGGAGGGACCCATTCGAGGAGCCTATACGAGATCGCAAGGGACCTCCTCATTTGGTCAAGAGGTCTAAACCTCACTCTGGTCACGAGGTTCATTCAGGGCAATATGAACGTCTCAGCAGATCGCCTAAGCAGAAGGAATCAGGTCATTCCCACGGAATGGACCCTCCACAAGAGTGTGTTCAACAGACTTTGGACCTTGTGGGGTCAACCTACCATAGATCTGTTTGCCACCTCCATAACCAAGAGACTTCCGCTGTACTGTTCCCCTATTCCAGACCCTGCAGCAGTTCATGTGGATGCTTTTCTACTGAACTGGTCCCATCTCGACCTTTACGCATTCCCACCGTTCAAGATAATAAACAAAGTTCTGCAGAAATTCATCTCGCACGAAGGGACACGGCTGACGCTGGTTGCTCCCCTTTGGCCTGCAAGAGAATGGTTCACAGAGGTACTTCAATGGCTAGTCGACATCCCCAGGACTCTACCTCTAAGAGTGGACCTTCTACGTCAACCTCACGTAGACAGGTTGCACCCAAACCTCCACGCTCTTCGGCTGACTGCCTTCAGACTGTCGAAAGATTCGCTAGAGCTAGAGGCTTTTCGAAGGAGGCAGCCAGTGCGATTGCCAGAGCAAGAAGGGTTTCCACTCGTAGAGTCTACCAATCTAAGTGGGAAGTCTTCCGAAGCTGGTGTAGAGCCAATTCAATATCCTCTACCAATACCTCTGTGACCCAAATAGCTGACTTCCTTCTACATCTTAGGAATGAGAGATCCCTTTCAGCCCCTACGATTAAAGGGTATAGGAGTATGTTGGCTTCAGTTCTCCGCCACAGAGGTTTGGACCTTTCTTCCAACAAGGACCTTCAAGACATTCTTAAGTCTTTTGAGACGTCTAAAGAGCGTCGTCTATCCACTCCAGGCTGGAACCTAGACGTAGTCTTAAGATTCCTTATGTCACCTAGGTTCGAACCTCTCCAGTCAGCTTCCTTCAAGGACCTTACCCTCAAGACTCTTTTTCTCGTCTGCCTTGCAACAGCTAAGAGAGTCAGTGAGGTTCATGCCTTCAGCAAGAACATTGGTTTCACGACCGAATCTGCAACATGTTCTTTTCAGCTCGGATTCCTAGCAAAGAACGAACTTCCTTCACGTCCTTGGCCTAGATCGTTTGAAATACCTAGCCTCTCCAACATGGTAGGTAACGAACTAGAGAGAGTTCTTTGCCCTGTCAGAGCTCTCAAATATTATCTTAAGAGGTCTAAACCTATTCGAGGACAGTCAGAAGCCTTATGGTGTGCCATCAAGAAACCTTCGAGGCCCATGTCCAAGAACGGGGTTTCGTATTATATAAGGCTTCTGATTAGAGAAGCCCACTCTCACTTAAAGGAGGAAGACCTTGCATTGCTGAAGGTAAGGACCCACGAAGTAAGAGCCGTAGCTACTTCGATGGCCTTTAATAAAAACCGTTCTCTGCAGAGCATAATGGATGCAACCTATTGGAGGAGCAAGTCAGTGTTTGCATCATTTTATCTTAAAGATGTCCAGTCTCTTTACGAGAACTGCTACACCCTGGGACCATTCGTAGCAGCGAGTGCAGTAGTAGGTGAGGGCTCAGCCACTACATTCCCTTAATCCCATAACCTTTTTTTTAACCTTTCTCTTGAATGCTTTTATTGTTGTTTTTATGGTTGTTACGGTAGGCTAAGAAGCCTTCCGCATCCTTTTGATTTGGCGGGTGGTCTATTCATTCTTGAGAAGCGCCTGGGTTAGAGGTTTTGTAGAGGTCCTTTAGTAGGGGTTGCAACCCTATATACTTTAGCACCTTTGGGTTGATTCAGCCTCCAAGAGGAACGCTGCGCTCAGTAAGGAAGACGAACTTAAAAAAGAGGCAGAGTAACGGTTCAATTCGACTTCCTTACCAGGTACTTATTATTTCATTGTTATTTGAGATAACTGTTATATGAAATATGGGATACTTAGCTATCCTTTAATCTTGTACACTGGTTTTCACCCACCTCCCTGGGTGTGAATCAGCTACATGATTATCGGGTAAGTTTAATATTGAAAAATGTTATTTTTATTAGTAAAATAAATTTTTGAATATACTTACCCGATAATCATGATTTAATCGACCCTCCCTTCCTCCCCATAGAGAACCAGTGGACCGAGGAATAATTGAGGAGGTGTCAACAAGAAGTACTTGAGTACCTGGTCACAGGTGGCGCTGGTAAGTACACCCCCTTCTAGTATTGTGATAGCTGGCGTATCCCTCCATAGAATTCTGTCGGGCAACGGAGTTGACAGCTACATGATTATCGGGTAAGTATATTCAAAAATTTATTTTACTAATAAAAATAACATATTTTTCTCGTTACAGGTTTCCAAGATGAATTTTTTGTTGTTGGGAGTGATATTGTTCGCTCAGACATTTTTCTCGTGTGGGACGAGCTCTAAAACTAAAAGTATAGATTTTAAATATGGCACTATAGTTGAAAGACAAGAAGACGTTTTTATTACATCAAGCAACGTAGTTGTCGAAGTGCATATGCAAGCAATTTTTCTTCCAGAGAATGATGTCACTAGCTTAAAAAGCGCCATTTCAAGGTTTGCTGTCTCATTAGATGAGTTGCATAGAAGACATTTTCATTTGACTACAGAGAGTTCGCTTGGATCGACACTAAAAGTTGCAGAGATGCTATCTGATGACTTGCAAAATAAGACTTACGAGACAGAATCTTTGGCTCGTGACCTTTTGATGTGGACTGTAGGGCACGAACATAAAGAAAGACGTAACCCGTTTATTTTTGCTGCATTAAACATCTTTGGGTCTATTGCAAGTTTAGGTTTAGGAATTTCCAATCGTCTTAAGATTAGTAATCAAAATAAGAAAATTGAGTTCTTGACTCATGAAGATGAATTGATTATGTCAGAACTAAGGAATCAGTTAGCTTCAATCAATCAAATTATGGATTTAGTAAATGAACATTCCAGTAATATCAGTCAGATTATGGAAGTACAGGATTTGTTGGCAACGTTAACGTAATATGATTCAAAGATAGATCACATACATAACAGAATTGCACATTTCATTGAGAAATCCAAGGATTATGTAGAAGCTATCACGTTAGCAACTAAAGGTCTACTGTCGCCCTATTTGTTGCCTATAAAATACTTAAAGTTAGTTCTGGAGAACGGACGGGATAAACTAGGCTATGTTCCTTTTTTGGGCTCAAGCCATGTCGTCCTGATGGAAGTTCCTTAAAGGCAGCTTCCTAGGGTATATTACAACTACGGCGATATTCCCAGAGAATTTACCTTCAGGTACCCAGAATTCTAACTCCTGGAGCGAGTATCCCTAAAAAGACTTTAGGGATATCGTAAATATCAGTGGACGTATTCTTGACACGCCTCATAGCAATCTATACCCCGAATAGAGTTAACACTTCGTAGGGGTCAAATGGCAAGAAAACGAAAACGATAAGAAAGGGGGGAGCCGTTCATAAGGCATCTCTCCTCCCCGTTTCGAAAGCGTGCCCTGCGCCGCTCACGGCGCCATCTGTATTCCTTTTTGCGTAGCTCTACGACTCGGTGTTTTTTCCCTGTATTTCTACCAAATCTTGGAATTTCTCGCTTGATAATGCTTTCTCCAACTTCTTCTGCCTCGGATAAGTTGAGTACTATTTCTTTTATGTATAAATGTAGGCTCTTGGTTAAAATTAAAGTAATTAAAAGAGTTATCTTTGATACAAGAGCTGTTGCCTGCTGGAGGCATCATGGATGCTGTCGCTCGCTAGAATAGGATTTATTTGTTAGCAAGAGCGACGTTCCCAGCCCCTTTGCGCTTAAATATTAGCTACTTAGCTTATTTAGGAATTCTGTTATGATGCGATAGTAGTGTGCCTGGCGAAGTTTTGCCTAGGCTGCCAACACTAGTCTTCGTAGGCTAGCTGTTGGCCTATGTACTTCCTGCATGATAATTAGTCTTCCAAGTGTGATTTTTATTGCTTTAAGCGTTAGGCAACGTTATACATATAAGCCCTTTTCGAGTACCTTCCAAGATAGTATTGGTGTGAGTTTCGGTGAATTAGGTAATCGATTCTCTTAGTGCCTAGGCTAGGTTGTCTTAGGTCATTATAATATTATCTGTTCCCCGTTTGCTCCCTTCTCTTCGGGGAAGGGGCAAACCCTTTCCCTCTGTTTAAGCCTTAGGCTTAACTCTAGTGGTTTGTTTGAATTAATCTTCAAATATATCTATGCTGGAGTAGTACTGTACCTTCCCGTTCCAACTGAATTGGTTCAGAGGGGGACAGTACAACAGTGTTTAGTCTGAGCCCGGGTTTGTCTGGCATGGGTCAGAGTCTCCCTTGCTGATTGACTCGGGCATTAAGGGTTATCCCCTTGGTCCACCTTGTTGGGTTCCAGTAGTGATCCCTTCACTCGGTGACTCATCAGACTGTCCTCTTGCCGTTCCGGTCTCGGGATATGTTCCCTTTTCTGGAAGAGCAATTCCTTCCTTGCCGTGGTTTTAGGGAGGCAGCCAGTAGTGCCGGCCTCCCTCTCGGGTCTTTCTCTGACTGAGATGAACTGTCTTAGTTGGGAATGACCCCTAACCAAGGCAAGGTTGGATAGGACCCTCTGTCCTTCCCTTCTTTTTTCCGTTCCTTGTGTCAGTCGTCCGCATCCTTACCTAGCCTAGGTTAGGATGAGGAACTGACGTGGTCTCCTGTCGGCCGGCAGAGTGTGCCGACCGGCAGAGACCATTCCTTCGAGTGCTGCCCGGTCCTTTCTTGGTCCCTCCATCGCTGCCGTCTGTAGATTCAGTATGCAGCGGTTAGGAAGCTTGACTTAGTGTCTCCCCTTCCTTTCGGCACTCTTTCGGGTGCCGGGCTCAGAAACTCATAGTCTCTTAACCCGGCACTCATTCTGTTGTCTTCGTATGTGTTGTCCTTGCCGTCTGCCGGCCTACAGGCCGGCCGTCGGTGGGGAGGGGTGTTCTCCAGTTCTCTTGCTGTCGGTCGGCGTTGGTTATATACCTTTGCCGGCCGGTCTCTTGCTCATCTGCCGGCCACTACAAGTGGGGCCGGCAGCCGAGCGCTGCCTAGTGTGGGGGCCAGCCGGCAGGGTTTGTTTACTGCTGCCGGCCGGCCTGCGACACTGCCCAGTCAGCCGGCCACTAAGAATGATGGCCGGCAACGCAGTGCAAACCGGGTGGCTGCGGACCGGCAACCACTGCTGGCCGGTTCAGGCATGGGATCTGGAGTTCTCCCCAATAAGGGTGATCTGATGTTGTGTACTTGAGATCTACCTTTCGAAAAACGGGGGGGGGGGGGGGGGGGTGCTGACCGGCAATAGCCAGCTGGCACACCACCCTCAGGTACTGTATCAGTCCTCTCTTGGTGGTATATTCAACCAAGGGAGTTCATGATGTAGTAGGTTACAACACTGTCTTTTCTATCTTACTTGTGTTACTGGTACAATCACTTGGTGTCGCCTTACAAGGATAAAAGATAATTCTTTTATCCCTGGCCGGAATGGTAATATTTTACCTTAGGTGTGAGCTACACCTAATTTCCTTTGGAAATATGTTCTCTGGTTATTCTAGTAAAGACTAACTATGTGACTTTGGCTGGTGGGCTTCCACAGGTGTTTGTGTGGGTTTCACAAGTAGGTGTCTTTCCCTTATTCTTGTTGAATACTCATTTGTTACATGTGAATTGAAATTCACTTGATATTCATGGAAATTTTTCTTCTTTTACAGGAGGAGCATCCGAAGTGTGATAGTGTCTTCTGCAATGTCCGCAGTAAGAACTTTTGCGGACATGTCTCGTGTAGGAGGCACGCGGCTTGTGCAGCCTCCAATGATGACCATCGTTACTGGGATCCGCAGGTATGTGCTGTATGTACTAACCTGCTATCAGAGGCTTTTGAATCCCCTAGGTCGGCGGAGTCAAGAGATGCAGCGAGGGAGAGGCTTCGCTTATGGGTAAGGGGTTTTCAGAAAAACACCACTGGACCTTATCTTCCTAACGAGAAGATGAGGGCATACCTTTTTCCCAAGGCTTCCCCTGATGCTGTTGTTCCCCAGCCTCGGCCGGAGATCCCTCTGATCCAGATTCCAGTGGAGGAGGATGTCGCTGATGCCATGCAGGACATCCAGTTGGACGACAAGATGTCCGACTTGTCCGATCGTGCGGAGCAGGATCTCCTCGCAGAGGGCGAGGAGGAGGATCGAGATCCTATTGCCGTGGAGGAAGAGGTTCCCGTATCATCAGACGTGCCGGTTCAGGTCTCTGAACCTATCCCCTCTACCTCGTCCGCTCTTCCAGCAGAGCTAGGACAGGCTCTCTCTTCCATCGTTGGTATGATCCAACAGATGCAGAGGGAGAATAATCAGAAGGCCGCTACTTTGGAGCTCCAGATGCAGAAGATCACAGCATCACGTGGACCTCCAAAGAAGCTCAACGTTAAGGACCTTCCTCTGTGCTCGGATGCCAACCCGTGGAGATATGCCGAGCACATGCCGATGACGATTGGGAAGATCGTCATGTCGGAGAAACTGGGCTCAGTTCCCCTTGAGGAGGTGGAATTCTGGCCCAGTAGAGGGGCCTACCCGGACTGTTATGTCCGTTTGAAGAAGGAGCCGGCCTCGAAGGAGACGGAACCAAAGGAGGTGATTATCCTGGATCACTCCAAGGCTCAAGCCACTTTAACAGCTGCTTTAAAGGAGAGGGGGTTCTCAAACTCAAAAGTTGCCGCTTTGAGTAAGAAGCACCCCTCCTTTGTATCCTCCCCGGCTAGGGCCTTCCCCTTTATGCAAAAGGGGTTTGCGGCCGTCATGAAGGCGGTTGAAGCTGGCAAGCCGTGTCCGTCTTTGGAGGAATGTAAACCTCTATCGTTGGCATTGCCGCTGGACAATAAGGACTGGAAGGAGGTGCACCTTACTTTCTCGGTTGGGAAGTTGGACGCCGACATTGCAGGTCAGCAGTTCGGCGAAAACCTTCCCAAGTTGTCGGAATTCCTTCTACGGAGGGAATTGGACACAAAGGAGCGCCTGGCAGCCTCGATGTCTCTCCAGACCAACATGGAGACGATGGCTAGCGACCCCAAGATGCCAGAGATGTTCATGGTAATGGCCAAAATTCATCTGGCCACAGTAACCAAGGACCTCTATTGCTTTGTTAAAGCAAGGAGGGCCTGTAGGGAGTTTGTGTTCGCCTCGGCCACAGTGAGGCATGAACCCAAGAGGCTAATTTCATCCAGCATCTGGGGTAAAGATCTCTTTCCCAAGGACGTGGTCAAAGAGATCGTGGACAAGGCAGCCACTGAGAACCGCAATCTTCTCCTGAAGTGGGGCCTGTCCCTTAAGAGGAAGTCTTCTCCGGATGAGGGCCCTCAGCCGAAAGGAAAGGCGAAGAAGTCAAGGTTTTCCTCCCGTCCAGCCAAGTCCTTCAAACCGCAAAGACAACAGCAGCAGCAGCCAGCTTTGCCTCCGGTACCACAACTGGTAGCCCAGATCCCGACCACCTTCCAATGGGTACCCCAAGCCATGTCATCAGCTTCCCCGGCATTCAATCCCATGTTCGAGGGACAGTCAACCACGTTTCGTGCAAGACCCAGAGGAGCAGCTAGAGGGTCATCAAGACGCCCCTCTAGGGGACGAGGATTCAGAGGTGGTCGCGGCCAGGGAGGCAAGACTGCAGGGCAGTCAAAGTGAAGTGTCGCCGGTAGGTGGGAGACTTCAGTATTTCCGGGATCGCTGGACCTTCGATCCCTGGGCCTACAGCCTTCTCAAAAATGGACTGGGTTGGAGTTGGTACAGTACTCCGCCCCAGTGCCCTCAATTTTTCCAACACTCCACCCCCGTTTTGGAGGAGTACATCCAAGATCTGTTGGAGAAAAAGGTGATCAGGAGGGTAAAGTCCATCAAGTTCCAAGGGAGGCTGTTTTGTGTTCCCAAGAAAGACTCGGGGAAACTCAGAGTCATTCTGGACTTGTCACCACTCAACAAGTTCATAGTGAACCACAAGTTCAAGATGTTAACGTTACAACACATAAGGGCCTTACTGCCCAAGAGGGCATATACCGTCTCCATCGATTTGTCAGACGCATATTGGCACGTTCCAATAAGTCGCCGTCTCTCCCCCTACCTAGGATTCAAGCTACAACAAAAACTTTATGCTTCCAGGGCGATGCCCTTCGGACTAAACATAGCCCCAAGGATCTTTACGAAGCTTGCGAGCGCAGCTCTCAAACAGTTACGCCTAAAAGGGTTCCAGGTAGTAGCCTACCTGGACGATTGGTTGGTGTGGGCAGCATCCAGAGCAGAATGCTTGCAAGCTTCCCTACAAGTGATTCAGTTCCTGGAATATCTAGGCTTCATGATCAACAGAAAGAAGTCTCGTCTTTCTCCAGCTCAGAGGTTCCAGTGGTTGGGAATTCACTGGGATCTAGTGTCACACCGTCTTTCCATCCCGATGTCAAAGAGGAAGGAAATAGCGGGGTCTGTCAGGAGACTTCTAGGTTCCGAGAGGATATCAAGACGCGAACAAGAGAGGGTTTTGGGCTCTCTTCAGTTTGCATCAGTAACAGACCCAGTGCTAAGAGCACAGTTAAAAGATGCAGCGGGAGTATGGAGAACCTTTGCATCGAAAGAGCGAAGGGACTTGAAGAGACCGGTCCCACTTCGACTACGTTCTCTTCTCAGACCGTGGTCTCAAGCCAGTCGTCTAAAGAGGTCTCTACCTCTTCAGCCACCCCCCCCGTCAGTGACAATCCACACAGACGCCTCAAAGGTAGGGTGGGGGGGTCACTCCCATCGGAAAAAAGTGCAAGGGACCTGGTCCAAGCTATTTGGGACCTTTCACATAAACTTTCTAGAAGCTATGGCAGTGCTTCTTACCCTGAAGAAAGTATCCCCACGTCACTCGATCCATGTAAGGTTGGTACTGGACAGCGAGGTGGTAGTGAAATGTCTGAATCGGCGGGGATCGAGATCCCCACCTCTCAACCAGGTAATGTTAGCCATATTCCGACTGGCGGAGAAGAAGAAGTGGCACCTGTCAGCAGTTCACCTTCAAGGAGTCCGGAATGTGACCGCGGACGCTCTATCCAGGGTTACACCGATAGAGTCAGAATGGTCCCTAGACGCAGGATCATTCTCTTTCATCTTGAGACAAGTCCCAGAACTGCAGATAGACCTCTTCGCGACGAAGGACAACAAGAAGCTGCCGAAATATGTGTCCCCATACGTGGACCCCTTGGCAGAAGCAATAGATGCGATGTCCCTCGATTGGAACAGATGGTCCAGGATCTACCTGTTTCCCCCTCACAACCTGATGTTGAGGGTCCTCAACAAACTGAGATCCTTCAAGGGAGTAGCAGCAATAGTGGCCCACAAGTGGCCGAACAGTGTATGGTTCCCTCTAGCTCTGGAACTACGACTGAAGTTTCTACCACTCCCGGACCCAGTTCTGTCCCAGCAAGTCCAGAAGTCGACTGTCTACGCTTCATTACAGAAAACCCGAACCCTGCAGCTCATGATTTTCTCTCCCTAGCGGTGAAGAAACGGTTCGGAATCTCGAAAGATAGCATCGACTTCCTGGAAGAATACAAGTGTAAGTCTACTAGGAGGCAGTACGAATCTGCATGGAAGAAATGGGTAGCCTTTGTCAAAGATAAGAACCCGCACGAGATCTCTACGGAGTTCTGCCTATCCTTCTTCATTCACCTCCACGGACAGGGGCTGGCGGCTAACACAATTTCTACATGTAAGTCAGCTCTAACAAGACCCATTCTATATGCCTTCCAGGTAGACCTCGCTAACGAGATGTTTAATAAGATCCCAAAGGCCTGTGCTAGGCTTAGACCATCAGCTCCTCCAAAGCCTATTTCGTGGTCGTTAGACAAAGTCCTTCATTTTGCCTCATTACTAGATAATGAGGAATGTGCGTTGAAGGACCTGACTCAAAAAGTGATCTTCCTTTTTGCCCTTGCTTCTGGGGCCAGAGTTAGTGAGATTGTGGCCCTCTCGAGAGAGGAGGGCCGAGTTCAGTTCCTGGATGGGGGAGAACTGAACCTGTTTCCGGACCCTACGTTTCTCGCTAAGAACGAGTTGCCCACCAACAGGTTGGGTCCCTGGAGAATCTGCCCTCTGAAAGATGATGCATCTCTATGTCCCGTAGAATGCCTAAAGGTCTATCTTCGTAGAACTTCAGACTTCCATGGGGGCCAACTATTCAGAGGAGAAACATCGGGCTCGAATTTATCTTTAAATCAGCTTAGGGCGAAAATTACATATTTTATTCGCAGAGCGGATCCTGACAGTTCACCCGCAGGTCATGATCCGAGGAAAGTTGCTTCATCCTTAAACTTCTTTAACTTTATGGATTTTGAACACCTTCGTTCATACACTGGCTGGAAGTCTTCCAGGGTATTCTTTCGCCACTATGCTAAGCAAGTGGAGCAGCTAAAGAGGTCTGTGGTAGCAGTTGGTTGCGTCGTTAACCCTGCTGTTTAACTCTGCGAGGAACAGCGGAATCATTTGGGACTTTGATTCTTGGGTGAGTGGTTAGTTATATGCGTTGATATAACTGGTAGTGAAGGCTCTGAGAGCCCACAGTGACTGTTCCAACGTTATGGTGATGGTAGCACAAGTACAGACAGGTGTGCCAAGCGTTTGCTAACGCTATTGTCAGCAAAGTAGTAACATGGACGTTAAGTTTGATACCGGGGTATGTGCAAGTGACATATATGTTTTCTTTCAGATAACCATTCATCCATGCACTACAGTACTTGTGTAAATTGTTGGTCATCCACCTAGCATATGTACATATTTATGGTGACCATGTCTATTTATTGTTTCTCAATAGACTTGTTCTCGGGAACCTTGCGTCTCCTTCACCTATTTTGATTTCATATTAATTTTTGAGCATTTAGCCTATGTATATTAATCGGGGATATCTATAATAGCCTATTCCTTAATGCAAAGCCTGGTTACACTGGTTTATACTTTCCTTAGCATAAAGGACTCCACCCCTTTCTGAGGACGGTGGTAGCAGCAAGTTTAATCCTACGCAGATATAACCTTTTGTCTAATTTTACTTCGACCAGGGTGCTGGTCGGGACTTTTCCTTTGGATACTGTAGTCCCGTAAGACTTCGCTTTACTTCATATAGAGTGAGACCACTATATGGTACTGGCTGGCGAGTGATTCATACATAGGTATATGTACTCTTCGTTCGTTTCTAGAGTCTAGTAGGACTCCTCCCTGTAGGGGGCAGGAAGCGCTTTCATGGCTTATGATTAGTGAAAAGATGTATAACGGTAACATCTTAGGTCTGTCAGTCGAGTTGACTAAGAAACATTCTTGAGGAGTACGGCACGTATTGAGAATCCACAGATACAGTAATGCTCTGGTATACTTCCATCAGGACGACATGGCTTGAGCCCAAAAAACGGATTTTGAGCGAAGCGAAAAATCTATTTTTGGGTAAGATAGCCATGTCGTCCTGATGGACCCGCCCTGCTCCTTTTCAAAAAAAAAAAAAAAAATAAATAAATAAGAGTGAAAAGGATTGTAGGACCCCTCCCTACATACAGTATCTGTAGCACCTCGTGTATCGCTACAAGGAATACAGATGGCGCCGTGAGCGGCGCAGGGCACGCTTTCGAAACGGGGAGGAGAGATGCCTTATGAACGGCTCCCCCCTTTCTTATCGTTTTCGTTTTCTTGCCATTTGACCCCTACGAAGTGTTAACTCTATTCGGGGTATAGATTGCTATGAGGCGTGTCAAGAATACGTCCACTGATATTTACGATATCCCTAAAGTCTTTTTAGGGATACTCGCTCCAGGAGTTAGAATTCTGGGTACCTGAAGGTAAATTTTCTGGGAATATCGCCGTAGTTGTAATATACCCTAGGAAGCTGCCTTTAAGGAACTTCCATCAGGACGACATGGCTATCTTACCCAAAAATAGATTTTTCGCTTCGCTCAAAATCCGTTTGTTAGGCGAACGTAGGTTAGAATTTTATTACAGCCTAATTACAGTATGCGTTGAAAATAACAAGATTATGATTACAATTCCCTTTGATTCTTCTGATGCCTGGCAATCTTACAGGATATCACCATTTCCAACTTTCATGACGAATCACTCAAATCTAGTAATATCCAGTTTGACAGGACACGTGTTGATTTCCCCAGACAAGGAAACATATACGGTCATTAAAGACTTAAATCAATTAACTCACTGTTCAGACGCAATGGATAGAAAAATATGTACAGCTGACTCATTTGAATTCCATAAAAACTTAATGGATTCATGCGAGTTAGGTATAGTGCTAGACGGTGCTCTCTCCCATACAAGTGAAAATTGTCTGGATAAGCTTTATCCCTTTTACAATAATGAGTTTAATTGCAGACTGAACAGTGGCTCGTGGATACGATACGACAAGGACGGCTTCAATGTATCATGCCCGGACGGATCCACGTCCTATTCCCAAATCTTCGTTGCAGCAGATGGTTGTATCGGGACTTCCCCTAATTCCATGGTGACTGGGATAAGGACCATCATCAGAGAACGAGCCTACTTCGTGAACTTCACGTGGATGTTTACAATGCCATCACTACCTCTCCCATACAACAAACAGGTAGCCAAGCGGTTGATGAAACTGACCGAGATGGACCACCTGTCACCGACTTAAAAGGAATTTCTTCACCCCATACTACTAGCAGGATTAAGTGTGATGGTGATGATATTTATCGCCGTGAATATCCTTGTTTGGCGTAGGTTACGGAATAGTTTGCAGCTAAAACAGAACGTTTTGCCATGTCCAGACAAAACTCCTTATTTAATTCAGTTTAAAGCCGTTTGAAGTGGCCACCTCATTCGCTAAAGGAGTAAAATGGTCTGGAAACAGCGTGTGTACGAAAAGCAGTTAGTACGCTAGTAATATGTAATTGAAGAAACTATAGAACATTTGCATTGTTAAAAATACATTTAAAAAACATTTAAAAAAAATAAATCATTTTTTTCTCTCGGCATCTAATAAAATATATAAGCCAGAATGTTAAAAGAAAAGAGGAAAAAAATAAAAATAACAGAATCTATGGGCATCTAATAAAATATATAAGCCCTATATATAAATATATATATGTATGTACGAAACCG
Organism: Palaemon carinicauda; assembly: GCF_036898095.1. Taxonomy (NCBI): domain Eukaryota; kingdom Metazoa; phylum Arthropoda; class Malacostraca; order Decapoda; family Palaemonidae; genus Palaemon; species Palaemon carinicauda. The sequence goes on along the minus strand of NC_090727.1, from coordinate 112,076,274 downwards.
TGGTACGTGTACGTACCAGGAATTCGTGTTTGTGCACTAAAATTGAATCTTTACCAAGGTAACAAATATTTTTATTAATTACCGTATTGTGTTAATCTATGTTTCTGACAAAGGTAGCAATTATTCTTTAACAAGTTACCGAATCATATGTATATCAGTATTTTTTTTTGGTACCATATAATCATTTGCTAAGCAATGTACCATATATGTGATCTGTATTTACCATGCATTTTTTTTTCTTTGCTTTGGTAATATCTTTTCATATGCATTATTGTTATTATTTTTTTTATGTGCCTATTTGGACATTCGTCCTCATTTGCTTATGGCTAAAGTTAAACAAAGAATAATACATATATCCAGTCACACTCCTAGTAAACATATTTTGGCGTGTTGTTAAATTTTTAGAAAAAAAAAATTGAGATAGCTGGCCGAGCTAATGTATTAGTTAGTTATTACATGACGTAATATGTCATTGTGGAAGAAGCAGCTAGCGTGAGATTTGCTGTAGTCAGATAAAATCATAACAGGATGTATTTTGCATCCCTCAGCAATGTAACATTTTTCTGAAGCATAAACACAAATGCATACCGTGTGAAAGATTGTGTCGTCACCGGATGCAGGTGTCTTCCTAGACGAATGTAAAGTTTACATATTGTGTTTAAATGCTGAGACAACTAAACATACGATATCTGTGATATCGATATTTTAGGCAGTTCTTATCTATACTTCACCTGAATTGGTCATCCGACCAAACCAGCTATACTCCTGTGATGGAGATGTTTAACACTGTTGTTTTTAGAGAATAAACCATTTTAAAGTTACAATGCTGGACTTTAATTCAAGAATCAACATCTCAAACAACACATACTCAATGTGTGTTAATAACAGTAGCACACTAATACATACATATACCAAGGCACTTCCCCCAATTTTGGGGGGTAGCCGACATCAACAAATGAAAAAAACAAAAAAGGGGACCTCTACTCTCTACGTTCCTCCAGCCTAACAAGGGACTCAACCGAGTTCAGCTGGTACTGCTAGGGTGCCACAGCCCAACCTCCCACATTATCCACCACAGATGAAGCATCAGAATGCTGAATCCCCTACTGCTGCTACCACCGCGGTCATCTAAGGAATCGGAGGCAGCAGCCGGGCCTACCGGAACTGCATCACAATCGCTCGCCATTCATTCCTATTTCTAGCATGCTCTCTTGCCTCTCTCACATCTATCCTCTTATCACCCAGAGCTTTCTTCACTCCATCCATCCACCCAAACCTTGGTCTTCCTCTTGTACTTCTCCCATCAACTCCATCAACGCTTGCATTCATCACCTTCTTTAGCAGACAGCCATTTTCCATTCTCTCAACATGGCCAAACCACCTCAACACATTCATATCCACTCTAGCTGCTAACTCATTTCTTACACCCGTTCTCACTCTCACCACTTTGTTCCTAACCCTATCTACTCGAGATACACCAGCCATACTCCTTAGACACTTCATCTCAAATACATTCAATTTCTGTCTCTCCGTCACTTTCATTCCCCACAACTCAGATCCATACATCACAGTTGGTACAATCACTTTCTCATATAGAACTCTTTTTACATTCATGCCCAACCCTCTATTTTTTACTACTCCCTTAATTGCCCCGAACACTTTGCAACCTTCATTCACTCTCTGACGTACATCTGCTTCCACTCCACCATTTGCTGCAACAACAGACCCCAAGTACTTAAACTGATCCACTTCCTCAAGTAACTCTCCATTCAACATGACATTCAACCTTGCACCACCTTCCCTTCTCGTACATCTCATAACCTTACTCTTACCCACATTAACTCTCAAATTCCTTCTCTCACACACTCTTCCAAATTCTGTCACTAATCGGCCAAGCTTCTCTTCTGTGTCTGCAACCAGTACAGTTTCATCCGCAAACAACAACTGATTTACCTCCCATTCATGGTCATTCTCGTCTACCAGTTTTAATCCTCGTCCAAGCACTCGAGCATTCACCTCTCTCACCACTCCATCAACAAACAAGTTAAACAACCTCGGTGACATCACACATCCCTGTCTCAGCCCCACTCTCACCGGAAACCAATCACTCACTTCATTTCCTATCCTAACACATGCTTTACTACCTTTGTAGAAACTTTTCACTGCTTGCAACAACCTTCCACCAACTCCATATAACCTCATCACATTCCACATTGCTTCCCTATCAACTCTATCATACGCTTTTTCCAGATCCATAAACGCAACATACACCTCCTTACCTTTTTCTAAATATTTCTCGCATATCTGCCTTACTGTAAAAATCTGATTCATACAACCCCTACCTCTTCTAAAACCACCCTGCATTTCTAAGATTGCATTCTCTGTTTTATCCTTGATCCTATTAATCATTACTCTACTATACACTTTTCCAACAACAGTACGCTTAACAAACTAATACCTCTTGAATTACAACACTCATGCACATCTCCCTTACCCTTATATAGTGGTACAATACATGCACAGACCCAATCTACTGGTACCATTGACAACACAAAACACATATTAAACAATCTCACCAACCATTCAAGTACAGTCACAGTCACACACAATACCAAATGGTAAAAAGCAAGAGATTTATCACATTTAGAAATAATTCCTCAAGGTAGAAAATAGTATTATCCAAATGTAAAATATAACTGGTATGCCAATATACAAATGATCTTTACCAAAGGCAACTAAATGACTTTCTTTATTGAGAATGCAATATCTTTAAAAACACTGTAAACCAGTGGTTCCCAACCCTGAGGTCGCGACCCCAATTGGGATCGGCAAGCAATTTTCTTGGGGTCGTGAAGGCATGATAATAATCTAAAGGGTGTTGGCTGATATCATTGGATTAAGAGGATTCAGTAGGCTTTACTAAAAATTTTCCCCATTCTTACCTAAGGTGGTATATATAAATCTAAAAAAGGAAGTATAGAATGACCATACTCAAACTTGAGTTGTTTCCCCTTTTTGCATATACCTTCATCTGACGATCAAACAAGGCCGATCGTTCACATGCACATACATTACATTGCTGTCTATTGGCCTTTCTCAGATAATTCAGTGCAGAGAAAATTTAATAAGAACGATTATCTCTGTAGAAAGTACTTATAGGGTTTATCCATAGATTTAACATATCTGTATTTTATATCTGGTCCCATCCTGGGTTTTGTATACATAATATATATATATATATATATATATATATATATATATATATATATATACATATATATATATACATATTTTTGGGCTCAAGCCATGACGTCCTGATGGAAGGTTCCTTTTTGGTAGCTTCCTTGGGTATATTGACTACAAGGATATTCCCAGAGAATTAAACCACAGGTTATCACAGAATTCTTACTTCTGGAGCGAGTATCCTAAAGGTTTCCCTTTAAGACATCGTATATCAACAGGGGACGCATGTATTAACACGCCACATAGCTATCTGCACCCCATATAGAGTTAACACTTCGATATGGAGGGGCGGAGAATACCTGGGGAGCCGTTCCACAGTTACACTCGTCCGTGGCTACTTTTGGTACTCGAAACGTAAACAAACGGGCGCCATTGCTAAATGACGTCACGTCCGTCCCCATCCTTCTGCTTGTAGCTGCCTTGCATAGACGGATTTCCCCTTGTGCGTTTTTTATCGGCTTGCATCTTCGTAATGTCGCTACCTTCGGCCTCGCCTTCTTCTGGAAAGTTGAGTACCAGGTCCCAGTATTGTTTAAATAAGCTCTGGCCGTAAAGTAACTTATACTTTTCGTGATATTTCGTGTTTTCTGGCGGAGCTGTGCTGCTACCGGACACGCCATTTTATGGCGTCGCTGTTCTCTTGCATGCCTTATTTAGCTAGTCAGAACAGCTTATTCTGGCCTCTTAACTAATTGATATTGTTAGTTATTTAGTCTTCATAGCTAGGAACTTCATATATCGTGTTTTAACGCTCTATTATCCGGTCATCGCCTGACCCCATACTAGATTGCTAGCTTAGCCCCTAGGCCAGATTGCCTAGCACCAGTGTTCATGCATGATATATTCCAGTGATCCTAGGTTAAGTTATGAAGATAGTGACATTATTTATCATACTGTTTACTGTGATGCAAGTGTATTTCGCCTTCAGGGACCATATAGGGGACTGGTTTGATTGTGTGCCTTTCTAACCTAACCTAAATGTAGGAACCCCTATATGCTCTCTTCATCCCCTGCCTACGGGCGTTCCCTCTGTGTGGCCATGCTCCCCCTTCTATATAGGGGGATCATGTCCGTAATCAGAGTATTATCGCTTCTCTGTCCTCCGTAAGGGAATGATCCCCCCTTAGGGTTGCGTCCGAGAAAGAGGAACGGCCTGTCCTTCCTCAGTTGCTTCGGTTAGGTTACTTAACCTTCCATGCAACTTGCGATGTGTCTTTCAGCCTACCTAGCTTGGGATTTAACACTCCTTATCTAGGTTAGGCCTTGGGGGGCGGCTAGTTCTGTACTGTTATAGTTTGAGACGGTACTCGTGCACCGTTCTCATTCAGGTTACCTACCCTAGGCTAGGGAGCGTCCTCCCTTCCTTGGTGGCCGTTCTTGTACAGAGCCTCCCCTATGGAAGACCCCTCTTCTTCTCCCTCCCCACCTATCCCTTGGCATAGACTAGCCTATACATAGGCTAGCCTATGCATATCTGTCCCTAGCCCTACAACTCCTCCTTCGGGTGAAGCGTTAGGGCTATCTTGGTCTCCTGTTGAGCAGGCCGCTCTGGTACATATACCCTTCATAGCGTCCTATGGGGTTAGCCACTGGAAGCGACTTGTCCAACAGGGGTTCCCCCCCTCTTGGGTGTATCCTGACCCTCCCTTGGGTTACCCTGGCACCCGGCCGACTGCCGGCCCCCTGCCATCGGATGATAGGACCCACTCCTATCATGGATACACTCACTCAGGTGGGATGCCAGAGGGGTATGTGATCTTACCCCTCCATCCCTCCTTATCTGTCTCTCTACCTATCCTGGTGCCGGTCCCTTGCCGCCTCTACCGCCGGCGATACCGCCCTTCCCTTGGTGACACATTCTTGAGATACCCTCCCTCCCCTAAGTCGCCAGCCTTCCGTGTGCCGGAGGTCTGCCGCCTTCCGTCGGCGTACAGCCGATGGCCCACCCCTCCATTACCTAGTTTCGGTTGTCCGACCTTCGGGACGGCCTCCGGCGTGCCGGCATTGATTGCCGGCGGTCTGGGTGTACTAACCAATTCTGCCTTATCTTATGAACTGGTCACCAAGCCGGCAGCCGAAGCCGCCTCCGCACGCCGGCGGCCGCCAAGCTGGCATTATACCTGAATCCTCACTGTGTCTACCTTAATGCCATAAACCCTGCTGGAGCGGCCGCCGGTCTGCCGGCGCCCCCCGGAAGCACCAAGGGACTTGCAGCCCTTCTACTAGCTGTCGGCTACATGCCGATAGCCCTACACTGCAACCAGATAGCTTGGCTACTCCGATGGATAGGTATTGTATTACCGCTCTACTAGTGGCTGTGCTGTCTTCTTGCATATTACAAATTTCCAGCATACTGTGTGTGTCTTAGAACGGTTGGTTGCCGGAACCTAAATCTATGGGGTCTCCTGCTACCCCTTTACCCTAAAGGTCTGAGTGGTCTCAGTCCTTGATACACCTCGCAGGCAATCTCTGCTAGAATTATCTTCTACCCTCTACGGTGATCCATGAAGATTTCCGTTTTTGTGTCCTCGGTCACAAATGAAATTGCCTATTGGTGAGGTTACAGTAACCAACTGGGCGGGATCCACAAGTATGTGTCTATCTACTTCCCTTTCCCGCACCTCTCTTTAACATTACAATATTCTTGAATTATTTAATGTTAAGTGAAAGTTTAACTACTTAAAATTTAACTTTAGAGTAATGTAAGTCATTCTTATGCCTTCCGTATACTCATGATCTCTTTCTTTTACAGGAGGAGTACATCAAGTGTGACCACAACTTCTGTGGATTGAAGCGCCCGGACTTCTACGGGCACACGGCGTGTCGGACCCACGCCCCCTGCGCCTCCAAGAAAGGCGACCTAAAATATTGGGACCCGCAGCACTGTACAGTCTGCAAGAGTCGTCTGGTCGAAGCGTTCGACGATCCTCCTTCAGCGGAGGTAAGGGACAACGCTCGGGAGAAGCTACGCAAGTGGGTGCGTGGCTTCCAGAAGAACGCCACCGGACCGTATCCCGCTACCGAAGATTTGAGGGCCTTGCTATTTCCAAAGGCATCAAAAGACTCAGTGGTCCCTAGTGATCAGATTCCCACCGTCCAGATAGTGGTGGAACCTGATGTGGTCATGGCTCAGTCCATGCGTGAGTGTCGTTTAGATTCCGACAATGTGGACCGTATGTCGGAAGTGTCGGAGACCACGGAGAGGAACCTCATGGGCGACGAGCTCGACTATGAGGAAGATCAGGTGGAATACCCTGATTCGGAGCATGAGGTCGCTCCAGCTTCTACCCCTGCACCAACTCCTACACCGACGGAGGTATCACTTCCTTCTACATCTGCTACCCCGGACCCTACCCCATCTAGCACTCAGGAGATCTTCAAGATGCTTGAAGCTCTCATGGATAAGAAACTTCGCAATACGCATGAATTTTTCAGGTCCAACCTCGGAAGTTCGAAGCAACCGAAAAGGATTTCGGTTAAGGACCTCCCTGCATGCTCGGATACTAACCCATGGAGGTATGCCGAGCACATGCCGATCACCACGGGCAAGATCTTTATCAGTGAGAAGGTCGACTTGATTGCGTTGGAAGAAGTGGAATTCGTCCCGAACTTTGAGGCTTACCCGGACTGTTACGTCCGACTCAGGTCCGAACCCGCCTCTAAAGAAGAGACCGAACCAAAGGAGGTTATCGTGTTCGATCTCTTGAAGGCCCAGGCTATGTTAGCCAGCGCGGTGAAAAGTAGGGGCTTCACCAACTCGAAAATGCCGGCGCTTAGCAAAAAGCACCTGACCTTCGTCGCACCAGACAATGCGACCTTCCCCTTCCTGGAAAAGGCCTTCACTGCGGTACATAAAGCAGTGGAAGAAGGGAAACCTTGCCCTGTACTGGAGGAGTGCAGGCCCTTCTCCCTGACCACTCCCCCTGATGATAGACACTGGAAAGACGTCCAGTCAACCTTCATAGTGGGGAAACTAGAGCCTGACGTCGCTGGTCGTCAGTTTAACGAGGACCTCCCGAAACTTAACGATCACCTCCTTCGTCGGGAACATGATACGAAGGAAAGGCTCGCCGCATCTATGTCCCTCCAAGTACAGCTCGAAGTCATGGCCGGTGACACTAGGGTCCCTGACTTCTACATGGTCCTTGCCAAAACACATCTGGCAACGGTCGTGAAGGATCTGTACAGCTTCACGAAGGCTCGTAGAGCCTGTCGTGAATTCGTGTTTGCAAATGCGACAGTACGACACGAACCCCGGAGGCTGATTTCCTCCAACATCTGGGGAAAACACCTCTTTCCCTCCTCCCTAGTGAAAGAGATCACTGACAAAGCTGCCACGGAGACAGGAACCTTCTCCACAAATGGGGCATGTCAAAGAAAAGGAAATCCTCTCAGGATGACGGCCCTCAACCTAAGAGGAGACCCACCAAACCAAAACCCCAGCAACGTCAACAGAGACGGCAGTTTCCGGGATCCGCTACTCCCCAAGTGGCAGCTCAGCCACAACAGACCTTTCAATTGGTCGCCCAACCGGTCTTGTCACAGTCGCCGGTCTTCACCCCTGCATTTGAGCAGCAGTCCACTACCTTTCGTCCCAAAGGTAGAGGCTCAAACAGAGGTGCAGGCAGAGATGCATCTCGCCGCCCCTCCAGAGGCAGAGGAGGAAGGGGGCTAGCGGCCGAGGTAGCAAACCCTCGGGAAGCCAGAAGCAATGAAGTGCTTCCGGTGGGAGGAAGACTCCGCCAATTCCAGGATCGTTGGACCTTCGATCCCTGGGCAGACAGCATCGTCAAGAAGGGTCTAGGCTGGAGCTGGACTCTACCACCCCCAACCTTCCAGCAATTCTTCCAACAGTCAACCCCCCTCCTGGAAGAATATGTCCTAGAACTCTTGAACAAGAAGGTGATAAGGAGGGTAAAGTCAACCAGGTTCCAAGGGAGACTGTTTTGCGTCCCCAAGAAGGACTCCGACAAACTCAGAGTCATTCTAGACTTATCCCCCCTCAACAAGTTCATAGCGAACAACAAGTTCAAGATGCTGACTCTTCAACAGATAAGGACCCTTCTGCCTCAAGGTTCCTATACGGTCTCGATAGACCTGGCGGATGCCTACTGGCACGTTCCAATGAACCACCACGCTTCCTCCTACCTAGGATTTCGACTCCAAAGGAAAAGCTACGCTTTCAGGGCCATGCCCTTCGGGCTCAACGTGGCCCCACGGATCTTCACCAAGCTGGCAGACGCCATCGTTCAACAGCTCCGCCTCCGCGGCGTCCAGGTGATGGCCTACCTCGACGACTGGCTGGTCTGGGCGACATCGCCCGAAGATTGTGTAAGATCCTGCAACAAAGTCACCCAGTTCCTAGAACACCTGGGATTCAAGATAAACACCAAGAAATCTCGCCTCTCTCCAGCTCAAAAGTTCCAATGGTTAGGAATCCAGTGGGATCTTCAGTCACACCGCCTTTCCATTCCACAGAAGAAAAGGAAAGAAATAGCAGGGTCTGTCAGAAAACTGCTGAAATCCAAAAGGATCTCAAGACGTCAGCAGGAACAAGTTCTAGGCTCTCTACAGTTCGCCTCAGTGACAAACCCAGTGCTTCGTGCACAGCTAAAGGATGCCGCGGGAGTCTGGAGACGTTCTGCATCCATCGCTTGAAGAGACCTCAAGTGACGGCTCCCAAACAGACTTCGGTTACTCTTAAAGCCGTGGTCGGAAGCAAAGGCCCTGAACAGGTCCATTCCTCTTCAACACCCACCTCCATCACTCAACATCCACACGGACGCTTCGCTGGAGAGTTGGGGAGGTCACTCCCACCAACAACAGGCTCAAGGTACATGGTCTCCCCTATTCAAGACGTTTCACATCAACATCTTGGAGGCCATGGCGGTCCTTCTCACTTTGAAGAAACTCTCTCCGCCTCCCTCGATCCACATTCGTCTGACTCTGGACAACTCGGTGGTAGTCAGATGTCTCAATCGTCAGGGCTCGAGATCGCCCCAGATAAATCAGGTGCTTCTCCCAATCTTCCGCCTGGCAGAAAAGAAGAAATGGCACCTGTCTGCAGTTCACCTACAAGGATTCCGCAACGTGACGGCGGACGCTCTATCTCGGACAAGCCCGATAGAGTCGGAATGGTCTCTAGACGCAAGATCGTTCTCCTTCATCTCTCACCAAGTCCTGGAACTTCAGATCGATCTCTTCGCAACGAGCGACAACAATCAACTTCCTCGTTATGTGGCCCCGTACGAGGACCCCAAGGCAGAAGCAGTGGACGCCATGTCACTGGATTGGAACAGATGGTCCAGGATCTACCTGTTCCCTCCCACTAACCTTCTGCTGAAAGTCCTCTCCAAGCTGAGAACCTTCAAAGGGACAGCGGCCCTAGTGGCTCCCAAGTGGCCCCGGAGCAATTGGTACCCCCTGGTCCTGAAGCTGCAGCCCACGCTGATCCCTCTCCCGGGCCCAGTTCTCTCCCAGCAAGTACAGAAGTCGACTGTCTTCGCTTCATCATCGAAAGTCAGGGACCTTCATCTCATGATTTTCTCTCCCTAGTCGCGAAGAAAAGGTTTGGGATCTCGAAGAAAAGTCTAGACTTCCTCGAGGAATACATTACCGAATCCACACGATGGCAATACGAATCATCCTGGAGAAAGTGGGTCTCATTCGTCAAGGCAAAAAATCCTACGGAAATCACCATTGATTTTTGCATGTCCTTCTTCATTCACCTTCATGGACAAGGCTTAGCAGCCAACACGATTTCTACCTGCAAATCGGCTTTGACTAGACCACTACTGTACGCCTTCCAGATTGATCTGTCCAGTGATATCTTCAATAAACTGCCAAAGGCATGCGCTCGTCTACGCCCAGCACCTCCGCCAAAACCTATCTCCTGGTCCCTGGACAAAGTGCTCCATTTTGCCTCCAACTTGGACAACGATTCGTGCCCTCTCAAGGATCTGACTCAAAAAGTTATATTTCTTTTTGCTCTTGCCTCAGGAGCTCGAGTCAGCGAAATAGTGGCATTATCAAGAGACGAGGGTCATATCCTGTTTACAGACTCAGGAGACCTTACCCTCTTCCCTGATCCGACGTTTCTCGCGAAAAATGAATTACCCACCAATAGATGGGGCCCCTGGAGAATCTGCCCCCTGAAAGAAGATGCCTCTCTATGGCCGGTAGAGAGCCTCAAGGTCTGACTTCAGAGAACTTCAGACTTTGGTGGAGGCCAACTCTTCAAAGGAGAAACATTGGGTAGCGAACTGTCACTGAAACAACTAAGAGCGAAAATCACCTACTTCATTCGCAGAGCGGATCCTGACAGTACACTCGCAGGTCACGATCCTAGAAAAGTCGCATCATCTCTGAATTTTTTCCAGAGTATGGATTTCGAAAGCCTCAAGAGCTTCACAGGATGGAAATCTTCGCGCGTTTTCTTCAAGCACTACGCGAAGCAAGTGCATGAAGTCAAACATTTCGTGGTAGCCGCAGGTAGTGTTATGAAGCCTGGAGTTAACTCTGCATAGAACAGTGAGTTACTTGGGACTTTAACTCTACGTGTGCCTGTGTTGACCCTTGTGTGATACATAGTGATTTCATGGACACTTAGTGTTTCTCATAGACTGTTCTTTACAAGGTGAAATGTCATAGTCGTCTCATGAGTGCCACATGCCTAGAGCATGATGTGTTTTTTCCTTATTAAAGACTGGCGTTCCTATGGAACTTGTGCTTTCTAATAATTTGAAATTTCTTTCAGATTCAAGATCGAAGTCTTCTCATTTCTATGTACATTATAATTTGTTTGTAAATTAACTTTACATCATTTATTGCATTTATTATTACTATAACCTGCAATTGTAAAATAAAATGTCTATTTTATTACTTGTGCGTCTCTCTCCGCTCCTATTCATACTATGAAATACATGGTTGTCATAGTTTCATTACCCCTTTCTTTGAAATAAGAAGAATAATATGTTTTATCCGTATTATATACTCACCTATGCTGTGTAATATTCCTAATTGAATACTTACTTGCGCCATACCTTCGAGACCAGATTGTTCTCTAGCCATGGAATATAGTGCCTAACCACCACTTATCTATTGTTGAGAATGTTCCTAAACGAATATCGACCATTCTGTCTTGTCTCCGAGTTCTTCACGTACTCTCCGCAGGGTGAGTAGCCCTTCGATGACCACTTTGAACTTTGGTATGACCCGTTGGGACTTCTCTGCCAGGGGCCAGGAAGCTGCATCCCCACGGACCCTCTATCGAGGTCACAATGCTTACCTTTATTCAAAGCCCTTGGCACTTACTCTATAAGGGAAAATCTACCACGATACATTGATTATCTGGTACTCTTCCATCAGGACGTCATGGCTTGAGCCCAAAAAAACGGATTTTGAGCGAAGCGAAAAATCTATTTTTGGGTGAGATAGCCATGACGTCCTGATGGACCCTCCCTGCTATTCTAGCCCAGCCTTTCAGGCCCCGCCCTGTCCTGCTGTATCATGGAGAGTAGCAAGCAGCTGGCATCAGAATGAGGACGGACGTGACGTCATTTAGCAATGGCGCCCGTTTGTTTACGTTTTGAGTACCAAAAGTAGCCACGGACGAGTGTAACTGTGGAACGGCTCCCCAGTTATTCTCCGCCCCTCCATATCGAAGTGTTAACTCTATATGGGGTGCAGATAGCTATGTGGCGTGTTAATACATGCGTCCCCTGTTGATATACGATGTCTTGAAGGGAAACCTTTAGGATACTCGCTCCAGAAGTAAGAATTCTGTGATAACCTGTGGTTTAATTCTCTGGGAATATCCTTGTAGTCAATATACCCAAGGAAGCTACCAAAAAGGAACCTTCCATCAGGACGTCATGGCTATCTCACCCAAAAATAGATTTTTCGCTTCGCTCAAAATCCGTTATATATACATACATATATATATATTTTTGGGCTCAAGCCATGTCGTCCTGATGGAAGTTCCTTAAAGGCAGCTTCCTAGGGTATATTACAACTACGGCGATATTCCCAGAGAATTTACCTTCAGGTACCCAGAATTATAACTCCTGGAGCGAGTATCCCTAAAAAGACCTTAGGGATATCGTAAATATCAGTGGACGTATTCTTGACACGCCTCATAGCAATCTATACCCCGAATAGAGTTAACACTTCGTAGGGGTAAAATGGCAAGAAAACGAAAACGATAAGAAAGGGGGGAGCCGTTCATAAGGCATCTCTCCTCCCCGTTTCGAAAGCGTGCCCTGCGCCGCTCACGGCGCCATCTGCATTCCTTTTTGCGTAGCTCTACGACTCGGTGTGTTTTCCCTGTTTTCTACCCAATCTTGGAATTTTCTCGCTTAATAATGCTTTCTCCAACTTCTTCTGCCTCGGATAAGTTGAGTACTATTTCTTTTATGTATAAATGTAGGCTCTTGGTTAAAATTAAAGTAATTAAAAGAGTTATCTTTGATACAAGAGCTGTTGCCTGCTGGAGGCATCATGGATGCTGTCGCTCGCTAGAATAGGATTTATTTGTTAGCAAGAGCGACGTTCCCAGCCCCTTTGCGCTTAAATATTAGCTACTTAGCTTATTTAGGAATTCTGTTATGATGCGATAGTAGTGTGCCTGGCGAAGTTTTGCCAAGGCTGCCAACACTAGTCTTCGTAGGCTAGCTGTTGGCCTATGTACTTCCTGCATGATAATTAGTCTTCCAAATGTGAATTTATTGCTTTAAGCGTTAGGCAACGTTATACATATAAGTCCTTTTCGAGTACCTTCCAAGATAGTATTGGTGTGAGTTTCGGTGAATTAGGTAATCGATTCTCTTAGTGCCTAGGCTAGGTTGTCTTAGGTCATTATAATATTATCTGTTCCCCGTTTGCTCCCTTCTCTTCGGGGAAGGGGCAAACCCTTTCCCTCTGTTTAAGCCTTAGGCTTAACTCTAGTGGTTTATTTGAATTAATCTTCAAATATATCTATGCTGGAGTAGTACTGTACCTTCCCGTTCCAACTGTATTGGTTCAGAGGGGGACAGTACAACAGTGTTTAGTCTGAGCCCGGTTTGTCTGGCATGGGGCAGAGTCTCCCTTGCTGATTGACTCGGGCATTAAGGGTTATCCCCTTGGTCTACCTTGTTGGGTTCCAGTAGTGATCCCTTTACTCGGTGACTCATCAGACTGTCCTATTGCCGTTCCGGTCTCGGGATATGTTCCCTTTTCTGGAAGGGCAATTCCTTCCTTGCCGTGGTTCTTGGGAGGCAGCCAGTAGTGCCGGCCTCCCTCTCGGGTCTTTCTCTAACTGAGATGAACTGTCTTAGTTGGGAATGACCCTTAACCAAGGTAAGGTTGGATAGGACCCTCTGTCCTTCCCTTCTTTTTTCCGTTCCTTGTGTCAGTCGTCTGCATCCTTGCCTAGCCTAGGTTGGGATGAGGAACTGGCGTGGTCTCCTGTCGGCCGGCAGAGTGTGCCGACCGGCAGAGACCATTACTTCGAGTGCTGCCCGGTCCTTTCTTGGTCCCTCCATCGCTGCCGTCTGTAGATTCAGTAGGCAGCGGTTAGGAAGCTTGACTTAGTGTCTCCCCTTCCTTTCGGCACTCTTTCGGGTGCCGGGCCCAGAGACTCATAGTCTCTTAACCCGGCACTCATTCTATTGTCTTAGTATGTGTTGTCCTTGCTGTCTGCCGGCCTACAGGCCGGCCGTCGGTGGGGAGGGGTGTTCTCCAGTTCTCTTGCTGTCGGTCGGCGTTGGGTGTATACCTTTGCCGGCCGGTCTCTTGCTCATCTGTCGGCCACTACAAGTGGGGCCGGCAGCCGAGCGCTGCCTAGTGTGGGGGGCCAGCCGGCAGGGTTTGTTTACTGCTGCCGGCCGGCCTGCGACACTGCCCAGTCAGCCGGCCACTAAGAATGATGGCCGGCAACGCAGTGCAAACCGGGTGGCTGCGGTCCGGCAACCACTGCCGGCCGGTTCAGGCATGGGATCTGGAGTTCTCCCCAATAAGGGTGATCTGATGTTGTGTACTTGAGATCTACCTTTCGAAAAACGGGGGGGGGGGGGTGCTGACCGGCAATAGCCGGCTGGCACACCACCCTCAGGTACTGTATCAGTCCTCTCTTGGTGGTATATTCAACCAAGGGAGTTCATGATGTAGTAGGTTACAACACTGTCTTTTCTATCTTACTTGTGTTACTGGTACAATCACCTGGTGTCGCCTTACAAGGATAAAAGATAATTCTTTTATCCCTGGCCGGAATGATAATATTTTACCTTAGGTGTGAGCTACACCTAATTTCCTTTGGAAATACGTTCTCTGGTTATTCTAGTATAGACTAACTATGTGACTTGGCTGGTGGGCTTCCACAGGTGTTTGTGTGGGTTTTACAAGTAGGTGTCTTTCCCTTATTCTTGTTGAATACTCATTTGTTACATGTGAATTGAAATTCACTTGATATTCATGGAAATTTTTCTTCTTTTACAGGAGGAGCATCCGAAGTGTGATAGTGTCTTCTGCAATGTCCGCAGTAAGAACTTTTGCGGACATGCCTCGTGTAGGAGGCACACGGCTTGTGCAGCCTCCAATGATGACCATCGTTACTGGGATCCGCAGGTATGTGCTGTATGTACTAACCTGCTATCAGAGGCTTTTGAATCCCCTAGGTCGGCGGAGTCAAGAGATGCAGCGAGGGAGAGGCTTCGCTTATGGGTAAGGGGTTTTCAGAAAAACACCACTGGACCTTATCTTCCTAACGAGAAGATGAGGGCATACCTTTTTCCCAAGGCTTCCCCTGATGCTGTTGTTCCCCAGCCTCGGCCGGAGATCCCTCTGATCCAGATTCCAGTGGAGGAGGATGTCGCTGACGCCATGCAGGACATCCAGTTGGACGACAAGATGTCCGACTTGTCCGATCGTGCGGAGCAGGATCTCCTCGCAGAGGGCGAGGAGGAGGATCGAGATCCTATTGCCGTGGAGGAAGAGGTTCCCGTATCATCAGACGTGCCGGTTCAGGTCTCTGAACCTATCCCCTCTACCTCGTCCGCTCTTCCAGCAGAGCTTGGACAGGCTCTCTCTTTCATCGTTGGTATGATCCAACAGATGCAGAGGGAGAATAATCAGAAGGCCGCTACTTTGGAGCTCCAGATGCAGAAGATCACAGCATCACGTGGACCTCCAAAGAAGCTCAACGTTAAGGACCTTCCTCTGTGCTCGGATGCCAACCCGTGGAGATATGCCGAGCACATGCCGATGACGATTGGGAAGATCGTCATGTCGGAGAAACTGGGCTCAGTTCCCCTTGAGGAGGTGGAATTCTGGCCCAGTAGAGGGGCCTACCCGGACTGCTATGTCCGTTTGAAGAAGGAGCCGGCTTCGAAGGAGGAGACGGAACCAAAGGAGGTGATTATCCTGGATCACTCCAAGGCTCAAGCCACTTTAACAGCTGCTTTAAAGGAGAGGGGGTTCTCAAACTCAAAAGTTGCCGCTTTGAGTAAGAAGCACCCCTCCTTTGTATCCTCCCCGGCTAGGGCCTTCCCCTTTATGCAAAAGGGGTTTGCGGCCGTCATGAAGGCGGTTGAAGCTGGCAAGCCGTGCCCGTCTTTGGAGGAATGTAAACCTCTATCGTTGGCATTGCCAATGGACAATAAGGACTGGAAGGAGGTGCACCTTACTTTCTCGGTTGGGAAGTTGGACGCCGACATTGCAGGACAGCAGTTCGGCGAAAACCTTCCCAAGTTGTCGGAATTCCTTCTACGGAGGGAATTGGACACAAAGGAGCGCCTGGCAGCCTCGATGTCTCTCCAGACCAACATGGAGACGATGGCTAGCGACCCCAAGATGCCAGAGATGTTCATGGTTATGGCCAAAATCCATCTGGCCACAGTAACCAAGGACCTCTATTGCTTTGTTAAAGCAAGGAGGGCCTGTAGGGAGTTTGTGTTCGCCTCGGCCACAGTGAGGCATGAACCCAAGAGGCTAATTTCATCCAGCATCTGGGGTAAAGATCTCTTTCCCAAGGACGTGGTCAAAGAGATCGTGGACAAGGCAGCCACTGAGAACCGCAATCTTCTCCTGAAGTGGGGCCTGTCCCTTAAGAGGAAGTCTTCTCCGGATGAGGGCCCTCAGCCGAAAGGAAAGGCGAAGAAGTCAAGGTTTTCCTCCCGTCCAGCCAAGTCCTTCAAACCGCAAAGACAACAGCAGCAGCAGCCAGCTTTGCCTCCGGTTCCACAACTGGTAGCCCAGACCCCGACCACCTTCCAATGGGTTCCCCAAGCCATGTCATCAGCTTCCCCGGCATTCAATCCCGTGTTCGAGGGACAGTCGACCACGTTTCGTGCAAGGCCCAGAGGAGCAGCTAGAGGGTCATCAAGACGCCCCTCTAGGGGACGAGGATTCAGAGGTGGTCGCGGCCAGGGAGGCAAGACTGCAGGGCAGTCAAAGTGAAGTGTCGCCGGTAGGTGGGAGACTTCAGTATTTCCGGGATCGCTGGACCTTCGATCCCTGGGCCCACAGCCTTCTCAAAAATGGACTGGGTTGGAGTTGGTACAGTACTCCGCCCCAGTGCCCTCAATTTTTCCAACACTCCACCCCCGTTTTGGAGGAGTACATCCAAGATCTGTTGGAGAAAAAGGTGATCAGGAGGGTAAAGTCCATCAAGTTCCAAGGGAGGCTGTTTTGTGTTCCCAAGAAAGACTCGGGGAAACTCAGAGTCATTCTGGACTTGTCACCACTCAACAAGTTCATAGTGAACCACAAGTTCAAGATGTTAACGTTACAACACATAAGGGCCTTACTGCCCAAGAGGGCATATACCGTCTCCATCGATTTGTCAGACGCATATTGGCACGTTCCAATAAGTCGTCGTCTCTCCCCCTACCTAGGATTCAAGCTACAACAAAAACTTTACGCTTTCAGGGCGATGCCCTTCGGACTAAACATAGCCCCAAGGATCTTTACGAAGCTTGCGAGCGCAGCTCTCAAACAGTTACGCCTAAAAGGGTTCCAGGTAGTAGCCTACCTGGACGATTGGTTGGTGTGGGCAGCATCCAGAGCAGAATGCTTGCAAGCTTCCCTACAAGTGATTCAGTTCCTGGAATATCTAGGCTTCATGATCAACAGAAAGAAGTCTCGTCTTTCTCCAGCTCAGAGGTTCCAGTGGTTGGGAATTCACTGGGATCTAGTGTCACACCGTCTTTCCATCCCGATGTCAAAGAGGAAGGAAATAGCGGGGTCTGTCAGGAGACTTCTAGGTTCCGAGAGGATATCAAGACGCGAACAAGAGAGGGTTTTGGGCTCTCTTCAGTTTGCATCAGTAACAGACCCAGTGCTAAGAGCACAGTTAAAAGATGCAGCGGGAGTATGGAGAACCTTTGCATCGAAAGAGCGAAGGGACTTGAAGAGACCGGTCCCACTTCGACTACGTTCTCTTCTCAGACCGTGGTCTCAAGCCAGTCGTCTAAAGAGGTCTCTACCTCTTCAGCCACCCCCCCCGTCAGTGACAATCCACACAGACGCCTCAAAGGTAGGGTGGGGGGGTCACTCCCATCGGAAAAAAGTGCAAGGGATCTGGTCCAAGCTATTTGGGACCTTTCACATAAACTTTCTAGAAGCTATGGCAGTACTTCTTACCCTGAAGAAAGTATCCCCACGTCACTCGATCCACGTAAGGTTGGTACTGGACAGCGAGGTGGTTGTGAAATGTCTGAATCGGCGGGGATCGAGATCCCCACCTCTCAACCAGGTAATGTTAGCCATATTCCGACTGGCGGAGAAGAAGAAGTGGCACCTGTCAGCAGTTCACCTTCAAGGAGTCCGGAATGTGACCGCGGACGCTCTATCCAGGGTTACACCGATAGAGACAGAATGGTCCCTAGACGCAGGATCATTCTCTTTCATCTTGAGACAAGTCCCAGAACTGCAGATAGACCTCTTCGCGACGAAGGACAACAAGAAGCTGCCGAAATATGTGTCCCCATACGTGGACCCCTCGGCAGAAGCAATAGATGCGATGTCCCTCGATTGGAACAGATGGTCCAGGATCTACCTGTTTCCCCCTCACAATCTGATGTTGAGGGTCCTCAACAAACTGAGATCCTTCAAGGGAGTAGCAGCAATAGTGGCCCACAAGTGGCCGAACAGTGTATGGTTCCCTCTAGCTCTGGAACTACGACTGAGGTTTCTACCACTCCCGGACCCAGTTCTGTCCCAGCAAGTCCAGAAGTCGACTGTCTTCGCTTCATTACAGAAAACCCGAACCCTGCAGCTCATGATTTTCTCTCCCTAGCGGTGAAGAAACGGTTCGGAATCTCGAAAGATAGTATCGACTTCCTGGAAGAATACAAGTGTAAGTCTACTAGGAGGCAGTACGAATCTGCGTGGAAGAAATGGGTAGCCTTTGTCAAAGATAAGAACCCGCACGAGATCTCTACGGAGTTCTGCCTATCCTTCTTCATTCACCTCCACGGACAGGGGCTGGCGGCGAACACAATTTCTACATGTAAGTCAGCTCTAACAAGACCCATTCTATATGCCTTCCAGGTAGACCTCGCTAACGAGATGTTTAATAAGATCCCAAAGGCCTGTGCTAGGCTTAGACCATCAGCTCCTCCAAAGCCTATTTCATGGTCGTTAGACAAAGTCCTTCATTTTGCCTCATTACTAGATAATGAGGAATGTGCGTTGAAGGACCTGACTCAAAAAGTGATCTTCCTTTTTGCCCTTGCTTCTGGGGCCAGAGTTAGTGAGATTGTGGCCCTCTCGAGAGAGGAGGGCCGAGTTCAGTTCCTGGATGGGGGAGAACTGAACCTGTTTCCGGACCCTACGTTTCTCGCTAAGAACGAGTTGCCCACCAACAGGTGGGGTCCCTGGAGAATCTGCCCTCTGAAAGAAGATGCATCTCTATGTCCCGTAGAATGCCTTAAGGTCTATCTTCGTAGAACTTCAGACTTCCATGGGGGCCAACTATTCAGAGGAGAAACATCGGGCTCGAATTTATCTTTAAATCAGCTTAGGGCGAAAATTACATATTTTATTCGCAGAGCGGATCCTGACAGTTCACCCGCAGGTCATGATCCGAGGAAAGTTGCTTCATCCTTAAACTTCTTTAACTTTATGGATTTTGAACACCTTCGTTCATACACTGGCTGGAAGTCTTCCAGGGTATTCTTTCGCCACTATGCTAAGCAAGTGGAGCAGCTAAAGAGGTCTGTGGTAGCAGTTGGTTGCGTCGTTAACCCTGCTGTTTAACTCTGCGAGGAACAGCGGAATCATTTGGGACTTGGATTCTTGGGTGAATGGTTAGTTATATGCGTTGATATAACTGGTAGTGAAGGCTCTCAGAGCCCACAGTGACTGTTCCAACGTTATGGTGATGGTAGCACAAGTACAGACAGGTGTGCCAAGCGTTTGCCAACGCTATTGTCAGCAAAGTAGTAACATGGACGTTAAGTTTGATACCGGGGTATGTGTAAGTGACACATATGTTTTCTTTCAGATAATCATTCATCCATGCACTACAGTACTTGTGTAAATTGTTGGTCATCCACCTAGCATATGTACATATTTATGGTGACCATGTCTATTTATTGTTTCTCAATAAACTTGTTCTCGGGAACCTTGCGTCTCCTTCACCTATTTTTGATTTCATATTGATTTTTGAGCATTTAGCCTATGTATATTAATCGGGGATATCTATAATAGCCTATTCCTTAATGCAAAGCCTGGATTATACTGGTTTATACTTTCCTTAGCAATAAGGACTCC
>NC_090727.1:112046279-112051279 GCF_036898095.1 Palaemon carinicauda | reverse complement strand
TGCAGCTCACAAGGAAAAGAAAATATAACAATATATAACAAATACTAACAACCTCTTAAACTTAATACTAATCACAGGAAAACTTTCCAAAACCAGAAAGGCAAAACATCACCAATCGATAAATAGATACCCCACCTAAAAATTTCACATCACTCACACCGTTAATAAACTTAATAAAGAGTCATTGCACTAACAACCGGATTCTGTATATATAGTCCAAAGGCTATAACCTTTTCCACAATCAATACACTGTTCATTTTCAGGGATACACATCACTCACTAGCAATAAATGTTGATCACAAAAACCACTGTCTATTTCAGTGTTATATATCACACTTATCACCATAGTGTCCAATACATACACACACACCGAACAACACAGAGAAGACCACCACAAGACTCCCCTTGCGCAAACAAACAAACAAAATCGATGAAGCGTAATTATTAGCCTGAAAATACAGAATACCAGATTAGTGCCTATCTCTTTTCTTAGCTTATTATAAACCTTATCGTATCTGACACCTCTAAACCTTAGTAGATTAACCTTAACTCAGTCTAGGGTACCACTCATACACCAGCCTGTAGCGCCTAAAAAACGGCTGTGTTGTGCTACAGACCCGTGAGCCCATGACCCTTCTAATTAATCAATCATTAGAAAGTACCAGTGATCACCCTCACCTTTTAACCTTACAGATCCCATATACTATACCCAAAACATTATAGTCTTCTGTAAACAAACCATGATTAATAAATCTTAAATATACATTTGCTTCTACTCACTACGTGCCCACTTCAACAGCACACACACCATAATTAGAACGATACAGATACTACCTTTAATAACTGCATAGCCCTCTGTCAATCAACTAATATTCAACGCTGCGAGAGAGAAAATCGGCAACAATGTTATCTTTTCCTGGGATGTGGGAAAATTCTAAATTCCACTCTTGCAGCATGAGACTCCACCTCATCAATCTTTGATTTTTATTCTTGTATCTGCTGATGAAGGTCAGGGGATTATGATCCGTCAAGACCTTAATAGGTGTATCTGAGGAGGAAAGATAAACCTGAAAATGGTTAATAGCAAATACTAAAGCAAGAGTCTCTTTCTCCACAGTGGAATACCTACGTTGGGCGGAGGACAATTTTTTTGAAAAGAATGCGACAGGATGAGAAACTCCCTGCTCGTCATTCTGCAACAACACCGCTCCTACACCAACGTCACTTGCATCCGTGGCAAGAGAAAAAGGAAGGTCAAAATCAGGAGCTCTTAAGACAGGGAAATTAATTAATACTCTTTTTAAATTATCAAAAGCCCTTTGTGTTTCATCAGTCCAGACAAAAGCTACCTTCTTTCTTAAGAGATTAGTCAAAGGATCGGCGATGTCAGAAAAATTTCTAACAAACCTTCGGTAGTACCCACCCAACCCAAGGAATCTTCTGACATCCCTCCTGCACTTAGGGATTAACATTTTTTCAATACATTCGATATTTGCTTGCTTAGGAGCAACTTTACCATTACCAACTTCATGACCCAAATATACGACCCTCGCCTTTGCGAATTCACTTTTCTTTAAATTAATTACTAAACCTGCTTTCTTCAAAACCTCAAACAGTGCCCTAATACGTTTTAAATGAGTTTCCCAATCATTACTATAAATAACAATATCATCAATATAAACTACACACCCTTCTAAACCATAGACTAAAGTATTCATTAACCTCTGAAAGGTGGCAGCCGCATTCTTCATACCAAACGGCATCACTTTACATTGAAACAGTCCCTGAGGTGTTACGAAAGCGGACAGGGGTCTTGCCCGCTTCGAAAGAGGAACCTGCCAATAACCTTTCAGCAAATCAAATTTACTAATGTACTTGGCCTTACCCATACGATCAATACAATCCTCAATTCGTGGTAATGGGTAACAATCAGACTTAGACACTTCATTCAAGTTACGGTAATCAAAACATAACCTGAAATTACCGTCGGGTTTCTTTACCAATACAACAGGTGATGACCAAGGACTTTGACTAGGTTCAATTAGGTCATGTTTTAGCATATAATCAACTTCCTTTGCTACAACCTCATTTTTAAAGGGATTCAACCTGTAAGGCGCTCGTTTCACAGGAGTGGCACTACCTACGTCCACGTTATGTTCAAGGACATTAGTCCTTCCCGGTACATCCGAAAATAATTCATTATAATTAAATACCAATTTCTTTAAAGACTTTTGTTCTTCATTACTTAAATGAGAAACCATACCAGAAAAATGTTTCAAAGAATTCTTATTATCTGAACGCCATTCACTTCCATTAAAACAATTATCATCAATACTTTCACCCTCTGAAAAAGAAAAAAGTTTATCGTTCTCGGAAACTACAGCATTCCCTATGGTTGCCACGGGAATGACTTTCTCCCGTTCCATATAAGCCTTCAACATATTTATGTGACAAAGCTGAAAAGGTTTCCTTCTCTCGGGAGTCTCTACTAAATAATTAACTTCACTAATTTTTTTCAGAATTTTCCAAGGACCTGAAAAAGATGCTTTCAATGGATTTCCAGGAATGGGTAACAAAACCAAAACTTTGTTGCCTACCGCAAAGTCACGTGCTTTAGACCTTCTGTCAAAAAAGTACTTCATTCTTTTTTGGCTACACAATAAATTTCCACCTGCAAATTTCCAAGCCTTTGTTAACTTATCACCTAGATTAGACACATAATCTAATGAATTGATCTCAGGGACGTCTCCCTCCCAGGACTCTCGAACAACATCAAGAGGACCTCGAACACAATGGCCAAACACAAGGCTGAAAGGCGAAAAACCTAAAGACTGACTTGGGACAGAACAAAAAGCGAACAACAAATACGGTAATTCCTTATCCCATTCAGAACCATTAATCAAACAATATTTCTTTACCATAGATTTCAGGGTTTGATGAAATCTCTCCAGAGCTCCCTGACTTTCTGGATGATATGGAGAAGAGGTCACATGTTTTATATTTAACTCTGCCATTTTATCTCTGAAATACCTGCTAACAAAATTAGAACCACAATCCGATTGAATAATTTTAGGTATCCCAAACCTGGTAAAAAAGTCAATTAGTACATCTACAATTTTAACACTTTTTATCGTACGTAGTGGTATTGCCTCGGGATATCGAGACATCCTATCCATGATAGTCAAAATATATTCATTTCCACTACGAGTCCTTGGTAATGGTCCAACAATATCAATAATGACCTCCTTGAAAGGTTCGGAAACCACTGGAATAGGACATAGAGGCGCTTTTGGAATAAGCTGATTAGGTTTACCGACCTTCTGACAAACATCACAGCTATTGACAAACTTCTTTACGTCCGCCTTCAACTTCGGCCAATAATAATCCATTAACAACTTGCCAGAAGTCTTATGAATGCCAAAATGTCCGGCCAAACCACTTTCATGCACCAATGATATCAACTCATTCCTGTAAACAAATGGAACCATTATCTGTTTCAAAATTTCATAATCAAAGTTATCAGCCTCCATAGGCCTAGTCAACCTATATAAAATATTATTAATTATTTTAAATTTGGGACCGGTTATATCATTCACCTCACCTGACTCAATAGGGAGATCCCGAAAATCCTTTTTCTGAGCTTTGATAAGCTCTTCAATAGTCCAATTCAGTTTGTCCTTCAAAATCCCAAGATCTACAACTACGCTATCACTACGTTCTAAACTACTTAAATCTAGATCAATTGTTGACTCTGCAGCGTCAACAACTTTAGCACTAGAACGAGTAACTGCTGCTACTTCACTATCAGGGTTTATCAGTATGGGACAAGTATTATTCTTCAGAGCAACATCATTCCCTATCACAACATCAACATTTTTAACCGGAAATTTATCAACGATGGCCAATTTCAAATTCCCTGCAAAGGAAGGGCAGATTAAATTAAAATTTTCCATGGCATACGATTTTACCGTATCAGGAAAACCAGCCAATAACACAAATTCCCCACTTTTTGGTACAAAATTGCAAGGTAATGCCTCCCTTAATATCAAAGACTGAGCTGCACCGGTATCACGCAAAATATGCACACGTCTTTTCTCGGACGAATTGGCGAAAGAGACACTACCGAAGGACAAATATCTGTCAAAACAACCAGGTAGTCATTGATCAGCGGATGTTGTTGGGGTAGGTTCTCTCTCTCTCTCTTCCACACCCATCACTGGCCTAACATTAGCATTTTGTGAGTTTCTAAACGCATAACACATGCTCTTTACGTGCCCCTTCTTATTGCAAAAGAAGCACGTCAATGTTTTCAATTTCTCGGGATTATATATCTTAGGTCTATTATTCCTGTTAGGAGAAAAATTAATATTAGTATTGGCATTGCCCTGATCATTACCTCTATAATTATTTCTAGTAAACATCCCTGCATTATTATTATTATTATTATTGTTAGAATTATTATTCCTACCTACTTTACCCCATCCAGACTTCACAATTTTTGTTACTCCCCCTAACTCACTCTTATGAGACAAATAATACTCATCACTAGCGATGGCTACCTCCTGAATGGTCTCTAGTTTTAACTCTTCGAGGTGAACCTTCAGTTTATCCGGAACACACCTCTTGAACTCCTCCACCAACATTAACTCCTTCAATTTCTCAAAATTTACCACTTCCTTGGACTTGAACCAATCACTAGCATATTGTTCCTTCGATCTTGCAAATTCAATAAAAGTTTGCTCCCTACTTTTTTCTAAGTTCCTGAAGCGTTGCCTATAGGCTTCAGGGACTAACTCATAGGCCTTCAAGACGATAGCCTTCACAGACTCATAATCTGATGACAGATCCTCCTCCAGAGTTACATACACCCTCTGAGCTCTTCCAATCAATTTACTTTGTATAAGAGTGGTCCAATACTCTTGGGGCCACTCCAACCTTGCTGCAATCCTCTCAAATGATACAAAAAACTCTGCAATATTGTCTTCCTCAAATTTAGGCAC
>NC_090727.1:112010205-112040779 GCF_036898095.1 Palaemon carinicauda | reverse complement strand
CCATCGGTCGATTCCATCCAAAATACAAATACACAGTTACACCATACAACCTACTTACCACCATTAATATCTTTGATAATACTTCCCCTTCTAGTACACTACTCTCCTCCTCATATACCATTTCTTTTGACACTTCATTCATCACCCTTCTTTTAAGCTCAGTTACACTACCTGGTATTTCCGTATTTAACCCCTCTTGTATTAACTTACTTAAACCCATTAGGATACACTTATACACCATATCTTGCCCTTCACAACTCTGCTCCACAACTAAACCTTCAGGCAACCTTTCAGAATTCTGATTACTCTCTTTATCTTCCATCCTCCCATGCATCCTCGACATCGCATCCGCTATCACATTCTTATTTCCCGGTACATATTCTAACCTAAAATCAAATTCATTCAAATCCTCTATGGTCCTAGCAACCCTTGCATTCACACACTCTTTCCTTATCATGTACACTAGGGGCTGATGGTCAGTACGCACAATGAATTTTACACCATACAAAAATACTTTCAATGCTTTCACACAAAATCGTATTGCAGCCAATTCCCTGTCAATCGTCGAATACTTCCGCTCAGCTTTATTAAACGCTTTACTAACATACGCTATTACTCTCAATTGCTCTTCTCCATCTACTCTCTGCATTTGAACCAAACAACCACCCATACTAACCCCACTCGCATCCGTATACAACTCTAGCATACTCGCATTTTCACTGTAGTCTGGAAATGCCAAAGTGACGTCTTTCGCTGCCTCTTCCTTCAACCTTTCAAACGCTTCTATCATCCGATCATCCCATTTTAACTTCGTACTATTCCTTTTACCCGTCCATTCATTCAAAGGCTTCCCTATACCTGAACAATCTCTAACAAACTTGCGCCCCAAACTCAACCAAACCAAGAAAACCTCGCAACTCACGCACAGTCCGGGGACGTGGAAATTCTCGCACCTTATTCACAAACTTGTCACTCTTCCTTATACCAGATTCACCCACTACATGCCCAAGAAATTCCACCTCCCTGGACAACCATGTACACTTCTCAAGCTTAATTTTCACACCAACTTCAATTAACCGCATCAACACTGCCTCAAGCAACCGCATATGTTCCTCAACAGTCTCGCTCGCAATCAGAATATCATCTATAAAAACAGTCACCTTCTGTCGATCGAAACCAGCCAATACAACATTCATCGCTCTTTGGAAGGCAGCAGGCGCATTAGCAAGACCAAAACTCAACCTTTTAAATTGGTAGTGACAATTTGTACTTGAAAATGCGGTAATGGGCCTGCTCCCCTCTGCCAGAGGCATCTGATAATAGCCCCGCACCAAATCTAATTTAGTAAAAACTTTCATTCCATGCATCTTATAAACACAATCAGACACCACATTCATTGGAAAACGTTCTTTAACAGTCACCTCATTCACCTTCCTATAATCAATACACATACGTAAACTTCCATCAGGCTTTCGTACAGGGACAATAGGGCTATTCCAGGCACTCTCACTCCTTTCTATTACACCCATACGCTCTAATTCCTGACACTGCTCCTCTATCTCCTTGGCAATAGGCGGGGAAAAATGCCTGGGACGCTGATATATGGGGGTATCATCACTGAGAACTATTTTAAATTCTGGAAGGTCTGACCCCCCACAATCATCGTCACCGAGACTCATAACTCTCCGCTTATCCCATAACATCTTAAGCAATCGTTCCCTTTCGACCTCACTTATACTCTCATCTAACTTAATTCTTCCTTTCAACGTATCGTAATCCCAATCGTCATCGTTCTTTACCTTACCAGACATTACCTGTCTCGCCTTAACATATCTTCCATCCTCTACATTAATCAGTGTATACATACATCCCATGCAATCGCCCTCACGTATTCCACGTACTCTCTTCCTCCTAACACTCGGCAACAACCTTACATACACCTTGGGTTCCTGCATATTCATAACACCATCATATACATACGCACTCGTTTTCACCAAATTACCTGCTTCCATACCTTCCACTACATATTCATCCTTGTCACTATTTGAAATTCCCAGACTGCTCGGCCATGCAACTTTTATACTAATCACCTCACCTTTCTTACCCGATAACTTTACACTTTCCTTTGCTACCAACGGCACTCCCTTCCACACCTTCGTACTCACTCTGCCGTCTTCCTTTAAATAAAATTCCCCACAAATATTACCTTTAACCTTTATTTCAATCATATTCACACTTGGATGTACAATCATACCACATTTTTTCAGAAATTTATACCCAAGCAGTACGTCATATTTCTCATTCGCTCCCTCAACCACGTAAAAATCATTATCCTCCATCATCAGCCCCCCAATCATAACATTTTCCCGCAACTTCCCTTGCACAGGCATACACAAATTACCAATACCTTTTACTTCACCCTTACATCCCTTAAATTCACAAACCTCTTTTACCTTATCATATGCATTCCTAAACATTAAATTGACACCACACCCAGTATCAATCAAACCAACCAACTCTACACCATTAAAAATAATTTTCACACTCATGCAATCATGTGCTCTTTCTCCCATCACATCTTCATGCAATAAACCCTCACGAACATGCATCACATTCACTCCCCACACACACGAGGACTCACCCAGCTGAACCCTCTGATTAATTAGTTTCCCGAACATCCTGGCTGACTTGATCCCTTCTTTCTACAAACCCTAGCCACATGCCCATCTGCACCACATTCAGTACACTTACCCCGCGGCTCCTTGCACATTCTAGCATAATGACCATCCTTACCACAATTACCACAAATTACATTCATCCGATTATTACGGCATCCATTCGCTATGTGTCCAGTCATACCACACCGATAACACTTAACCACTTTCTCTTTCTTACAGTCGCTAATTCGATGCCCTGTCTCTCCACACCCGAAACATGCTCCTAATGCCCATCTACACTCGTTCTTTTTATGTCCTACCTTCCCACACCTATAACACCTCTCTTCACAGATACCACTACCTAACCTAACTTGCTGCGTACTAGCACTTCTATCTCTCCAAACTTGATTTCCCTGTCTAAACCCGTCATTTCTCGGAATGGGTATTCCTACATTACTCACCCTAACACTTCTATCTACTACACTATCAGCTACCCTCATTGGCCCTCTCATAACAGCATCTCTAAAACTACCAAATTCTGGCACACATTCCTCCATTCCAGTTCTTACACTCACAAATTTACTTTCTTTCATACACCTATCCAACTCGTAATCCTCAACTATCTCTAAAATATCATCCCAAGTCAATCTCTCTCTAGTCCACCTCATTTTCTCCTTCCGTTTCAAATTAATAAACTCACACACACTCTCTGGTACTGTACCCAAAAACTTCTTCATTAGTTCCTTATTTTCATTTATTCCTTCGTCCCCATACTTCTTTCTAGCCAATGTTTCTAACCGACATACATACATCGAGATTGCTTCACCCACCTTCATTCGTGCTTCATCAAAATCATTTTTTCGCTTATACCTAACACTACCTTTCGTACGTTTTACCTGTTCAATTATCCTATTCTTTACACTTTCATACTCAACCTCTCCTACACTCATTATCACCCCATACATCGTCAACAAATATCCTGACAAAAATTCTCCCAACTCCCTAGCCCAAACTCTCTTACTATCCCCATACTTAGCCTGACAAAACTTTTCATATTCCCTAAAGAAGTCATATACATCCCTACTGCTATGTTCATTAAAACTTGCACACCTAGGTACCTCTCTCATAAACACTGTCTTACAAACTTCCTCTACTTCATTCTCACTACTATCTTCACTGTCTACTCCCTTCTTGTTGCCTTCTTCTTCATTTGAATACAATGAATCTAATTCTACACTCAAAGTCCTATCTTTAACTATTCCCTTCTTACCCTTTTTCTTACTTACCACCTTCACCCATTCATGATCATCCTCACTCACACCCTGACCTTTCTTCTTTTCTTTCTTCACATTATCTTTACCTTTCTTCTCCTTCTTCCTATCACCCTTCGTTCCAATCTTACTATGTCTAGGCCCTTTACTTTCAATATCACTATCACTACCGTCCCCATTATCACTTACCCTATCCTCTTCCACAATCAACCCGTTACCAGAAGCAGAAGCCACTCCTCCGACTGCACCTTCACCTACAACAGTTTTCATCATCCCCATTACTTGCCCTATCATATCTTCCATTCGTTTCTCCATTCGTTCCTCATTCTCTTTCATCCTCATCTCAAAACATTCTTCCACTTTCGCTACAGTTCCCTTTAACTCCCTAAGCTCCTTCTGCATCACCGCATTCTCCCAGTTCAACCTCTCATTCTCTACTAGCAACCTCTCCTCACGCTCCTTACTCAGCCGCAATTCCTCCCTCAAAACCCTTAATTGCTCCTCCATTTTTCATCAACCTTAATCCTAATTCCGTCCTTCGTCCAACAGTCCAGCTTCTATCCCACCTCGGCAGTCCCTGTTCGGGCGCCAAATTTATGTGGCGGGATGTCAACAAAAACAAACCCCCACACCTTTGATCACTCTTCTTTCAAAATATCCCACAACACAAACTTTCCCCTGACTCTACTTCAAACTGGACTCTTGGACAGA
This sequence comes from Palaemon carinicauda, assembly GCF_036898095.1. Taxonomy (NCBI): domain Eukaryota; kingdom Metazoa; phylum Arthropoda; class Malacostraca; order Decapoda; family Palaemonidae; genus Palaemon; species Palaemon carinicauda. The sequence goes on along the minus strand of NC_090727.1, from coordinate 112,036,140 downwards.
AGGAAAATGAAAACAAAACATAACCTTAACACTATATTCTTAAAAGTAAACGCAATCATAAACCAAAAAAAACACTTATCACGAATCATAAACAATATTAAATATAAACCGTAACACCATTCAAATAAAAAAACCCTAACAACTTAAAATTAACACACCCAAAACCAATATTTGTTTATGTGTGGACCACTTTGTCCACACAAGGGCCAACAGTCGTTAAAAGCCCAAAACCACAACTCTGCAGCAACGCCACAATATGGCAACACTTGACACTCAGTCAATACAAAAATGCTTTCATTGATTTAGTCCGTAAGCGTAATCATCATCATCATCATCCTCATCGGTATCATCATCATCAACAGCAATCAGAAGTAAATTCGGTCCGGGTCGTCAACAAATAAATCAATCTGAGCAGTCTTAAAACAATCTAATGCAGGCCAGGTCGTCAACTAAAGATCGGCATTCAAAAATAACTCTCCAAAGGAGGAATCGCGGCCTGCCAAAAAAAGAAAAAAAACGCTTACGAAAACTCCTAACTAAACTAAACTATCGCACTATAATCAAAGATAAACAATAAACTTTCTATCACTCATGAACGCGCCTAACAAAATAAATAAAAACAGTACTTACTCAGAATATAAAAAAAAGCTTCACAGCCGGCTTTCGAAGAGCAAAAAAATACACAGCCGACTTCTTCTATCGTTCGATATCCAATGCTTTCGCCCAAGACATTCATCATCACCCTATCCTAGCTAAAAAGTAAACAAACAACCTCAATTATACCAACAATCTTTCCAACTTCAAACAATCATTCGCTAATTACCCTTTCCTCAGTGCGCACCGCGGACACACAAAACACGCACACACAAACGCACATACACACATACTCTCTTGCGCACGCGCGATCTAACAAAACGAAGCAAATGAAATTCTCTCTCTCTCTCTGACGAAACTAAAGCAAATAAACACGCTTTCTTTCTTTCTTGCGGTTTGACAAACTTAAGTAAATAAACACTCGCTCACACACACACACACACTCTCTCTCTCTCTCTCTCTCTCTCTCTCTCTCTCTCTAATGACAAAGCTAAAGCAAATAAAATGTCTCTATTTAACAATACTAAAACAACTCTCTCTCTCTCTCTCTCTCTCTCTCTCTCTCTCTCTCTCTCTCTCTCTCTCTCTCTCTCTGACAAACTAAAGCCAATACTGTAAACAATTTCTCTCTCTCTCTCTCTCTCTCTCTCTCTGACAAAACTTAAATAAACACACTTGCACTCTCTCTCTCTCTCTCTCTGATTTGGCAAATAAAAAAATAAATTAAAATAAAATTAATCCTCCACAATATGGACTATCTTGTAATCTTTTCCAACACCTTAGAAGAACATCTACATAAGTTAGAACTAGTACTACAGAGATTAAGACAACATAACTTAAGGGTAAAGATTAGTAAGTGTGAATTTTTCAAAACAGAATTAATATATTTGGGTTTCATGGTGTCAAGCCAAGGTCTTAAAGTAGTCCATGATAAGGTGTCGGCTATACGTAATTTTCCCATACCTTCTAATGTCAAGGGAATACAGCAATTTCTGGGTTGTTGTGGATATTACAGGCGTTTTATACGCAACTATTCAATAATAGCCGCTCCTTTAACTGATCTTACGAAGAAGGGCGTAGATTTCATATGGTCTGAGCATCATCAACAGGCGTTTAATACCTTGAAAGATGAACCGTGTAGTTCTCCTATCTTAAAATTTCCTAACTTCGGTAAGGAATTCTTCATTGCAACAGACGCCTCAGACTTAGGAGTAGGAGGGGTATTGCTTCAGCAATATGATAAACAATTTTTCCCGATAGCTTTTTATTCTCGAAAACTGAGAACTTCCGAAAGTAAGTATGCAGTAATAGACAAGGAAGGGCTAGCTATTGTTAATTCACTAGTGCATTTTAAGTTCATAATTTACGGTTATCCGGTTAAGGTTCTTACTGACCATAAACCACTAACCGAGTTCTTTAAAGGCTTCAACCACAGCCCTAAACGAACTCGGTGGCATTTGATCATTCAAGATTTTGGCGCAAGAATCGGGTATTTACCTGGGAAAGCAAATATCATTGCGGATGCATTATCACGCAACCCCGTGTCATCTTGTACGGAGCCTTTAGCTGAATTAATAGATATATCAACATCCATGCCTATTGTTAAAACGATATCTGAACAAGAAGATTTAGGCTGGAGCGCTGAATTATTACAGACTGAGCAAAGAAAAGATCAGAAAATAGAAAAAATTATAAATGCTTTGAAAGGCAACCATAAAGAAAAGGGATATATAAAGTATAAGCAGCAGAATTATATAATCAAAGATAATATTCTGTGTAGGACCGTGACAAGTAAAACCCGCAATACACCACATGTAACTAACGACCAGGTAGTAGTACCAATCTCACTTATTTCCACTGTCCTGAATTGGTTGCATGCAAATCCATTACATGGACATCCGGGGTTCTCATTAATGTCACAGAAAGCCAAATCATTGTTTTATTGGCATACAATGCTTACAGATATAAAAAGAGACACAGCTAATTGTCGCACATGTCAGGAAAACAAAGGGCATACGAAAACACCTGTCAGCCTAGGGTCTTATCCCGTGCCCAATCAACCCTTTGAAAGAATACATTTAGATTTGTTAACAGGATTTTACGAGTCAGACAGAGGAAATAAGCACCTCTTAGTAATTATAGATGCTTTAACTCGATATACAGAACTAATAGCGCTTAAAACTAAAACTGCGATTGAATGCGCTAGGAAATTTTACGAGTGTTACATTTGTAAACATGGAATTCCACGCATGATAATCTCAGACTCGGGTGGTGAATTTAATAATCACTTTCTTACCTCATTGTGTGAATTCCTTAGCATAAAGAAAATAAATACCATGATATATCACCCAGAGTCAAATGGGCTAGTGGAAAGAGCAAATAGGAAGGTTTTAAATATATTAAGAGTAACACTAGGGGGATCAGACCCCAACTGGGATATTGCAATACCTGCGGTACTGAGTACTCTGAATCATTCATATCATATATCAATTAAAATGTCACCCCATGAAGCATTGTATGGTACCCCAGTTAGAACGCCTTTCCATGTATTAACGCCTACAACTAATCTATCAAATCCTTTAAAAGAATGTATAAATGCAAGCAAAAGTCGTTTTGATATCCTTCGAAAGAATTTAGAAGAATCACAAATCATAATGAAAAGGAATCATGATAAAATAGCGAAGCCAACTAAAACATATACCGTGGGTGATAATGTGCTGTATATATACAGATAAATGTACGTAAAGGACTCAATTATAAAATAACACCTAGGTTTGAAGGCCCATTTAACATTTTGGAAACATTAACGGCCAATAGGTTTAGAGTTCAAAACGTATCCCAACCCACGGATGAGAGAATAGTACCATTGGCTGACATAAGAAATTAAAAAAAAAAAAAAAGAGAGGGAAAGAAGTGAGGGAAAAATTTTTATTTGTGTGATTAAAAGTTTTCTTCTTAATACAGGAGTAATTACATATATTTTTCTCGTTACAGGTTTCCAAGATGAATTTTTTGTTGTTGGGAGTGATATTGTTCGCTCAGACATTTTTCTCGTGTGGGATGAGCTCTAAAACTAAAAGTATAGATTTTAAATATGGCACTATAGTTGAAAGACAAGAAGACGTTTTTATTACATCAAGCAACGTAGTTGTCGAAGTGCATATGCAAGCAATTTTTCTTCCAGAGAATGATGTCACTAGCTTAAAAAGCGCCATTTCAAGGTTTGCTGTCTCATTAGATGAGTTGCATAGAAGACATTTTCATTTGACTACAGAGAGTTCGCTTGGATCGACACTAAAAGTTGCAGAGATGCTATCTGATGACTTGCAAAATAAGACTTACGAGACAGAATCTTTGGCTCGTGACCTTTTGATGTGGACTGTAGGGCACGAACATAAAGAAAGACGTAACCCGTTTATTTTTGCTGCATTAAACATCTTTGGGTCTATTGCAAGTTTAGGTTTAGGAATTTCCAATCGTCTTAAGATTAGTAATCAAAATAAGAAAATTGAGTTCTTGACTCATGAAGATGAATTGATTATGTCAGAACTAAGGAATCAGTTAGCTTCAATCAATCAAATTATGGATTTAGTAAATGAACATTCCAGTAATATCAGTCAGATTATGGAAGTACAGGATTTGTTGGCAACGTTAACGTAATATGATTCAAAGATAGATCACATACATAACAGAATTGCACATTTCATTGAGAAATCCAAGGATTATGTAGAAGCTATCACGTTAGCAACTAAAGGTCTACTGTCGCCCTATTTGTTGCCTATAAAATACTTAAAGTTAGTTCTGGAGAACGGACGGGATAAACTAGGCTATGTTCCTTTGTTAGGCGAACGTAGGTTAGAATTTTATTACAGCCTAATTACAGTAAGCGTTGAAAATAACAAGATTATGATTACAATTCCCTTTGATTCTTCTGATGCCTGGCAATCTTACAGGATATCACCATTTCCAACTTTCATGACGAATCACTCAAATCTAGTAATATCCAGTTTGACAGGACACGTGTTGATTTCCCCAGACAAGGAAACATATACGGTCATTAAAGACTTAAATCAATTAACTCACTGTTCAGACGCAATGGATAGAAAAATATGTACAGCTGACTCATTTGAATTCCATAAAAACTTAATGGATTCATGCGAGTTAGGTATAGTGCTAGACGGTGCTCTCTCCCATACAAGTGAAAATTGTCTGGATAAGCTTTATCCCTTTTACAATAATGAGTTCAATTGCAGACTGAACAGTGGCTCGTGGATACGATACGACAAGGACGGCTTCAATGTATCATGCCCGGACGGATCCACGTCCTATTCCCAAATCTTCGTTGCAGCAGATGGTTGTATCGGGACTTCCCCTAATTCCATGGTGACTGGGATAAGGACCATCATCAGAGAACGAGCCTACTTCGTGAACTTCACGTGGATGTTTACAATGCCATCACTACCTCTCCCATACAACAAACAGGTAGCCAAGCGGTTGATGAAACTGACCGAGATGGACTACCTGTCACCGACTTATAAGGAGTTTCTTCACCCCATACTACTAGCAGGATTAAGTGTGATGGTGATGATATTTATCGCTGTGAATATCCTTGTTTGGCATAGGTTACGGAATAGTTTGCAGCTAAAACAGAACGTTTTGCCATGTCCAGACAAAACTCCTTATTTAATTCAGTTTAAAGCCGTTTGAAGTGGCCACCTCATTCGCTAAAGGAGTAAAATGGTCTGGAAACAGCGTGTGTACGAAAAGCAGTTAGTACGCTAGTAATATGTAATTGAAGAAACTATAGAACATTTGCATTGTTAAAAATACATTTAAAAAACATTTAAAAAAAATAAATCATTTTTTTCTCTCGGCATCTAATAAAATATATAAGCCAGAATGTTAAAAGAAAAGAGGAAAAAAAATAAAAATAACAGAATCTATGGGCATCTAATAAAATATATAAGCCCTATATATAAATATATATATGTATGTACGAAACCGTGGTACGTGTACGTACCAGGAATTCGTGTTTGTGCACTAAAATTGAATCTTTACCAAGGTAACAAATATTTATTAATTACCGTATTGTGTTAATCTATGTTTCTGACAAAGGTAGCAATTATTCTTTAACAAGTTACCGAATCATATGTATATCAGTATTTTTTTTTGGTACCATATAATCATTTGCTAAGCAATGTACCATATATGTGATCTGTATTTACCATGCATTTTTTTTTCTTTGCTTTGGTAATATCTTTTCATATGCATTATTGTTATTATTTTTTTTATGTGCCTATTTGGACATTCGTCCTCATTTGCTTATGGCTAAAGTTAAATAAAGAATAATACATATATCCAGTCACACTCCTAGTAAACATATTTTGGCGTGTTGTTAAATTTTTAGAAAAAAAAAATTGAGATAGCTGGCCGAGCTAATGTAATAGTTAGTTATTACATGTTTAAAACACATGACGTAATATGTCATTGTGGAAGAAGCAGCTAGCGTGAGATTTGCTGTAGTCAGATAAAATCATAACAGGATGTATTTTGCATCCCTCAGCAATGTAACATTTTTCTGAAGCATAAACACAAATGCATACCGTGTGAAAGATTGTGTCGTCACCGGATGCAGGTGTCTTCCTAGACGAATGTAAAGTTTACATATTGTGTTTAAATGCTGAGACAACTAAACATACGATATCTGTGATATCGATATTTTAGGCAGTTCTTATCTATACTTCACCTGAATTGGTCATCCGACCAAACCAGCTATACTCCTGTGATGGAGATGTTTAACACTGTTGTTTTTAGAGAATAAACCATTTTAAAGTTACAATGCTGGACTTTAATTCAAGACTCAACATCTCAAACAACACATACTCAATGTGTGTTAATAACAGTAGCACACTAATACATACATATACCAAGGCACTTCCCCCAATTTTGGGGGGTAGCCGACATCAACAAATGAAAAAAACAAAAAATGGGACCTCTACTCTCTACGTTCCTCCAGCCTAACAAGGGACTCAACCGAGTTCAGCTGGTACTGCTAGGGTGCCACAGCCCAACCTCCCACATTATCCACCACAGATGAAGCATCAGAATGCTGAATCCCCTACTGCTGCTACCACCGCGGTCATCTAAGGAATCGGAGGCAGCAGCCGGGCCTACCGGAACTGCATCACAATCGCTCGCCATTCATTCCTATTTCTAGCATGCTCTCTTGCCTCTCTCACATCTATCCTCTTATCACCAGAGCTTTCTTCACTCCATCCATCCACCCAAACCTTGGTCTTCCTCTTGTACTTCTCCCATCAACTCCATCAACTCTTGCATTCATCACCTTCTTTAGCAGACAGCCATTTTCCATTCTCTCAACATGGCCAAACCACCTCAACACATTCATATCCACTCTAGCTGCTAACTCATTTCTTACACCCGTTCTCACTCTCACCACTTTGTTCCTAACCCTATCTACTCGAGATACACCAGCCATACTCCTTAGACACTTCATCTCAAATACATTCAATTTCTGTCTCTCCGTCACTTTCATTCCCCACAACTCCGATCCATACATCACAGTTGGTACAATCACTTTCTCATATAGAACTCTTTTTACATTCATGCCCAACCCTCTATTTTTTACTACTCCCTTAATTGCCCCGAACACTTTGCAACCTTCATTCACTCTCTGACGTACATCTGCTTCCACTCCACCATTTGCTGCAACAACAGACCCCAAGTACTTAAACTGATCCACTTCCTCAAGTAACTCTCCATTCAACATGACATTCAACCTTGCACCACCTTCCCTTCTCGTACATCTCATAACCTTACTCTTACCCACATTAACTCTCAAATTCCTTCTCTCACACACTCTTCCAAATTCTGTTACTAATCGGCCAAGCTTCTCTTCTGTGTCTGCAACCAGTACAGTTTCATCCGCAAACAACAACTGATTTACCTCCCATTCATGGTCATTCTCGTCTACCAGTTTTAATCCTCGTCCAAGCACTCGAGCATTCACCTCTCTCACCACTCCATCAACAAACAAGTTAAACAACCACGGTGACATCACACATCCCTGTCTCAGCCCCACTCTCACCGGAAACCAATCACTCACTTCATTTCCTATCCTAACACATGCTTTACTACCTTTGTAGAAACTTTTCACTGCTTGCAACAACCTTCCACCAACTCCATATAACCTCATCACATTCCACATTGCTTCCCTATCAACTCTATCATACGCTTTTTCCAGATCCATAAACGCAACATACACCTCCTTACCTTTTGCTAAATATTTCTCGCATATCTGCCTTACTGTAAAAATCTGATTCATACAACCCCTACCTCTTCTAAAACCACCCTGCATTTCTAAGATTGCATTCTCTGTTTTATCCTTGATCCTATTAATCATTACTCTACTATACACTTTTCCAACTACAGTACGCTTAACAAACTAATACCTCTTGAATTACAACACTCATGCACATCTCCCTTACCCTTATATAGTGGTACAATACATGCACAGACCCAATCTACTGGTACCATTGACAACACAAAACACATATTAAACAATCTCACCAACCATTCAAGTACAGTCACAGTCACACACAATACCAAATGGTAAAAAGCAAGAGATTTATCACATTTAGAAATAATTCCTCAAGGTAGAAAATAGTATTATCCAAATGTAAAATATAACTGGTATGCCAATATACAAATGATCTTTACCAAAGGCAACAAAATGACTTTCTTTATTGAGAATGCAATATCTTTAAAAACACTGTAAACCAGTGGTTCCCAACCCTGAGGTCGCGACCCCAATTGGGGTCGGCAAGCAATTTTCTTGGGGTCGTGAAGGCATGATAATAATCTAAAGGGTGTTGGCTGATATCATTGGATTAAGAGGATTCAGTAGGCTTTACTAAAAATTTTCCCCATTCTTACCTAAGGTGGTATATATAAATCTAAAAAAGGAAGTATAGAATGACCATACTCAAACTGAGTTGTTTCCCCTTTTTGCATATACCTTCATCTGACGATCAACAAGGCCGATCGTTCACATGCACATACATTACATTGCTGTCTATTGGCCTTTCTCAGATAATTTAGTGCAGAGAAAATTTAATAAGAACGATTATCTCTGTAGAAAGTACTTATAGGGTTTATCCATAGATTTAACATATCTGTATTTTATATCTGGTCCCATCCTGGGTTTTGTATACATAGTATATATATATATATATATATATATATATATATATATATATATATATATATATATACATATATATATATATATATATATACATATTTTTGGGCTCAAGCCATGACGTCCTGATGGAAGGTTCCTTTTTGGTAGCTTCCTTGGGTATATTGACTACAAGGATATTCCCAGAGAATTAAACCACAGGTTATCACAGAATTCTTACTTCTGGAGCGAGTATCCTAAAGGTTTCCCTTTAAGACATCGTATATCAACAGGGGACGCATGTATTAACACGCCACATAGCTATCTGCACCCCATATAGAGTTAACACTTCGATATGGAGGGGCGGAGAATACCTGGGGAGCCGTTCCACAGTTACACTCGTCCGTGGCTACTTTTGGTACTCGAAACGTAAACAAACGGGCGCCATTGCTAAGTGACGTCACGTCCGTCCCCATCCTTCTGCTTGTAGCTGCCTTGCATAGACGGATTTCCCCTTGTGCGTTTTTTATCGGCTTGCATCTTCGTAATGTCGCTACCTTCGGCCTCGCCTTCTTCTGGAAAGTTGAGTACCAGGTCCCAGTATTGTTTAAATAAGCTCTGGCCGTAAAGTAACTTATACTTTTCGTGATATTTCGTGTTTTCTGGCGGAGCTGTGCTGCTACCGGACACGCCATTTTATGGCGTCGCTGTTCTCTTGCATGCCTTATTTAGCTAGTCAGAACAGCTTATTCCGGCCTCTTAACTAATTGATATTGTTAGTTATTTAGTCTTCATAGCTAGGAACTTCATATATCGTGTTTTAACGCTCTATTATCCGGTCATCGCCTGACCCCATACTAGATTGCTAGCTTAGCCCCTAGGCCAGATTGCCTAGCACCATTGTTCATGCATGATATATTCCAGTGATCCTAGGTTAAGTTATGAAGATAGTGACATTATTTATCATACTGTTTACTGTGATGCAAGTGTATTTCGCCTTCAGGGACCATATAGGGGACTGGTTTGATTGTGTGCCTTTCTAACCTAACCTAAATGTAGGAACCCCTATATGCTCTCTTCATCCCCTGCCTACGGGCGTTCCCTCTGTGTGGCCATGCTCCCCCTTCTATATAGGGGGATCATGTCCGTAATCAGAGTATTATCGCTTCTCTGTCCTCCCTAAGGGAATGATCCCCCCTTAGGGTTGCGTCCGAGAAAGAGGAACGGCCTGTCCTTCCTCAGTTGCTTCGGTTAGGTTACTTAACCTTCCATGCAACTTGCGATGTGTCTTTCAGCCTACCTAGCTTGGGATTTAACACTCCTTATCTAGGTTAGGCCTTGGGGGGCGGCTAGTTCTGTACTGTTATAGTTTGAGACGGTACTCGTGCACCGTTCTCATTCAGGTTACCTACCCTAGGCTAGGGAGCGTCCTCCCTTCCTTGGTGGCCGTTCTTGTACAGAGCCTCCCCTATGGAAGACCCCTCTTCTTCTCCCTCCCCACCTATCCCTTGGCATAGACTAGCCTATACATAGGCTAGCCTATGCATATCTGTCCCTAGCCCTACAACTCCTCCTTCGGGTGAAGCGTTAGGGCTATCTTGGTCTCCTGTTGAGCAGGCCGCTCTGGTACATATACCCTTCATAGCGTCCTATGGGGTTAGCCACTGGAAGCGACTTGTCCAACAGGGGTTCCCCCCCTCTTGGGTGTATCCTGACCCTCCCTTGGGTTACCCTGGCACCCGGCCGACTGCATGCCCCCTGCCATCGGATGATAGGACCCACTCCTATCATGGATACACTCACTCAGGTGGGATGCCAGAGGGGTATGTGATCTTACCCCTCCATCCCTCCTTATCTGTCTCTCTACCTATCCTGGTGCCGGTCCCTTGCCGCCTCTACCGCCGGCGATACCGCCCTTCCCTTGGTGACACATTCTTGAGATACCCTCCCTCCCCTAAGTCGCCAGCCTTCCGTGTGCCGGAGGTCTGCCGCCTTCCGTCGGCGTACAGCCGATGGCCCACCCCTCCATTACCTAGTTTCGGTTGTCCGACCTTCGGGACGGCCTCCGGCGTGCCGGCATTGATTGCCGGCGGTCTGGGTGTACTAACCAATTCTGCCTTATCTTATGAACTGGTCACCAAGCCGGCAGCCGAAGCCGCCTCCGCACGCCGGCGGCCGCCAAGCTGGCATTATACCTGAATCCTCAATGTGTCTACCTTAATGCCATAAACCCTGCTGGAGCGGCCGCCGGTCTGCCGGCGCCCCCCGGAAGCACCAAGGGACTTGCAGCCCTTCTACTAGCTGTCGGCTACATGCCGATAGCCCTACACTGCAACCAGATAGCTTGGCTACTCCGATGGATAGGTATTGTCTTACCGCTCTACTAGTGGCTGTGCTGTCTTCTTGCATATTACAAATTTCCAGCATACTGTGTGTGTCTTAGAACGGTTGGTTGCCGGAACCTAAATCTATGGGGTCTCCTGCTACCCCTTTACCCTAAAGGTCTGAGTGGTCTCAGTCCTTGATACACCTCGCAGGCAATCTCTGCTAGAATTATCTTCTACCCTCTACGGTGATCCATGAAGATTTCCGTTTTTGTGTCCTCGGTCACAAATGAAATTGCCTATTGGTAAGGTTACAGTAACCAACTGGGCGGGATCCACAAGTATGTGTCTATCTACTTCCCTTTCCCGCACCTCTCTTTAACATTACAATATTCTTGAATTATTTAATGTTAAGTGAAAGTTTAACTACTTAAAATTTAACTTTAGAGTAATGTAAGTCATTCTTATGCCTTCCGTATACTCATGATCTCTTTCTTTTACAGGAGGAGTACATCAAGTGTGACCACAACTTCTGTGGATTGAAGCGCCCGGACTTCTACGGGCACACGGCGTGTCGGACCCACGCCCCCTGCGCCTCCAAGAAAGGCGACCTAAAATATTGGGACCCGCAGCACTGTACAGTCTGCAAGAGTCGTCTGGTCGAAGCGTTCGACGATCCTCCTTCAGCGGAGGTAAGGGACAACGCTCGGGAGAAGCTACGCAAGTGGGTGCGTGGCTTCCAGAAGAACGCCACCGGACCGTATCCCGCTACCGAATATTTGAGGGCCTTGCTATTTCCAAAGGCATCAAAAGACTCAGTGGTCCCTAGTGATCAGATTCCCACCGTCCAGATAGTGGTGGAACCTGATGTGGTCATGGCTCAGTCCATGCGTGAGTGTCGTTTAGATTCCGACAATGTGGACCGTATGTCGGAAGTGTCGGAGACCACGGAGAGGAACCTCATGGGCGACGAGCTCGACTATGAGGAAGATCAGGTGGAATACCCTGATTCGGAGCATGAGGTCGCTCCAGCTTCTACCCCTGCACCAATTCCTACACCGACGGAGGTATCACTTCCTTCTACATCCGCTACCCCGGACCCTACCCCATCTAGCACTCAGGAGATCTTCAAGATGCTTGAAGCTCTCATGGATAAGAAACTTCGCGATACGCATGAATTTTTCAGGTCCAACCTCGGAAGTTCGAAGCAACCGAAAAGGATTTCGGTTAAGGACCTCCCTGCATGCTCGGATACTAACCCATGGAGGTATGCCGAGCACATGCCGATCACCACGGGCAAGATCTTTATCAGTGAGAAGGTCGACTTGATTGCGTTGGAAGAAGTGGAATTCGTCCCGAACTTTGAGGCTTACCCGGACTGTTACGTCCGACTCAGGTCCGAACCCGCCTCTAAAGAAGAGACCGAACCAAAGGAGGTTATCGTGTTCGATCTCTTGAAGGCCCAGGCTATGTTAGCCAGCGCGGTGAAAAGTAGGGGCTTCACCAACTCGAAAATGCCGGCGCTTAGCAAAAAGCACCCGACCTTCGTCGCACCAGACAATGCGACCTTCCCCTTCCTGGAAAAGGCCTTCACTGCGGTACATAAAGCAGTGGAAGAAGGGAAACCTTGCCCTGTACTGGAGGAGTGCAGGCCCTTCTCCCTGACCACTCCCCCTGATGATAGACACTGGAAAGACGTCCAGTCAACCTTCATAGTGGGGAAACTAGAGCCTGACGTCGCTGGTCGTCAGTTTAACGAGGACCTCCCGAAACTTAACGATCACCTCCTTCGTCGGGAACATGATACGAAGGAAAGGCTCGCCGCATCTATGTCCCTCCTAGTACAGCTCGAAGTCATGGCCGGTGACACTAGGGTCCCTGACTTCTACATGGTCCTTGCCAAAACACATCTGGCAACGGTCGTGAAGGATCTGTACAGCTTCACGAAGGCTCGTAGAGCCTGTCGTGAATTCGTGTTTGCAAATGCGACAGTACGACACGAACCCCGGAGGCTGATTTCCTCCAACATCTGGGGAAAACACCTCTTTCCCTCCTCCCTAGTGAAAGAGATCACTGACAAAGCTGCCACGGAGACAGGAACCTTCTCCACAAATGGGGCATGTCAAAGAAAAGGAAATCCTCTCAGGATGACGGCCCTCAACCTAAGAGGAGACCCACCAAACCAAAACCCCAGCAACGTCAACAGAGACGGCAGTTTCCGGGATCCGCTACTCCCCAAGTGGCAGCTCAGCCACAACAGACCTTTCAATTGGTCGCCCAACCGGTCTTGTCACAGTCGCCGGTCTTCACCCCTGCATTTGAGCAGCAGTCCACTACCTTTCGTCCCAAAGGTAGAGGCTCAAACAGAGGTGCAGGCAGAGATGCATCTCGCCACCCCTCCAGAGGCAGAGGAGGAAGGGGGGCTAGCGGCCGAGGTAGCAAACCCTCGGGAAGCCAGAAGCAATGAAGTGCTTCCGGTGGGAGGAAGACTCCGCCAATTCCAGGATCGTTGGACCTTCGATCCCTGGGCACACAGCATCGTCAAGAAGGGTCTAGGCTGGAGCTGGACTCTACCACCCCCAACCTTCCAGCAATTCTTCCAACAGTCAACCCCCCTCCTGGAAGAATATGTCCTAGAACTCTTGAACAAGAAGGTGATAAGGAGGGTAAAGTCAACCAGGTTCCAAGGGAGACTGTTTTGCGTCCCCAAGAAGGACTCCGACAAACTCAGAGTCATTCTAGACTTATCCCCCCTCAACAAGTTCAAGATGCTGACTCTTCAACAGATAAGGACCCTTCTGCCTCAAGGTTCCTACACGGTCTCGATAGACCTGGCGGATGCCTACTGGCACGTTCCAATGAACCACCACGCTTCCTCCTACCTAGGATTTCGACTCCAAAGGAAAAGCTACGCTTTCAGGGCCATGCACTTCGGGCTCAACGTGGCCCCACGGATCTTCACCAAGCTGGCAGACGCCATCGTTCAACAGCTCCGCCTCCGCGGCGTCCAGGTGATGGCCTACCTCGACGACTGGCTGGTCTGGGCGACATCGCCCGAAGATTGTGTAAGATCCTGCAACAAAGTCACCCAGTTCCTAGAACACCTGGGATTCAAGATAAACACCAAGAAATCTCGCCTCTCTCCAGCTCAGAAGTTCCAATGGTTAGGAATCCAGTGGGATCTTCAGTCACACCGCCTTTCCATTCCACAGAAGAAAAGGAAAGAAATAGCAGGGTCTGTCAGAAAACTGCTGAAATCCAAAAGGATCTCAAGACGTCAGCAGGAACAAGTTCTAGGCTCTCTACAGTTCGCCTCAGTGACAAACCCAGTGCTTCGTGCACAGCTAAAGGATGCCGCGGGAGTCTGGAGACGTTCTGCATCCATCGCTTGAAGAGACCTCAAGTGACGGCTCCCAAACAGACTTCGGTTACTCTTAAAGCCGTGGTCAGAAGCAAAGGCCCTGAAAAGGTCCATTCCTCTTCAACACCCACCTCCATCACTCAACATCCACACGGACGCTTCGCTGGAGAGTTGGGGAGGTCACTCCCACCAACAACAGGCTCAAGGTACATGGTCTCCCCTATTCAAGACGTTTCACATCAACATCTTGGAGGCCATGGCGGTCCTTCTCACTCTGAAGAAACTCTCTCCGCCTCCCTCGATCCACATTCGTCTGACTCTGGACAACTCGGTGGTAGTCAGATGTCTCAATCGTCAGGGCTCGAGATCGCCCCAGATAAATCAGGTGCTTCTCCCAATCTTCCGCCTGGCAGAAAAGAAGAAATGGCACCTGTCTGCAGTTCACCTACAAGGATTCCGCAACGTGACGGCGGACGCTCTATCTCGGACAAGCCCGATAGAGTCGGAATGGTCTCTAGACGCAAGATCGTTCTCCTTCATCTCTCACCAAGTCCTGGAACTTCAGATCGATCTCTTCGCAACGAGCGACAACAATCAACTTCCTCGTTATGTGGCCCCGTACGAGGACCCCAAGGCAGAAGCAGTGGACGCCATGTCACTGGATTGGAACAGATGGTCCAGGATCTACCTGTTCCCTCCCACTAACCTTCTGCTGAAAGTCCTCTCCAAGCTGGGAACCTTCAAAGGGACAGCGGCCCTAGTGGCTCCCAAGTGGCCCCGGAGCAATTGGTACCCCCTGGTCCTGGAGCTGCAGCCCACGCTGATCCCTCTCCCGGGCCCAGTTCTCTCCCAGCAAGTACAGAAGTCGACTGTCTTCGCTTCATCATCGAAAGTCAGGGACCTTCATCTCATGATTTTCTCTCCCTAGCCGCGAAGAAAAGGTTTGGGATCTCGAAGAAAAGTCTAGACTTCCTCGAGGAATACATTACCGAATCCACACGACGGCAATACGAATCATCCTGGAGAAAGTGGGTCTCATTCGTCAAGGCAAAAAATCCTACGGAAATCACCATTGATTTTTGCATGTCCTTCTTCATTCACCTTCATGGACAAGGCTTAGCAGCCAACACGATTTCTACCTGCAAATCGGCTTTGACTAGACCACTACTGTACGCCTTCCAGATTGATCTGTCCAGCGATATCTTCAATAAACTGCCAAAGGCATGCGCTCGTCTACGCCCAGCACCTCCGCCAAAACCTATCTCCTGGTCCCTGGACAAGGTGCTCTATTTTGCCTCCAACTTGGACAACGATTCGTGCCCTCTCAAGGATCTGACTCAAAAAGTTATATTTCTTTTTGCTCTTGCCTCAGGATCTCGAGTCAGCGAAATAGTGGCATTATCAAGAGACGAGGGTCATATCCTGTTTACAGACTCAGGAGACCTTACCCTCTTCCCTGATCCGACGTTTCTCGCGAAAAATGAATTACCCACCAATAGATGGGGCCCCTGGAGAATCTGCCCCCTGAAAGAAGATGCCTCTCTATGGCCGGTAGAGAGCCTCAAGGTCTGACTTCAGAGAACTTCAGACTTTGGTGGAGGCCAACTCTTCAAAGGAGAAACATTGGGTAGCGACCTGTCACTGAAACAACTAAGAGCGAAAATCACCTACTTCATTCGCAGAGCGGATCCTGACAGTACACTCGCAGGTCACGATCCTAGAAAAGTCGCATCATCTCTGAATTTTTTCCAGAGTATGGATTTCGAAAGCCTCAAGAGCTTCACAGGATGGAAATCTTCGCGCGTTTTCTTCAAGCACTACGCGAAGCAAGTGCATGAAGTCAAACATTTCGTGGTAGCCGCAGGTAGTGTTATGAAGCCTGCAGTTAACTCTGCATAGAACAGTGAGTTACTTGGGACTTTAACTCTACGTGTGCCTGTGTTGACCCTTGTGTGATACATAGTGATTTCATGGACACTTAGTGTTTCTCATAGACTGTTCTTTACAAGGTGAAATGTCATAGTCGTCACATGAGTGCCACATGCCTAGAGCATGATGTGTTTTTTCCTTATTAAAGACTGACGTTCCTATGGAACTTGTGCTTTCTAATAATTTGAAATTTCTTTCAGATTCAAGATCGAAGTCTTCTCATTTCTATGTACATTATAATTTGTTTGTAAATTAACTTTACATCATTTATTGCATTTATTATTACTATAACCTGCAATTGTAAAATAAAATGTCTATTTTATTACTTGTGCGTCTCTCTCCGCTCCTATTCATACTATGAAATACATGGTTGTCATAGTTTCATTACCCCTTTTTTTGAAATAAGAAGAATAATATGTTTTATCCGTATTATATACTCACCTATGCTGTGTAATATTCCTAATTGAATACTTACTTGCGCCATACCTTCGAGACCAGATTGTTCTCTAGCCATGGAATATAGTGCCTAACCACCACTTATCTATTGTTGAGAATGTTCCTAAACGAATATCGACCATTCTGTCTTGTCTCCGAGTTCTTCACGTACTCTCCGCAGGGTGAGTAGCCCTTCGATGACCACTTTGAACTTTGGTATGACCCGTTGGGACTTCTCTGCCAGGGGGGCAGGAAGCTGCATCCCCACGGACCCTCTATCGAGGTCACAATGCTTACCTTTATTCAAAGCCCTTGGCACTTACTCTATAAGGGAAAATCTACCACGATACATTGATTATCTGGTACTCTTCCATCAGGACGTCATGGCTTGAGCCCAAAAAAACGGATTTTGAGCGAAGCGAAAAATCTATTTTTGGGTGAGATAGCCATGACGTCCTGATGGACCCTCCCTGCTATTCTAGCCCAGCCTTTCAGGCCCCGCCCTGTCCTGCTGTATCATGGAGAGTAGCAAGCAGCTGGCATCAGAATGAGGACGGACGTGACGTCATTTAGCAATGGCGCCCGTTTGTTTACGTTTTGAGTACCAAAAGTAGCCACGGACGAGTGTAACTGTGGAACGGCTCCCCAGTTATTCTCCGCCCCTCCATATCGAAGTGTTAACTCTATATGGGGTGCAGATAGCTATGTGGCGTGTTAATACATGCGTCCCCTGTTGATATACGATGTCTTGAAGGGAAACCTTTAGGATACTCGCTCCAGAAGTAAGAATTCTGTGATAACCTGTGGTTTAATTCTCTGGGAATATCCTTGTAGTCAATATACCCAAGGAAGCTACCAAAAAGGAACCTTCCATCAGGACGTCATGGCTATCTCACCCAAAAATAGATTTTTCGCTTCGCTCAAAATCCGTTATATATATATATATATATATATATATATATATATATATATATATATATATATATATATGTATATATATGTATATATATGTATATATATATGTATATATATATATATATATATATATATATATATATATATATATATATATATATATATATATATATATATATATATATATATATATATATGTATATATATATATATATATATATGTATATATATATATATATATATATATATATATATATATATATATATATATATATATATATATATATATATATATATATGCAGAAGAACCACAGGGAAAGTGAAAATACGAAATGTACGCTTAAGTCCTGACTAGTTTCGTGATACTTCCTCAGAGGACTGATTTATTGAGAGAGGCTTCTTTACATTTTATAGGGAAAGCAAACGTACGAACATACATATAGAGTTTTAAAGAACAATGACACTCCCTTACCAGCTACCTGTGCTTGGGTCAGGTGTTTAAGTAGGTGGAGTCCCCAAGCTCATTAGACACCTGCCGAAAAGGGTCATTTCTAGTGGCGGGTAAATTCTTGTTTTTCAGTACAGTTTATTTATATGAGAACACGGTAGCCTTATCTATATAAATACATAAGTAAAACATACATATACATACATATATATATATATACATACACATACACATACATATACATATATACACATATACACACATACATACATATATACATACATACACATGCATACACATAAATATACATATATATATATATACATATACATACATATACATACATTTTTGGGCTCAAGCCATGGCGTCCTGATGGAAGGTTCCTTTTTGGTAGCTTCCTTGGGTATATAACTACTAAGATATTCCCAGAGAATTTAACCACAGGTTATCACAGAATTCTAACTTCTGGAGCGAGTATCCTAAAGGTTTCCCCTTAAGACATCGTATATCAACAGGGGACGCATGTATTAACGCGCCACATAGCTATCTGCACCTCATACAGAGTTAACACTTCGATATGGAGGGACAGAGAATAGCTGGGGAGCTGTTCCACAGCTAATCCCTTCCGTGGCTACTTTTGGTACTCGAGACGTAAACAAACGGGCGCCACCGCTAGATGACGCCACGTCCGTCCTCTTCCTTTGTACAGTAGCTTGCCCTACTCAGACGGATTTTCCCTGTGCTATACTTATCGCTTTGCATCTTTATTATGTCGCTACCTTCGGCCTCGCCTTCTTCTGGAGAGTTGAGTACAAGGTTCCAGTATTGTTTAGTTAAGCTCTGACCGTAAAGTAAATATTACTTTCCGAGATAATTATTGTTTTGTGGCAGAGCTGTGCCTCTACCGGACCCGCCATTTTATGGCGTCGTTGTTGTTCTGCATGCCTTATTTAGTTAGCCACAACAACGCTTCCGGCCTCATTTACTAATTGATAACATTAGTTTATTTAGTCTTCATAGCTAGGAACTTTTATATCGTGTTTTGACGCTTTTTATCGGTCATCGATTGACCTCATACCAGTTGGCTACTATAGCCCCCAGGCCAGAGTGCCTATATATCAGTGTTCATGCATGATTTTATTAGTGATCCTAGGCTAACTTATGAAGATAGTGGCATTATTTTACAATACTATTGACTGTGATGCAAGTGTTTTCGCCTTCAGGGACCATATAGGGGATAGGTTAGTTAGTGTACCTTCCTAACCTAACCTACATGTAGGACCCCTATATGCTTCCTTCATCCCCCTGCCCTTGGCATTCCCTCTGCGTAGCCTTGCTTCCCTTACCATGTAAAGGGATCAAGCCCCTACCAGAGTATATTATCGCCTCTCAGTCCTCCCTAAGGGAATGAACCCCCCTTAGGGTTGCGCCTGAGAGTGAGGAACGGCTAGCCCTTCCTCTATGGCTAGGACTAAGTCTACGACTGTCCTGCGATAGCGATATGTCTTCTATCCTTCCTAGTTCAGGGCGTTCAGCCCTGCTCTAGGTTAGGGTTTGGAAGGGTAATTCTGTTCCTTGCTGAAACTGTACCCATGCACCGTTTCAGTCAGGCTGCCTTACCTTAGGTTAGGGAGTGTCCTCCCTTCCTTAGTGGCCGCCCTGGTACAGAACCCCTTTCATGGAAGACTCTTCTCTTCTCCCCTCCCCACCTATCGCTTGTATAGCCTAGCCTATACTTAGGTTTGTCTATACCCTTCTGTCCCCTGTCCTACAACTCCTCCTTAGGGTGGAGTGATAGGGCTACCTTGAGCTTCTGTGTGCAGTCCGCTCTGGTACATATACCCTTCATAGTGTCCTATGGGGTTAGCCACTGGATGTGTTCTGTATACAGGGGTCTCCCCCTCTTTGGGTGTCCCCTGGCCCTTCCTTGGGCTACCCTAGCTCCCGGTCCTCTGCGGCCCCTGCTTCTGGGTGATAGAGCCAGCCTCTATCATGGGTACACCCTCTCAGGGGGGGATGTCTGGGAGTCCATGGCTGGACTTCTTACATCCCTCCCTCTGTCTCTTTCACTATCCGGGTGCCGGTCCCTTGCTGCCTCCACTGTCGGCGATACCCACCTCCTACCTTGGTGACTCTCCCCATACCCCCATGGCCGCCAGTCCTCCGTGTGCCGGGGGACTGCCGCCTGCCGCCGGCTTCCAGCCGATGGCTCTCCCCCTCCCTCATAGCTTGGCCGTCCACCCGCCGGCCGGCCCCCGGAGTGCCGGCATCTGCTGCCGGCAGTCCGGTTCTGCTATAACCATCCTTGTTCCTGTCACCAATCCGGCAACCTCCGGCTGCCGGAGCCGCCGCTCCCCGCCGGCGTGCCGCCGCTGTGCCGGCGGCCGCCACCCTGGTATTACTCTTGACTTCTATATTGTCTTCCTTAATGCCAGAAACTCTGCTGGAGCGGCCTCCGGCGTGCCGGAGGTCTGCCGGAGCCTTCCGGAGGCGTCAAGGCGACTTGCACCCCCTTCTGCTAGCTATCATCTGATGTTGATAACCCTACATCGCAACCAGATGGTTTGATTACATAATGGATAGGTATTGCCTTACCGTTCCATTAGTAACCATGCTGTCTTCTTGCATATCACAGATTTCCAGCATGTTGCGTGTATCTTAGCACGGCCGGTTGCCGGAAACCGTTACCCTTCTACGTTCCATATCCTTGGGTCTGAGTGGCCTCAGTCCCAGTTTTATATCCTTGGCAATCCCTCTAGAAATTCCCACTGCCTACACGGCATGCTATGTGGAATTCTGCCCTGTGTCCTCGGTCACAACAAATTGCCTACGGATAAGGTTACGGTAACCGACCGGGCGGGTTACACGGAGGATGTGTCTATCTCCTTCTTTTCCGCCCACTCTCTAAACGTCACAGTATTTCTACCACTGAATATTAGGTTAAAGATTAATCACTTAATACTTAACCTTAAAATAGAAGTCATCCTTATGACTCCCCCGTACTCATGTCCTCTTTCTCTTACAGGAGGAGTACGTGAAGTACGACCATGGCTTCTGTGGAGTGAAGCGCCCGCACTTTTATGGGCACACGGCGTGTAGGACTCACGCCCCTTGTGCAAACAAAAAAAGGTGATCTAAAGTCTGGGACCCACTGAACTGTACGGTCTACCAGGAACGCCTGGTTGAGGCGTTCAATAACCCTCCCTCAGCGGAGGTTAGGGACGCTTCTCGAGAGAAGCTACGCAAATGGGTGCGTGGCTTCCAGAAGAACGCCACTGGACCGTACCTTGCTACCGAAGACTTGAGGGCCTTACTGTTCCCAAAGGCATCCCCAGACTCTGTGGTCCCCAAGGATCAGATCCCCACCGTCCAGATCACGGTGGAACCCGATGTTGTCATGGCTCAGTCCATGCACGAGTGTCGCCTGGATACCGACAACGCGGAATGTATGTCGGAAGTGTCGGAGACAACGGAGAGGAACCTCATGGCCGAAGAATTGGACTATGAGTAGGACCAAGTGGATTACGCTGGGTCGGAGCAAGAGGTCGCTCCGCCTTCCACCACCACCCCAACTCCTACACTGACGGAAGTATCACTCCCGTCTACCTCCGCCACCCCGGACCCCATCCCAACCAACGCCCAGGAGATGTTTCGGACGCTCGAAGCCATCATGGACAAGAAACTCCGTGAGACACACGAATACATCAGGACCATGGGAAGTTCCAAGGAGCCGAAAAGGAATTCGGTTAAGGACCTCCCTGCATGCTCGCACGCCAACCCCTGGAGGTATGCCGAGCATATGCCGATCGCAACGGGCAGGATCTTCATCAGTGAGAAGGTCGGCTCGGTTGTCCTGGAAGAAGTGGAATTCTTCCCAAGTTTTGAGGCCTACCTGGACTGTTACGTCCGGCTTCGATCCAAACCTGCCTCTAAAGAAGAGACCGAACCTAAGGAGGTGATAGTGTTCGATCTTCCGAAGGCCCAGGCTATGATGGCCAACACCCTTATAAGTAGGGGTTTTACCTGCTCAAGGCTTCCGGCATTGAGCAAGAAGCACCCTACCTACGTCGCACCTGATGATGCGATCCTCCCCTTCGTGGAAAAGGCCTTCGCAGCGGTACACAGGGCAGTGGAAGAAGGGAAACCTTTCCCTGCACTGGAGGAGTGCAGACCCTTCTCCCTGGTCACTCCCCCCGATGCTCGACACTGGAAGGAGGTCCAACATACCTTCGTGGTGGGAAAACTAGATCCTGACGTTGCTGGACGTCAGTTTAACGGAGACCTCCCGAAACTTAATAACCACCTCCTTCGTCGGGAACAAGATACGAAAGAAAGACTTGCCGCATCCATGTCCCTCCAGGTCCAGCTTGACGTCATGGCCGGTGACACTAGAGTCCCCGACCACTACATGGTGCTCGCCAAGACGCATCTGGCGACTGTAGTCAAGGACTTACACAGCTTCATGAAGGCTCGGAGAGCCTGTCGTGAATTCGTGTTCTCAAGTGCCACAGTGAGACACGAACCCCGGAGGCTGATTTCCTCCAACATCTGGGGTAAGCACCTCTTTCCCTCTGGTCTAGTGAAAGAGATTACCGACAAGGCCGCCACGGAGAACAGGAACCTTCTTCACAAGTGGGGCATGTCGAAGAAAAGGAAATCCTCTCAGGACGACGGCCCTCAACCTAAGAGGAGAATCCTCCAAGCCGAAACCCCAACAACGTCAACAGAGACGGCAGTTTCCGGGACCCGCTACTCCCCAAATGGCTGCTCAGCCACAACAGACCTTTCAGCAGGTCACCCAACCGGTCTTGCCCCAATCACCGGTTTTCACCCCTGCCTTTGAGCAACAGACGACTACCTTTCGTCCCAAAGGTTGAGGCTCAAGCAGAGGTGCAGGCAAGAGACGCGTCTCGCCGTCCCTCCAGAGGCAGAGGAGGAAAGGGAGCTAGCGGCCGAGATACACCCTCGGGACACCAGAAGCAATGAAGTGCTTCCGGTGGGAGGAAGACTCCGCCAATTCCAGGATCGTCGGACCTTCGATCCCTGGACACACCGCATCGTCGACAAGGGTCTAGGCTGGAGTTGGACTCAACCACCCCCAACCTTCCAGCAATTCTTCCAACAATCTCCCCCCCCCCTTCTGGAAGAATATGTCCTGGATCTCTTGAACAAGAAGGTGATTAGGAGGGTAAAGTTAACCAGGTTCCAAGGGAGACTGTTTTACGTCCCCAAGAAGGACTCAGACAAGCTCAGAGTCATTCTAGACTTATCCCCCCTCAACAAGTTCATAGCGAACAACAAGTTCAAGATGCTGACTCTTCATCAGATAAGGACCCCTCTGCCTCAGGGTTCCTACACGGTCTCCATAGACCTGGCGGATGCCTATTGGTACATTCCAATGAACCACCACGCTTCCTCCTACCTAGGATTTCGACTCCAAAAGGAAAAGCTACGCCTTCAGGGCCATGCCCTTCGGCCTCAAAGTGGCCCCTCGGATCTTCACAAAGCTGGCAGATGCCATTGTTTAACAGCTGCGCCTCCGAGACGTCCAGGTGATGGCCTACCTCGACGACTGGCTAGCTTGGGCTCCATCGCCCGAGGATTGTTTAAAATCCTGCAACAAAGTCACCCAGTTCCTAGAACACCTGGGATTCAAGATAACCGCGAAGAAATCTCGCCTCTCTCCAGCTCAAAGGTTCCAATGTCTAAGAACCCAGTGGAACCTTCAGTCACACCGCCTTTCCATTCCCCAGAAGAAAAGGAAGGAAATAGCAGGGTCTGTCAAGCGACTGCTGAAATCCAAATGGATCTCAAGACGTCAGCAGGAACGAGTTCTAGGCTCTCTACAGTTCGCCTCAGTGACAAACCCAGTGCTACGTGCACAGCTAAAGGATGCCGCGGGAGTCTGGAGACGTTCCGCATCCATCGCTCGAAGAGACCTCAAGAGACGGCTCCCAAACAGACTTCGGCTGCTCCTCAAGCCGTAGTCGGAAGCAAAGGCCCTGAAAAGGTCCATTCCTCTTTAACACCCACCTCCATCACTCAACATCCACACGGATGCTTCGCTGGAGAGTTGGGGAGGTCACTCCCACCAAAAATAGGCTCAAGGCACATGGTCTCCCCTATTCAAGACGTTTCACATCAACATCTTGGAGGCCACGGCGGTCCTTCTAACACTGAAGAAACTCTCTCCGCCTCCCTCGATCCATAGTCGTCTATCCCTAGACAACTTGGTGGTAGTTTGATGTCTCAATCGCCAAGGCTCAAGATCGCCCCAGATAATCAGGTGCTTCTGACAATCTTCCGTCTGGCAGAGAAGAAGAAATGGCACCTGTCTGCAGTTCACCTACAAGGATCCCGCAACGTGACGGCGGACGCTCTATCCCGGACAAGTCCGATAGAGTCGGAATGGTCTCTAGACGCAAGATCATTCTCCTTCATCTCTCACCAAGTCCCAGAACTTCAGACCGATCTCTTCGCAACGAGCGACAATAATCAACTTCCTCGATATGTAGCCCCGTCCGAGGACCCCAAGGCAGAGGCAGTGGTCGCCATGTCACTGGACTGGAACAGATGGTCCAAGATCTACCTGTTCCCTCCCACCAACCTTCTGCTGAAAGTCCTCTCCAAGCTGAGAACCTTCAAAGGGACAGCGGCCCTAGTGGCTCCCAAGTGGGCCCGGAGCAATTGGTACCCCCTGGTCCTAGAGCTGCAGCCCACGCTGATCCCTCTCCCGAGCCCAGTACTCTCCCAGCAAGTACAGAAGTCGACTGTCTTCGCTTCATCATCAAAAATCAAGGACCTTCATCTCATGATTTTCTCTCCCTAGCCGCGAAGAAAAGGTTTGGGATTTTGAAGAAAAGTCTAGACTTCCCCGAGGAATACAAGACCGAATCCACACGACGGCAATACGAATCATCCTGGAGAAAATGGGTCTCATTCGTCAAGGCAAAAATCCTACGGAAATCACCATTGATTTTTGCATGTCCTTCTTTATTCACCTTCACGGACAGGGCTTGGCAGCCAACACGATTTCTCCTTGCAAATCGGCCTTGACTAGACCACTAATATATGCCTCCAACTTGGACAATGATTCGTGTCCTCTCAAGGATCTGACTCAGAAAGTTATCTTTCTCTTTGCTCTTGCTTCAAGAGCCCGAGTCAGCGAAACAGTGGCATTATCAAGGGACGAGGGCCACATCCTGTTTACAGATTCAGGTGACCTTACCCTCTTCCCGGATCCGACGTTTCTTGCCAAAAACGAATTACCCACCAAAAGATGGGGCCCTTGGAAAATATGCCCCCTGAAAGAAGATGCCTCTCTATGTCCAGTAGAGAGCCTCAAGGTCTATCTTCATAGAACTTCGTACTTTGGTGGAGGCCAACTCTTAAAAGGAGAAACTTCGGACAGCGACCTGTCACTGTAACAACTAAGAGCGAAAATCACCTACTTCATTCGCAGAGCGGATCCTGACAGTTCACCCGCCGGTCACGATCCTAGAAAAGTTGCATCGTCTCTGAATTTCTTTCAGAGTATGGATTTCGAAAGTCTTAAGAGTTTCACAGGCTGGAAATCCTCGCGTGTTTTCTTCAAACATTATGCGAAACAAGTGCACGAAGTCAAACAATTGTGGTAGCCGCAGGTAGTGTTATGAAACCTGCACCTAACTCTGCATAGAACAGTGAGTTACTTGGGACTCTAACTTTTCGGGTGCCTATGTTGACCCTC
>NC_090727.1:112000205-112005205 GCF_036898095.1 Palaemon carinicauda | reverse complement strand
GGATACACATCACTCACTAGCAATAAATGTTGATCACAAAAACCACTGTCTATTTCAGTGTTATATATCACACTTATCACCATAGTGTCCAATACATACACACACACCGAACGACACAGAGAAGACCACCACAAGACTCCCCTTGCGCAAACAAACAAACAAAATTGATGAAGCGTAATTATTAGCCTGAAAATACAGAATACCAGATTAGTGCCTATCTCTTTTCTTAGCTTATTATAAACCTTATCGTATCTGACACCTCTAAACCTTAGTAGATTAACCTTAACTCAGTCTAGGGTACCACTCATACACCAGCCTGTAGCGCCTAAAAAACGGCTGTGTTGTGCTACAGACCCGTGAGCCCATGACCCTTCTAATTAATCAATCATTAGAAAGTACCAGTGATCACCCTCACCTTTTAACCTTACAGATCCCATATACTATACCCAAAACATTATAGTCTTCTGTAAACAAACCATGATTAATAAATCTTAAATATACATTTGCTTCTACTCACTACGAGCCCACTTCAACAGCACACACACCATAATTAGAACGATACAGATACTACCTTTAATAACTGCATAGCCCTCTGTCAATCAACTAATATTCAACGCTGCGAGAGAGAAAATCGGCAACAATGTTATCTTTTCCTGGGATGTGGGAAAATTCTAAATTCCACTCTTGCAGCATGAGACTCCACCTCATCAATCTTTGATTTTTATTCTTGTATCTGCTGATGAAGGTCAGGGGATTATGATCCGTCAAGACCTTAATAGGTGTATCTGAGGAGGAAAGATAAACCTGAAAATGGTTAATAGCAAATACTAAAGCAAGAGTCTCTTTCTCCACAGTGGAATACCTACGTTGGGCGGAGGACAATTTTTTTGAAAAGAATGCGACAGGATGAGAAACTCCCTGCTCGTCATTCTGCAACAACACCGCTCCTACACCAACGTCACTTGCATCCGTGGCAAGAGAAAAAGGAAGGTCAAAATCAGGAGCTCTTAAGACAGGGAAATTAATTAATACTCTTTTTAAATTATCAAAAGCCCTTTGTGTTTCATCAGTCCAGACAAAAGCTACCTTCTTTCTTAAGAGATTAGTCAAAGGATCGGCGATGTCAGAAAAATTTCTAACAAACCTTCGGTAGTACCCACCCAACCCAAGGAATCTTCTGACATCCCTCCTGCACTTAGGGATTAACATTTTTTCAATACATTCGATATTTGCTTGCTTAGGAGCAACTTTACCATTACCAACTTCATGACCCAAATATACGACCCTCGCCGAATTCACTTTTCTTTAAATTAATTACTAAACCTGCTTTCTTCAAAACCTCAAACAGTGCCCTAATACGTTTTAAATGAGTTTCCCAATCATTACTATAAATAACAATATCATCAATATAAACTACACACCCTTCTAAACCATAGACTAAAGTATTCATTAACCTCTGAAAGGTGGCAGCCGCATTCTTCATACCAAACGGCATCACTTTACATTGAAACAGTCCCTGAGGTGTTACGAAAGCGGACAGGGCTCTTGCCCGCTTCGAAAGAGGAACCTGCCAATAACCTTTCAGCAAATCAAATTTACTAATGTACTTGGCCTTACCCATACGATCAACACAATCCTCAATTCGTGGTAATGGGTAACAATCAGACTTAGACACTTCATTCAAGTTACGGTAATCAAAACATAACCTGAAATTACCGTCGGGTTTCTTTACCAATACAACAGGTGATGACCAAGGACTTTGACTAGGTTCAATTAGGTCATGTTTTAGCATATAATCAACTTCCTTCGCTACAACCTCATTTTTAAAGGGATTCAACCTGTAAGGCGCTCGTTTCACAGGAGTGGCACTACCTACGTCCACGTCATGTTCAAGGACATTAGTCCTTCCCGGTACATCCGAAAATAATTCATTATAATTAAATACCAATTTCTTTAAAGACTTTTGTTCTTCATTACTTAAATGAGAAACCATACCAGAAAAATGTTTCAAAGAATTCTTATTATCTGAACGCCATTCACTTCCATTAAAACAATTATCATCAATACTTTCACCTTCTGAAAAAGAAAAAAGTTTATCGTTCTCGGAAACTACAGCATTCCCTATGGTTGCCACGGGAATGACTTTCTCCCGTTCCATATAAGCCTTCAACATATTTATGTGACAAAGCTGAAAAGGTTTCCTTCTCTCGGGAGTCTCTACTAAATAATTAACTTCACTAATTTTTTTCAGAATTTTCCAAGGACCTGAAAAAGATGCTTTCAATGGATTTCCAGGAATGGGTAACAAAACCAAAACTTTGTCGCCTACTGCAAAGTCACGTGCTTTAGACCTTCTGTCAAAAAAGTACTTCATTCTTTTTTGGCTACACAATAAATTTCCACCTGCAAATTTCCAAGCCTTTGTTAACTTATCACCTAGATTAGACACATAATCTAATAAATTGATCTCAGGGACGTCTCCCTCCCAGGACTCTCGAACAACATCGAGGACCTCGAACACAATGGCCAAACACAAGGCTGAAAGGCGAAAAACCTAAAGACTGACTTGGGACAGAACAAAAAGCAAACAACAAATATGGTAATTCCTTATCCCATTCAGAACCATTAATCAAACAATATTTCTTTACCATAGATTTCAGGGTTTGATGAAATCTCTCCAGAGCTCCCTGACTTTCTGGATGATATGGAGAAGAGGTCACATGTTTTATATTTAACTCTGCCATTTTATCTCTGAAATACCTGCTAACAAAATTAGAACCACAATCCGATTGAATAATTTTAGGTATCCCAAACCTGGTAAAAAAGTCAATTAGTACATCTACAATTTTAACACTTTTTATCGTACGTAGTGGTATTGCCTCGGGATATCGAGACATCCTATCCATGATAGTTAAAATATATTCATTTCCACTACGAGTCCTTGGTAATGGTCCAACAATATCAATAATGACCTCCTTGAAAGGTTCGGAAACCACTGGAATAGGACATAGAGGCGCTTTTGGAATAAGCTGATTAGGTTTACCGACCTTCTGACAAACATCACAGCTATTGACAAACTTCTTTACGTCCGCCTTCAACTTCGGCCAATAATAATCCATTAACAACTTGCCAGAAGTCTTATGAATGCCAAAATGTCCGGCCAAACCACTTTCATGCGCCAATGATATCAACTCATTCCTGTAAACAAATGGAACCATTATCTGTTTCAAAATTTCATAATCAAAGTTATCAGCCTCCATAGGCCTAGTCAACCTATATAAAATATTATTAATTATTTTAAATTTGGGACCGGTTATATCATTCACCTCACCTGACTCAATAGGGAGATCCCGAAAATCCTTTTTCTGAGCTTTGATAAGCTCTTCAATAGTCCAATTCAGTTTGTCCTTCAAAATCCCAAGATCTACAACTACGCTATCACTACGTTCTAAACTACTTAAATCTAGATCAATTGTTGACTCTGCAGCGTCAACAACTTTAGCACTAGAACGAGTAACTGCTGCTACTTCACTATCAGGGTTTATCAGTATGGGACAAGTATTATTCTTCAGAGCAACATCATTCCCTATCACAACATCAACATTTTTAACCGGAAATTTATCAACGATGGCCAATTTCAAATTCCCTGCAAAGGAAGGGCAGATTAAATTAAAATTTTCCATGGCATACGATTTTACCGTATCAGGAAAACCAGCCAATAACACAAATTCCCCACTTTTTGGTACAAAATTGCAAGGTAATGCCTCCCTTAATATCAAAGACTGAGCTGCACCGGTATCACGCAAAATATGCACACGTCTTTTCTCGGACGAATTGGCGAAAGAGACACTACCGAAGGACAAATATCTGTCAAAACAACCAGGTAGTCATTGATCAGCGGATGTTGTTGGGGTAGGTTCTCTCTCTCTCTCTTCCACACCCATCACTGGCCTAACATTAGCATTTTGTGAGTTTCTAAACGCATAACACATGCTCTTTACGTGCCCCTTCTTATTGCAAAAGAAGCACGTCAATGTTTTCAATTTCTCGGGATTATATATCTTAGGTCTATTATTCCTGTTAGGAGAAAAATTAATATTAGTATTGGCATTGCCCTGATCATTACCTCTATAATTATTTCTAGTAAACATCCCTGCATTATTATTATTATTATTATTGTTAGAATTATTATTATTGTTAGAATTATTATTCCTACCTACTTTACCCCATCCAGACTTCACAATTTTTGTTACTCCCCCCTAACTCACTCTTATGAGACAAATAATACTCATCACTAGCGATGGCTACCTCCTGAATGGTCTCTAGTTTTAACTCTTCGAGGTGAACCTTCAGTTTATCCGGAACACACCTCTTGAACTCCTCCACCAACATTAACTCCTTCAATTTCTCAAAATTTACCACTTCCTTGGACTTGAACCAATCACTAGCATATTGTTCCTTCGATCTTGCAAATTCAATAAAAGTTTGCTCCCTACTTTTTTCTAAGTTCTTGAAGCGTTGCCTATAGGCTTCAGGGACTAACTCATAGGCCTTCAAGACGATAGCCTTCACAGACTCATAATCTGATGATAGATCCTCCTCCAGAGTTACATACACCCTCTGAGCTCTTCCAATCAATTTACTTTGTATAAGAGTGGTCCAATACTCTTGGGGCCACTCCAACCTTGCTGCAATCCTCTCAAATGATACAAAAAACTCTGCAATATTGTCTTCCTCAAATTTAGGCACAAATTTGAGAGCCTGCGCTAAATTAATAGCAGGCGTTACTGACCTATTTGGGGAAGGGGGAGAGGAAGAAGAGGAACCTGAGTTTTTCATGGCAATCTCATGCTGCCTCTCCTTTTCTCTTTCCTCCGCCTTAAACTTTTCTATTTCAAACTCCATCTGCCTCAGAGCAATTTGCCTATCCAAAATTTCTACAGACAACGGTGCTTTATCAGGTTTCACTTGTTCCCCACCAGCCTCTACAGTTTTAACAC
>NC_090727.1:111975205-111992705 GCF_036898095.1 Palaemon carinicauda | reverse complement strand
AGTTTTTGATATTTGAATTATCTATTATGATATTAAAAAATATATTCTAACTACAAATTAGGAAACTCAAAATAGTCATATACTGTATGCTGAAAATATTGTTGTTTATAAACCTAAGCTGCAGTAAGACAAGCAAGTACAGTATAAGACAGAAATGACAAACGAGTTGTTGGTGATTACTTAAAATGCATATACGTAGTAGTCTAAAATTACTTTAAAGAGAAAATGTAAATGATAAGAGAGGACGAGAGAAGTATGTATGTGCATGTATATGCATGTGTGTGTGCACTACATACATATATATATATATATATATATATATATATATATATATATATATATATATATATATATATATATATATATATATATATATAAAGACACAGATGCAGACACATTTGTGTTTATAATTATATGTTTTCATGGCATTTTCCCTGCTATCCTCATAGTTATCATTATCAAGTTTTAATTGACTGATTTTAATCTCTCTCTCTCTCTCTCTCTCATTTGATTTTACAATAGGTTGTTGCAATTATGGCAATGGCAAACATCAAAGAAAAACAGAAATATATGGAGGACTACACTAACATCGGTGATACTTGCTTTATCTCAGCAGGAAAAGAAAAAACTCAATTTCTGGGTCGACCTGTGGCGGCCGGTGAAAAGAGTCCTCCTTATATACCTTTTCTGATAAAACCTTCCAATTATATCAGAGAAAGATAAAAGCATGGAATGCTGAGGTTACAACCCTCGCGCGAGCACCTTTTGGGTGTCGTGTATAAAGCAAAGGCGCGTGAAATCCACTATTCACAGGTTGTCTTCCATTTAGTTAATTCCTTCGTCAAAGGGATGGGCCGATACAAAGGCCCTAGCCAACCACCAGCGCCACACCACCCACGCCACGACGCGAGCGCCATCTGAACAACATCCTTCTTTTTGGACTTCTTAGTGTGGAATTTTTTTGTGGTGCTCTCGCCCTTTTTTAACATTCGTGGATTTATTTCGTCATGTCCGAAGCTCCATCTTCACACATTCCAATGTTAAGTACCATAGTTTGTTTTGACAGCTTTTTATAGTACCGGGCTTTTGTTTTATATCCAGTATAGTTTGTTTTATTATTCCCGTCTGGCCCTTCACGGCGGCCATTGTTTGTTCACTTGTTTGGGAATTCATCTTTGTCTGCCCGTTTAGTACTCTGTCACTTAGGTTCTTGGTTAAGTCCCTGGCCTTATGCCTTTAGAACCGTTATTAGTTTTGTGTTTTTATGCTCATGGTACTTTTTGCTAGCAAGTCCAGCCTACGAACGAGATAGCGGTCTAGCTTTGTTATTGTTTAGTACC
This sequence comes from Palaemon carinicauda, assembly GCF_036898095.1. Lineage (NCBI taxonomy): Eukaryota > Metazoa > Arthropoda > Malacostraca > Decapoda > Palaemonidae > Palaemon > Palaemon carinicauda. The sequence goes on along the minus strand of NC_090727.1, from coordinate 111,991,365 downwards.
CGCCCCTCCGGGGCGTTCGTCACTCGACTGTGCTATTTATTTTAAGTTTTAGCAGATGCTATTCTTCGTTCGTAGTCTTATCTTGATGTACATTTTTATTTTATACGTTTATAATAGTGTTGTGTGATTTTTAGTCCTGATATTGTGTCCAAGAGAGCGAGAGCTTGGGGTTCCCGTTTTCTGTTCGCAGTCACGAGTTACCCCTTTCTCTCGTTTTCTTTCTTAGCTCCGGTGGGTGAGCGGATTTCCCGTTTTCCGTTTTGTGCGTTCAACGGCTTCTCCCTCCCTCACCTCTCCCCCTCTGGGTGTTTGATAACTTACGAGTTATATATTTTTGGTTACTTTTCAATTGCTAGCGTTATTTTAGGTCCGTGTTTCGTCCTCTCCCCGTTACGGCTCGGGAGTAGTTATGAACGTTTTCCACTCTGTCTTGAGTTCTACTCCGCCATGAGGGATTCTCAATGACTTTCGTTCTATTGTTATATTTATATATTGTTTACTACATGGGACGGGCTTCATATTGTTTAGATACGACCCTCCGGTGGCCCTTACTGCGGTCTCAGGCCACGGCCATATCCACAATAGCCATTGTTATTACAATTGTGTTTTTATTCACAATAATTATTCAGGACCTTTCTTCTCCCTCCGGCCTCACCGGAGATCGTAAATACGCTTTGCTATGATCTAAGCCTTAACCTTTAGCTGTGGCTTGGCTTTCATATCTTTCACAATTGAATTATTAGCCACAATTGAATTATTCAGGGCATCTCATTATCCTCCGGCGTCACCGGAGGTTGCCCATACACTTCACACTTATATTTGCCTTGCCTTTAGAAAAGGCTGCATTATTCAGGATATCTCATTACTCTCCGGCTTCACCGGAGGTCGCCCATACACTTCACACTTATATTTGCCTTGCCTTTAGCTAAGGCTGGTGTTTATATTTATTTCAAGGTCATGTCACTGCTTCCCCGACCCTCGGAGGTCGGCAGATTGCTTTAAGTTATTTATCCTTCTGTCATTAACAGACATTAGGTAAATTACAAATATACAAACAATTGAATATTAAAGTGCCAACAATGGTATGGGGCGGTATCATCTTAAAAGTAATATTCGGTTATTAGTTAAATGCAATATTGGAGCTTAGGGAATTCAGTGAGTGCCGGAACTCTAGAATAATAGGGTTTTTTATCCCCTTATCAGAGTTTCAAGAAACACCAGACTCATGTCTCCTTTCTTTTACAGAAGGTCCGTTGTACTGCTGAAGGATGCCCTGCCTCGTTCAACGACCCCGTTGGGCATGACCTCTGTCGGTCTCATGCGCACTGCTCCATCCCCTTTATCCAGGAACCGGGCCAGGCCCAATACATGGTCTGGTTCCCGGATTTGTGCTCGCTCTGTTACGAGCTGTCGTCAATTCTACTGAACGATGATGTAAGTGGGTTTTCCCTTTGTTCCTTATTTCTTGTTGGCAGACACTAATTTAGCCATGAATATGATATACACAGTATATTTTGGAGAGCAAACCCCCTCCTGCATCACTAATCACTGCAAATCTTAGAGGCCGATGATGTCTCTCTTCGTTCAGCAAGGGCTACACTTCGTCCGTGGGTGTCGGGCTTCGGCAGGAATGCCCCGTCTGGCGCACCCTATCTCCTCGATGGAGACATGGCCTCCCGCCTCTTCCCAGGCTCGACTACTGCTGCAGTCTCCCCTGACCTTGCTGCCCCCTTAATTGAAGAAGTCAGGGCCACCATTTCCGCGGACGACGAACCCCTCGTACCCCTGGACGTGGCAGATCTGGATATAGACGTAGAACCCAGGGACGAGCAGGTAAGTGGTGCCGAGTTGGTGGAAACCCTTTTCTCTCCTACCTCTTCCTTTCTAGGTTTTGATAACTCTAAGGCTTCTCCTCGGGATCCCTCTGCCTCCGTACGACCCAAGGTGAAGCCACTTCGAACTTGTAAGACTTCAGCTTTGCCAGTATCAACGTCACCGGTCCCCGGACCCTCGACAGCTCCTGATATTCATATTGCTCCTCGTAAAACCACTACTCCTAAGAAGTCTAAGTCTACCAAATCCAAGACAAAACCAACGGGTGGCTTTCAGGTACCCTGGGGCGATCTCGTCCCCATCGAACTGGTCAGAGATTTGGTCAGAGATCAAATTCAACATCACTCTGGGGCGATAACAGAGATTAAGGATATGATGGCTACTCTGATCCGCGCCGGAACTCAGTTTCCTCCCCCTTCTGCCCCAGACGCATCGAAGCTGCCGCCCTTCGATAAAAACAATCCTTGGCGGTTTGCCTTGCATGCCCCATTCTTAGATGGTTCCCTAACTCTGGAGGGCATAGGCACCCGCCCTCTAGAGGACCTGGAGTTCTATCTCCCGGGCCTAGCATTCCCGTTCAATGGTTTTGTACGTTTAAAGGAACATGCATTGGTCCGTATGGACAAGGTACCGAAGGAAACGGTGATATTTCCAAAAGAGCAGGCCCAGGCTATCTGGGCCAGAACACTATCAGAGTGGGGGTGTATTAACGCCAAGCTCACCCCACACAAAGGTGCCTACACTATTTTTACGACAGCGGCCTCCATCTCTTTGCCGCTCATAGACAAAGTCACAGAGCTGACTATACAGGCCATCAAGGAAGGCTCTTCCATGCCGGCTCTCAAAGAGACGGACCCCACCTCTTTGCTTATTCCGGGTACCTCTGCAACCTGGGATGCTGCAGCTTCTACCTTCACGGTGGGGAAGCTAGACCCGGACTGTGCCTCTACTCTTTTCTCTGAGAAGCTTCCCAGATTAATAGAGAGTCTTCTCAAAACTGAGTTTGAGACCCGTACTAGACTAGCTAGGTCCCTCCAATCCATCACCTCCATGGAGTCCCTAGCATCTCTTTACCCAGAGGAAACGCTGTTCAGAGTCGCCACAAAGAACCAGCTGCTGTCCTACCAAATAGACCTCCATGACTTCTGGTCAGCTCGGGTTAGTTGCAGGAAGTTCGTTCTGTCTGAGACCTCCATCAGGCATGAGCCGAACAGGCTGATAGCCTCCTCCTGCTGGGGTAAGACCCTCTTCCCTCAGACCGAGGTGGATAAGGTTCTTCAGGACGCGGCGAGGGCAAACCAAAATTTGCAGGTAAGGTGGGGTCTCTCAGCCAAAAAGAGGTTCGAACCCCAGAGACACACGTTCTTCAAGAAGAAGCAGAGGTTTAGTCCTTACAAGACTGCCCGGGGTACCTCGTCCCCACAGTCTTCCGCTGCCTCGACTTCTCGACAACAGGCGCCTCCTCAGCAGGTAGTCTACCTCGCTGCTCCCCCTGGTACACAGCCCAACCCCTCTTGGATGTCCTCTCCTGCATACAACCCTGCCTACGATTCCTCCGGTTCCTTTCGTGGATACCAAAGAGGGAGTTTCAGAGGTAGAGGACAGTTCCGCCAACGCGGCGGGCCTAGAGCAAGGGGTTCCCGTGGAGGGAGGGGCCCTAAGTTCACTCCCTCCCAATGATGTGATGCCGGTAGGAGGGAGACTTTATCACTTCCGGGACCATTGGACCTTCAGTCCATGGGCTCACAGCATAATATCCAGGGGCTTGGGTTGGAAATGGTCACAGGGATCCCCTCCTCCACCAGTGACCTTCTTCCAGAAACCCACTCCCATCCTGGAAGAGTACACCGCAGAGTTACTCAAGAAGAAAGCAATCAACCGGGTTCGATCCCTGAAATTCTAAGGCCGCCTGTTTACAGTCCCGAAGAAAGACTCGTCGGCGTTGAGGGTAGTTCTGGACTTGTCGAAGCTCAACTCTTACATCCCTTGCGACAAGTTCCGTATGCTGACTATCTCTCAGGTACGGACCTTACTTCCCCGTGGGGCCGTCACCACCTCTATCGATCTTACCGACGCCTATTATCATGTCCCAGTAGCTCGAAACTTCTCTCCTTACCTTGGCTTCCGTCTCGGCAAGAGAGCCTTTGCATTCAAAGTCATGCCCTTCGGTCTCAGCATTGCCCCCAGGATATTCACGAAGCTGGGGGAGACAGTGCTCGAGCAACTCAGACACCAAGGAATACAGATCGTCGCCTATCTGGACGATTGGCTCATTTGGGCCCAGTCGCACCAGGAATGCAACAGAGCTACGTCAAAGGTACTCCATTTTCTCGCCAAACTGGGCTTCCAAGTCAACCTCCGGAAGTCCCGCCTACAACGATCAAGCCACTTCGAATGGTTAGGCATCCGTTGGGACCTCTCAAAGCACAAGCTCTCCCTTCCTCCCAAGAAGGTAAGGGAGATAGCTTCCAAGGTCAGGAACTTTCTCAAACACAAACAGGTGTCCAGAAGAGCTTTAGAACGAATCCTCGGCCTTCTCCAATTTGCCTCACTGACCGATCTCCTATTAAAAGCCAAACTCAAAGACATCAATCGAGTTTGGAGAAAGAGAGCGACAATACCTTTAAGAGACAAGACCTCGAAGATCCCCTCTGTCTTGAAAATGAGACTACAACCATGGTCTGAACGGAGGAACCTCTCCAAATCGGTTCCTCTACAGTTCCCCTCTCCACAAGTGACAATTCATACCGACGCGTCTCTGAGTGGATGGGGGGGTTACTCCCAACATCAGATGTTTCAGGGCTCTTGGTCACCTGCCATGAGGCAGTTCCATATCAATGTTCTCGAAGCCATGGCGGTGTTCTTGACCCTGAAGAGAATCTCTCCTCCGAGGTCAACCCACATCAGGGTAGTCTCAGACAGCACGGCCGTAGTCCACTGCCTCAACAGAGGGGGGTCCAAATCACCCAACCTGAATCAGATCCTGGTCACTATCTTCGCCTTGGCAGCCGACAAAGACTGGTTCCTGTCAGCAACTCACCTAGCAGGAGTCCAGAATGTGATAGCAGACTCATTATCCAGGGCGAGCCCACTGGAATCGGAGTGGTCCCTGGACATGCACTCCTTCCGGTGGATACTCAGGCTGGTTCCAGGTCTCCAGGTAGATCTATTTGCGACCCGACTCAATCACAAACTCCCATGTTATGTGACACCGAACCTGGACCCTCAGGCTTATGCCATGGACGCATTAACCCTGGATTGGAACCATTGGCAGAAGATCTACTTATTCCCTCCAGTGAATCTTCTACTGAAAGTCTTGCACAAACTCCGCTCCTTCAACGGGGCAGTGGCTTTAGTGGCACCTCACTGGCCAAAGAGCAGTTGGTTTCCTCTCCTCCTCGAGTTAAAACTCCGTCCCTTCCGTATCCCATTCCCCAAACTGACCCAAGTGGTCCAAACTCGGACTGTGTCAGATTCCTCAAGGATAGCAAAAACCCTAACTTTGTGGATTTCATGAAGTTTGCGGCGCGTAGGGACGCAAACATCGACCCAGATAATGTCCTCTTTATAGAATCAGACAAAAGGGACTCTACGATTCGCCAATATGATTCGGCAGTTAAGAAACTAGCAGATTTCTTAAGGACTTCAGACCATTCGGTTATGACTCCTAATTTAGCCATCTCCTTCTTTAGGTCCATATTTGACAAAGGCCTAGCAGCTAGCACTATAACCACCATCAAGTCAGCTCTGAGGAAAGTCTTCCTGGTTGGGTTTAACATTAACCTGGCGGAGTCTTATTTTTCGTCTATTCCAAAAGCATGTGCTAGGCTTCGACCTTTGGTTCGTCCACAAAAGGTCTCTTGGTCTCTAAATGATGTCCTCAAACTGGCCTCCGACACAGACAACGAATCCTGCTCCTATATCACTCTTCTTAGGAAGACTTTATTTCTAACAGCTTTGGCCTCGGGTTCTAGAATCTCAGAACTAGCAGCTCTCTCACGAAACTCAGAAAACATGGATTTCCTCCCTTCAGGTGAAGTACTAGCTAAAAACGAGGACCCCCAAAATAGGTGGTCCCCTTGGAAGATTATTCCTCTTCTCCAAGATACTTCTCTATGTCCGGTCACCACTCTCAGGGCCTTTTTAGCCAGGACTGCTACCCGATTGTCTGGCCCCTTGTTTATCAGAGAACAAGGAGGTACCATTTCCATATGTGGTATTAGGCAACAGATCCTATACTTCATTAAACAAGCCAATCCGGGATCATTTCCCCATGCTCATGATATCGGTCAGTAGCTACCTCCATCAATTATTTCCAGAATATGGACTTTGATGACCTTAAAAAGTACACGGGTTGGAAATCTCCTATGGTCTTCAAACGCCACTATCTAAAGAACTTACAGGCTCTTAAATACCCAACGGTTGCAGCTGGGAGCCTTATCTCTCCCCAGTGATCTTTTGTTCTTCCTTTCATCCATCTCTTTTCTTCTCCCTCCTACCCGCCACTCGCACCACGACGCCGCTTCCTTGGTGGTTCGTTAGCCCTAAGTTTATTACATATTAGGTTAATATGATTGTAACTATTATTGTTTACCGTAGTTATAGGGTTGGGATATTCTTAGCCATGTCAGTTTTGTTGCATGTTTGCTCTGATACTCGGAGGCTTCCCTGTTATCATGTTTGTTTAACCTTACTCTCACTATGCCCTGTGGCTAGTTTATGTTTTATGCCTACTTACCTTAATTATATATGATTTTCTTTACATGGTGTTGTTTCTCTCCCCTCATTAAATTAGTAGTTATTGTTGGGCTTGGAAGGCATTCTCTGGTACATTTTCACCGGCCGCCACAGGTCGACCCAGAAAAGGGATTTTGACGAAGGAAAAATCTATTTCTGGGGAGAGACCTGTGGCGCCCGGTGAAACCCTTCCCCTTTATTTTACACGATCCCACCCTTTCCTTTCCAAGTCATCATGGCCAATACAGAAGGATGTTGTTCAGATGGCGCTCGCGTCGTGGCGTGGGTGGTGTGGCGCTGGTGGTTGGCTAGGGCCTTTGTATCGGCCCATCCCTTTGACGAAGGAATTAACTAAATGGAAGACAACCTGTGAATAGTGGATTTCACGCGCCTTTGCTTTATACACGACACCCAAAAGGTGCTCGCGCGAGGGTTGTAACCTCAGCATTCCATGCTTTTATCTTTCTCTGGTATAATTGGAAGGTTTTATCAGAAAAGGTATATAAGAAGGACTCTTTTCACCGGGCGCCACAGGTCTCTCCCCAGAAATAGATTTTTCCTTCGTCAAAATCCCTTTTTTGATGTGCAATGAAGTGCTCTCAGAAGAATCAATGACTTTAGATAAGTTAAGACATCATTTTGAGTTGAAAAATGCAAAGTTCAGTAAAGAAACCATATTGTTTTTCAAAAAAAAGCATGTGGATCTAAAAAAATTCACTTCTTGACAAAGATAGAAATTGAAAAAAAAAAAAAAAAAAAAAAACGCATGTCGTTGGTGAGGAATTCATTTCACCTTTTGCAAAAGACATCGTTCATGACATAATTGAATTTAAGGGAGTTAAATCCTCGGAAATTATAACGCTTTCTAATCATACTGTACATCTCTACTTTATCTCATCACATTAAAAGTTGATGAATCAACATATATAAGTAATCTTCCTCGGTTATTAGTTTATGGCCATTTTAAGGATGTATTTCTTTCTTGCAGACCATTAAAAACAACTAAAGCTGTGGTATATTTAAAAAAAAAAATAGGATCATTTCTTAAAAAAAGAGGATTGATGTGGAAAAATGTCGGTGGTATGTGTACTGATGGTGCACCTTCTATGCTAGGTCGTAGATCAGGGTTTCAACAGAAGGTAAAGAATATTTCTCCAGAAGTTGTTGGAATTCATTGCATGATACATTGTTAAGTATTTTCTGCAGAAACATTGCCAAATATTTGAAAAGTTATGCAATCAGTTGTAAAAGCAGTTAACTTTCAAATGCATTGAACAAGTGCTTGTTTGCTAAAGTGTGTCATAAAAAAATGGATTCTGAGTATGAAGTTATGTTACAAACTGGAGCAAGGTAGCTACCAAAAGGTAATCCCCTTTTAGTTGAATGGTGAGGTGAGAGAATTCTTATCTCGGCAAGGAAGAACAGAAATATCCAGTTTCTTAGGTGATATGAGTACTGTAATTGGGCAAAAACTGCAAACTTAATAGATTTTTCACAATTTTGAATTCCCTTCATCTTCCACTATAGAAAGAAAAACTAAATGCCTTCCAAATGAAGCTGGATCTTTTGGAGTAAATGAAGAAAAAGAAATCTGTGCATGTTTCCCAAATTAAATGCATCTGTTGAATAAAATGACACTGATATTTCATTCAAACAGTTTTCAAAGTTTACTCATTCTTCTTCTTAGAGATCTTAAAAGAGGAATTTAGCTAATATTTTCCAGAAAAGCCTCTGTTATCCCACACGTTACCTCAAATAAACCATTTGAAAATGTTCCTGAAAGATATCCATAAGAATTTACTGATATTATTAGATCTGACATTGCCAAAGCTGACTTTAATTCCTTAACAGAGATTCAGTTTTGGATACAACAGTTACGTCGATATCCAAATTTGGCTGAAGGTATGCTTAAAATGTTATGCCCTCTTCTTCGACATATGTGTGAAGTGACCTTTTCATTTGTACTTTTAATAAAGTCAAAGCTCAGAACTAATCTCCATGCTGAAGATGAACTACGTTGTGCTTTATCGAAAACATCACTGCAGATTGAGATACTGGCGATGGAAAAGCAGTTTTAACCATCACATGAATGACATGAAGAACATCATTGTTTATTATCAAGATAATGATTGTTACTCATATCAATAACATTTTATTATGCAGTGTGTCTTATATAAAGATATTATATATTATATATAAGTGCATTTTTAGGTTTTTGCTATTCAATGATAGTGTACTTTAATCAATTATATTATTTTATCTAAAAAAAAGAATATACAGGTAGAGTTATTTGAGTGGGGTCGCTAAAAGTATGGTTAAGCTGAAATAGGGTCACCACTGGAAGAAGGTTGGGAACCGCTGCTGTAAATACTCCAGACCCAAAAATTGGTTAATGTTCCTTGTGCTTCAAGCAGATACTATAAAAACTTCAAATTTTCTAAAAATAATGCTGTCATACAATTAAAGATAATGTCATTAAGAGAAAGTAGCTAATTACATTCAATACCAAAGGGTAAAAAGCAAGAGATTTATCACATTTAGAAATACTGTAATTACTCAAGGTAGAAAATAATATTATCCAAATTTAAAATATAACTGGTATGCCAATATACAAATGATCTTTACCAAAGGCAACAAAATGACTTAATATATTGAGAATGCAATATCTTTAAAACACTGTCAACACTCCAGACCCAAAAATTGGTTAATGTTCCTAGTGCTTCAAGCAGATACTATAAAAACTTCAAATTTTCTAAAAATAATGCTGTCATACAATTAAAGATAATGTCATTAAGAGAAAGTAGCTAATTACATTCAATACCAAAGGGTAAAAAGCAAGAGATTTATCACATTTAGAAATACTGTAATTACTCAAAGTAGAAAATAATATTATCCAAATTTAAAATATAACTGGTATGCCAATATACAAATGATCTTTACCAAAGGCAACAAAATGACTTAATATATTGAGAATGCAATATCTTTAAAAACACTGTCAACACTCCAGACCCAAAAATTGGTTAATGTTCCTTGTGCTTCAAGCAGATACTATAAAAACTTCAAATTTTCTAAAAATAATGCTGTCATACAATTAAAAGATATGTCATTAAGAGAAATCACTTGGACTAAACATTCACACTATTGATGACAGAAATTTCTGTAAATAAATGTCATTTACAGTTTAATGAATAGCGTGCACACAAAGTTATCTTATAGGCACTGATACTCGTACATGATTTGGATATTTTAAACAATACAAAAATATATGGTACTTGGCTATACTGTATAATTAACATATGAACATCTCTACTATCTAATATAATTCATTCTATATAAAAAAATGATCTAGTATATACAATTTTCTGTTTCTACTAAGGTTTAAGTTATTAGGAGGGAAACTTTTCTGATGGAACATTTCCCCCAATGTCAAACAAAGCTTTCATGTCCTCTAATGTTAGCTTGTTCTCAAGTGTGCGCTTGACGCCTGACAGAACTTCATTTGCTAATTGCAGTTTTTTCTGCTGCAGTTCTAAGATCTTTTCTTCCACTGTATTTTGCATAACAAATCTGGAATGGATAATGAATTTCAAGTGTTATTTTCTTATAAATGCACAGAAACTTTGACATTACAAAGAAAACAAAATTAGGGAACAAACACACCAGTGGATTAACAGAACGTGTATCAAAAGTCTCACCTGTGAATTGTTACAGGCTTTGTTTGACCAACTCTATATATCCGATCGCAAGCTTGGGCTTCTAGTTGGGGATTCCAGTGCATGTCTAGTAAAAACAGATGATTGGCACCTATCAAATTCAGGCCTACACCACCAGCTGCTAAGGATAGCAACATAACCTGCAAGTGGAACAAATGTCAGAATTCCAAGTGAATATAAATAAAGGTTTACTGGAACTGTAAAGCCTCATTTTACTAATGTTGAAGGCTCCAGAAAAGTACACAATGTTAGGATAAGTATTTTCCAATACAAAATTTTCAAAACAAAATTATGTTTACTAAACTGCCGATGGTCCAAATGAGAATGCAATATCTTTAAAAACACTGTAAACACTCCAGACCCAAAAATATGTTAATGTTCCTTGTTCTTAAAGCAGATACAGTATTATAAAAACTTCAAATTTTCTAAAAAATAATGCTGTCATACAATTGAAAAATAAGGTCATTAAAAGAAACCACTTGGACTAAACAATTACACTATTTGTCAATTACAAACTAAATAAGGATGATTACAATAATGATAAATGGAATTTTAATAAAATTTTGAATTTTAATAATTACCTTGGAATCACCATTAAAGACAATGCTTTCTGATCTCTATAAAAAAAAAAAAAAAAAAAAAAAAACTTGCATTCCCCCCACTGTGAAGCCAAGTCCACCTAATAGGTGGTGCCAATGGGGTTATTATTAAAAAAGGCATATTAATACTATTTCCTATACAGGTATTATCATTGTCACTGACGTGTAGGTGTACTCGAAAATCTCTTGACATCACTAAAAGTGGGGAGGTGCGAGGGAAATAAGTGACTACAAGATAAGTACTGAAATAAATATGCAAAATTCTATTTTTTATCATGTTTAGGAAGATGTAAGTACTACTGTTTGTCCCCACTGAAAAGACACTGTGGTATGGAATGTTAATGTAAACAACACTACATCAACAAATATTTCCCCTTAGGTGCTACCATCTCAGCTTCATATTCTTCTAAGTGAGAATTTAGTCACCTATGAGTGGGGCAAGGGGTGGGAATTCTAAAGAAGCTCAGGTAAATTCTGCAAAAAAAATAATTTTATTTTAAAAATTAGGAGTTGATTGCTGAATACTCCCCATTGCCCTGCATGGAAGGAAAGTGGTACGCAATATAACACAAGTAGGGTATATAGGGTTATAGAGAGTAAAAAAAAAAGAAAAGAGTCCAAAACTAATTTATCTTAGCAATTCCTCTGCTTCTCATAATTTACCAAGGGCCCAACACAAAATCAAACTTGACATCTCTAAAATAGGGTTACAAAATTACCAAAGCTGCTGTTATGCTTAAAACTTTTTTCAAGGCTACTACAATTACTGCTCTATTATGAGTTTTAGCTCTAAGCTCTGATAGACAAGCTTTGCTTAACAGTTTATTAGCATTTACGATAATTCTCTCAATTTCAATGCTGTAAGCAAACAAAAAAATTTATCATCATTTTTCTTTCACACCACCTTTAACCCCGTCACAACGAGGCTGCGGATCCGCTACTCAAGTTGTATAAGAGATGTCACCATTGGATATACCTGCTCACTTAATCTATAAATAACCTATATTTCCATGTTTATTTGTTTTACTGCTGATTACAGAATAAATTTTTCAAAAGTTTGCTTCATTTTCCATTGTATTTTATTCTCATCAACCGAAATATTTTTTCCATTCATTGTGAAGTGATTATAGAATAATTTTTCATTAATTAGTTCTGTAAAATTTTATCTAACATAACAGTAAAGCATGGTGTTTTTGTGTAAAATGAAAACTAAATTCATTGAAGTGACTGTTATTCCGTAATAATTCCACAAGAAGCCGTTGAAAGATATAAAGCTACTCGGCAGTAATAATGGACTTACATTGTCCCGAAATGTAATGAATATGTCCATTTGTTTCCTTTAACACAAAAAGTATTCTATAAAAGCTCTCGAAAGATATAAAGCTAGCGATAATGGACTTTAAATTATAAAGAAATGTAATGAAAATATCCATTGGATTCCTTTGGCACGAGGACTTATAAGGTATACAATAAACAAAAAAACTGATGACAAAAACATATTTCTGGCCCCATAAAAGTATGTGAGAGAGAGCGAGAGAAAGAGAAAATTTATTTCATTAGACATAAGGTTTGTTCATTTGTCTGTCATTCCACCTTGCGTGTGACTGTCAATATGAAGTGGATCATCTCTGTTTTGAGAATTTCACAGGCTTGGAAATTAGGGACTGAGCATGTAGAATATGACAAATGCTGTGTAGAATGGCAATAAATGGAAATAATGACAGACTAACTTTTACTCGTGAAAACAATGAGCAATACTAATATGAAATATTTAAGAAATGAAGATATTACTTCGTATAAATGATAGTTGAGAAAAAAAGGAATAAAAAAACAAATCTTGTCTTGTGTCAACAACTAGCATTACTGTTAAAATGTTTTCGTCTTGTTGTGGGTGGGACTTGTGGTATTTAGAGGTGGAGAGGCTTTCTCTGTGATTTGAACACTATGCCAACATAGAAATACACTAAAATAGACCTTACATAATTATGAATAACTACTAGAATCACAAGTATTTCAGTTAGTGGTGGGATAAGATGTGAGGATCCCTAAGTCTCCAAGCTTGGGGTGTCAAGGGGGGGTTTAAGTAATGCCTTGTGTGATTATTATATGGTAAAAAAAAGACTAAAATAAAATAGCCCTTACATATTCAGACACCAAGGCTAGAATTCGAAAGACTTTCTTGGTTGGCTGAAGAAAGGAGGGGGGACTGATATCAGGGAGAGATTTTTTAGTGAAATTTCCAGTGTGACCTGTGTGTGATATATAACTATGTGCTATACCCCTTATGGTTCATGTTTGTAGCTTAGCATGTAATAATAATAATAATGATGTTAACGTATCTGGATGTCACAGTGTGTATTACCAGGCATGTTTTGAGGTATAACGTCATTGTAGCGAAGGGGTTAAGAGGAGAAATAAGATATGAATGAAGTAACCTTTTCACCTTGGAATCATTCTGTGCTTTGAAACTTGGTAAAAGTAATATCAATACTACTCTACATCTAAATCCCAATAGGACAAGGATGGCTTGTAGCTCAATTTACTTTTTGTGGCTGTAGCAGACTAATTGAAATGGTGTTTTAATTGTTAGATATATGAAGGGTACTTTACCTTGAGGATTTATTAAATCCCTAAATACCCCACCCACCTTCCACTTAATTTGGTTTTGAGTTTGAGGTTTTTCAACGATGTAGAACTTAATCATATCCCTGATCCCAGTATCACAAGCTACACACTTTAATGGGCTGTGACACGGATGTCACCGTAGCTTTATAACCTTTAATTGATAAAACAGCTAAACCCTTCTCATGCCATAGAAATCTCAAAAACATAATAATGTTATTAACGTTTATTTTATTTGTTGAAATCTTTCTATTTACATCAACTACAGTATGTATACCACAGATGCCGTCTGTGACATAGGCCAGAGTCCAGGTTGGGGGCCACATGACATTGTGGCTTGTGATCGGATTCCGTGGCAAATAGGTCTCCTTGGGAACCCGGAACCTGTTGGCAGGTCCAGTTAAATGACTTTTTGTCCAAGGACCATTCCAACTCCCGCAGAGGTGTCCTTGGTATAACATCCTCCACATTTCTTACTCCCGCCAGGTGAACAACTGACAGGTGGCAAAGGTTCCCTGTTGCCATTTAAAAGATAGCTACCATCACTTAATTTACATGACTTAATCTGGGACCTCCCCTGTTAATGCAGTGGACTATCACTTGGCTGTCTAAAATTAGACTGATATGTTGTTTCTGTGACGGGGAAAGACCTATTAAAGTCAAGAACATTTCCTTGATTTCCAAGATATTGATGTTGTCGAAGTGCCACTGTCCACAACCCCTGGACCTATTCGTATTGGGAATAGCCTCCTTAAATGCTTAGGGAGTCATCTAAATGGACCACCAAAGTTGTCGCTGGGAATCGTAAAGGTACTGAGTTTGCTAGGTTTTTGACCTTCGTCCATTGTTGAAGTTTTTTCCCCTAGTATAGGTGGAACCCGAGAAATTGACTCGATATTTCTCGTTCTCTTGGACCGCCAAACTCGATTGATATCTTTGAGATTGACACTCAGTAATGTGTCTGTTACTGAGGGAAACTGGAGTAAACCTAGGACTCTTTCTTGGTTTCTCCGGGGTGTTAGTTTGTCCTTGAGAGATCCTCTTGTGTTTCTTACTATCTCCATCCACTTCTGTGGTGGAATCGACCGCTTGAGTGTGGTCAGGATCCATTAAAGACCTAACCACTGGAAGCACGTTGCTCGAGAAAGACGGGACTTTTTTAAATTTATTTGGAAATCTAAGTATTCCAGAAATTTTATTACTTTGCCCGACGCCTTGTGGCATTCCTTGACGCTCTTGGCCCAGATAAACCAACCGTCTAGGTAGGCCACTAACTGTATTCCTTGAGTCCTCATCTCTTGGACTACTGTCTCCTCTAACTTAATGAATAACTTGGTCGCTATGTAGAGTACGAATGGCATCACCTTGAGGGTGTAAGCCCGTTTGCTTAGCTTGAATTCTTGGAAAGGACGAAAAAGGGATTTTGACGAAGGAAAAATCTATTTCTGGGCGAGAGACCCGTGTCGCCCAGTGAAATGCTCCTCTAGCACCATCTCTAAGGTATATAACTGCCTTATTTTACCCTACGTTATGTTTATTATAGTGTTATTAGTCCTTCCGAGTGATCATATCAATCGTGGGTCTGGCAGGTTGGTATACCTGCTATCGCCCCACTCCTAGCCTCCTCCCGCCGTTACCCCACCCCAGGGTTCCCTCCCTCTCTCTCCCCGATCGAGTTTGAGTCACTTTATAGCGCGATGTACCCCTCCCGGGGGCATCCGCTTTGCACGGGCGGTTCCCATTGTTCTGTGAGGCATACTATTATTATACATTCACATACATTACTTACTCTTTCTACTACTCTACCCGGTCGTAGTCGTTTTCTTTCTGTCGCTCGTTTGGCCAACGATCGGCGGGAAGTTTGCGGCTCGTTCCTTGGTACCTTATGTTATATTATTTATTAAGTTTTGTACGCGCTACTCCCCCGGTCCCGCACGTCACGGACCCGTTAAAGATCCCTTTCCCCCTCTAGTGTCACGCACCTCACGGACCTTATATAGATATATATATATACATATATTAAGATTTCATTACGGGATCCCCGGAAGTAGCTTTTATACATTACCATCCGGTCGAGTAGTTTAGTTGCGCCTCTTTCTTACTTGGATTAACTTTATATTAGTCACATATATATTTTATATATACGATCCTTGTTCTCGACCTTCCCTTCCCTCTTTTGATATGATCACGGTTACGGTCTGGCTTGATTTCAATTCCTTTTACAATCAAAATAGTTATTTTGGTATTGACGATTTGCTTACATTCAATATACTTTGTGGCTATATATAAAAGATTTATATCATTATTTTGGTATTGATATTTAAGCAATCCGGACCCCACGGTCCCGATTTGCTTACATTCAATATACTTTGTGGCTATATATAAAAGATTTATATCATTATTTTGGTATTGATACTTAAGCAATCCGGACCCCACGGTCCCGATTTGCTTACATTCAAGATACTTTATGGCTATATATAAAAGACTGTACGTATATAAAACATTGTTATCATGATATTGATATATAAATCTTCTATCATGATATTGATATCACTTAAGCACCCGAGGCCCCCGAGCCCCTATTTGCTTTCCTTCAGGATTCCTAATGTATATATAGAAAACATTTTTATCATGATATTGATAGATAAGTCTTTAT
>NC_090727.1:111947705-111970205 GCF_036898095.1 Palaemon carinicauda | reverse complement strand
TTTCATTTCAAGAAGCAGTTACCTGGGATGATTTCAAAGTTAGGCTACGTGCGGTCTATGGGGGTGAAGAAGCCTTGGATGTAGTTTTAACATTAAGAAATACACTTAATCAAGCCACTATGACTTGGCTTAATGTTATTGAGAGAGCAGCTCTCATAGCCGATAGGCTTAATGAATATCAAGATATTTTAGGTAATTCCACTTGGGTTACTAGAGATAACATCTCCGTGAAAGATCTTTTACGATTAATGTATTTAACTTGCATGACACTTATGTTGCCTGAAGCTTTAGTGTGGTGTTTTGATAAAAAGTTAACGCCAGCAAGTACGGAATTGGATGTATATAAACAGATAAAGAAACACATGTCTAAGTGTCCTGATCTTGATCCCGTGTTAACCCAAGTTTTTGCAAAAAAATGAAACAAAGCCACAACAAGTAAATGTAGTTAATAATAGTCAAGTTGCGGGAAGGACGTGTTATAATTGCAAACGTCAAGGTCACTTGATTGCGGACTGCAGAACGAGATTCTGTTCGATACATAACAGTTCGACTCATTCATATAGTCAGTGCTACTCACGTAAGACAGTACAGAATCCTAGAAATACACAGTCAATTCCAGTCAGTTCCATATGGAAATAAAAAGAAAAATCCTCATTTCAATAAGAAAAAACAGCCAAATGTCAATGTAGTTCAGAATCCGAAACAAACAAACAGTTCTTCGAATAACGCTGAGCCTGGGTCGTCAAACCAGACCTCGCAAGGTCAGACTAATTTTCAGAATGTGCAGAGCAAAGCAAATACCACATAATTAACTCCAGTGGGGAAGAGAGTGATGTTGGGTCAAGGTCATTCATGTCAACATCAGTAGTATTGAATAATCAATTTAATGTTTTATCAGATCATTGTGAGGCAATAGATTTTCCTATGAAACACACAGCCGAATTAAGTAAATCAGTGCATGCTCCAGTACATTTGCAACGAATTCATACAATAATAAGCCAAAATGAGTTACGACCAACATTATATGTTGTAAATTTAGAACACAGATCATTTACATTATTTTTTGACTCTGGTAGTCCATGTAATATCATGGATTTGAGGACACATCATTTGTTGTTTTCGAACTTTCCAATAGAAAATTCCGGAGTAAGACTCTCGGGTATAGGAAATAATGAATGAAATGTAATAGGCGTAACTCATGTTCAGTTTAAGGTCGGTAAGCGCACGTTTGCCGATACATTTGTTGTTGTACAAAACATTGATATGTATCCAGCTGTAATTATAGGATACCCATCTATGGGCAATCAAAACATTATCTTAGCCCCTGCCAAGCACGGCGTGTATATCAAAGGAAAATTCTATAAGTCTTCTAATACCTTAAAATCAGTTTTGGATAAAAAGGAGACGACAAATAAAACAGTGACGTACGTTGAAGAACCAATAACTTGTCTCACCAATAAAGAAATAATATACGCGACCCAACAGAATTCTCATTCACCCGTAATATCATCTTGCACGCAATCTATCGAGCCAAACGTACCTTCGAATTTAATAGGGCAAGTAAAGAAAACATTATCGGGATCTGAAATATTAATCCTTTCCGACACTTTGAAAACTAACGGATTGTCTGTCACACAAGCTATTTATACAGTAGGCTCACATCAACAATGTAATATTGAAGTCTGTAATCATTTAAATACCACTTTAGTAATTCACAAAAATCAGCATATCTTGGATGTAGAAGTTTATAAACATTGTATTCTTACCGTTGCTGAAATCAATCACGCTCAATCAGTTGCGGATGAATCCCTTTTGCGATCTATTAAAAATAAAATCAATAAAGACATTCAAGACGAAGAAATTCAGCAGAAAACTTTTGGACTTTTAACTGAATATCATGATGTTTTTTCCACTACGGATGGATCCTTAGGAAAAACAGATGTGATCGAGCATCAAATAAGGTTAAAGGACAAGCAGAAAATTATCTATGTACCCTCGTACAGACTCCCTATAAAATTCCAGAATGAAATAAATGATGAAGTAGGTAAAATGCTAGAAGAAGGAGTCATTAGGAAATCGAACAGCCCTTATAATTTTCCATTAATAGTTGTACCGAAAAAAGATCGAACATGGCGTATCTGCGTAGAATTCCGTCGCCTAAACGAGGAGACGATCCCTGATCGATTCCCAGTGCCATGTACTGACGATATTTTATCTTGTTAGGTCAGAATAAATATTTTACCAGTTTGGACTTACTTAAAGGCTTTCATCAGATATCATTAGAAGAAAATAGTATCCCATACACAGCCTTCAGCACAGCCAGGGGACATTATGAATTTTTACGGATACCTTTTGGTTTACGTTGTGCTCCCATAACATTTACAAGAATGATTAACATAGTGTTTGGAGACTTGCTAGGGGATATATTGCATGCCTATATGGACGACCTTGTATCTTTTCCAACACCTTAGAACATCTACGTAAATTAGAACTAGTACTACAGAGACTAAGACAACATAACTTAAGGGTAAAGATTAGTAAGTGTGAATTTTTCAAAACAGAATTAGTCTATTTGGGTTTTATGGTGTCAAGCCAAGGTCTTAAAGTAGTCCATGATAAGGTGTCGGCTATCCGTAACTTTCCGAAAGCTACTAATGTCAAGGGAATACAGCAATTTCTGGGTTGTAATATATTACAGGCGTTTTATACGCAATTATTTAATAATAGCCGCTCCCTTAACTGATCTTACGAAGAAGGGCGTAGATTTCATATGGTCTGAGCAGCATCAACAGGCATTTAATACCTTGAAAGATGAACTGTGTAGTTCTCCTATCTTAAAATTTCCTGACTTCGGTAAGGAATTCTTCATTGCAACAGACGCCTCAGACTTAGGAGTAGGTGGGGTATTGCTTCAGCAATACGAAAAACAATTTTTCCCGATAGCTTTTTATTCTCGAAAACTGAGAACTTCCGAAAGTAAGTATGCAGTAATAGACAAGGAAGGGCTAGCTATTGTTAATTCACTAGTGCATTTTAAGTTCATAATATACAGTTATCCCGTTAAGGTTCTTACTGATCATAAACCACTAACCGACTTCTTTAAAGGCTTCAACCACAGCCCCAAACGAACTCGGTGGCATTTGATCATTCAAGACTTTGGCGCGAGAATCGGGTATTTACCTGGGAAAGCAAATATCATTGCTGATGCATTATCACGCAACCCCGTGTCATCTTGTACGGAGCCTTTAGCTGAATTAATAGATACATCAACATCCATGCCTATTGTTAAAACGATATCTGAACAAGAAAATTTGGGCTGGAGTGCTGAATTATTACAGACTGAGCTAAGAAAAGATCAGAAATTAGAAAAAAATTATAAATGCTTTGAAAGGCAATCATAAGGAAAAGGGATATATAAAGTATAAGCAGCAGAATTATATAATCAGACAATATTCTGTGTAGGACCGTGACAAGGAAAACCCGCAATACACCACATGTAACTAAAGACCAGGTAGTGGTACCAATCTCACTTATTTCCACTGTCCTGAATTGGTTGCATGCAAATCAATTGCATGGACACCCGGGGTTCTCATTAATGTCACAGAAAGCCAAATCATTGTTTTATTGGCATACGATGCTTACAGATATAAAAAACGTTTCGCTCAAAATCTATTTTTGGGTGAGATGGCCATGTCGTCCTGATGGAAGTTCCTAAAGGGTAGCTTCCTTGGGTATATATAACTACGGCGATATTCCCAGAGAATTTACCTTAACATACCCAGAATTCTAACTCCTGGAGCGAATATCCCTAATAAAAGAACCAGGGATATCGCGAAATATCAGAGGACGTATTCTTGACACGCCACATATCAATCTGCACACCGAACAGAGTTAACACTTCGAAGGGGTCAATTGGCAAGAAAACGAAAAACGAGAAAGAAACGAGAGCCGCTCGCAAGGTATCTCTCCTCTCCCGTTTCGTAGGCGTGCATTGAGCCGCTCACGGAGCGATTTGTATTCCTTGTAGCGATACATGAGGTGCTACAGATACTGTAAGTAGGGAGGGAACCTACAGCCATTTTTAGAAGAAAAGGGAAGGGCGGGTCCATCAGGACGACATGGCCATCTCACCCAAAAATAGATTTTTCGCTTCGCTCAAAATCCGTTTTTTGGGCTCAAGCCATGTCGTCCTGATGGAAGTATACCAGAGCATTACTGTATCTGTGGATTCTCAAAACGTGCCGTACTCCCTTGAAAGATTTCAGTTTGTTGAGGACCCTCAATAGAAGTTTGTGAGGAGGGAACAGGTAAATCCTGGACCATCTGTTCCAGTCGAGGGACATCGCGTCCACTGCTTCCGCCAAGGGATCCTCGTACGGGGACACGTAAAGGAGTAACTTCTTGTTGTCTTTCGTCGCAAAGAGGTCTATCTGCAGTTCTGGGACTTGACTCAAGATTAAGGAGAATGATCCTGCGTCTAGGGACCATTCCGACTCTATCGGTGTGAACCTGGATAGAGCGTCCGCTGTCACATTGCGGACTCCTTGAAGGTGAACTGCCGACAGGTACCACTTCTTCTTTTCCGCCAGTCGAAAGATGGCCAACATCACTTGGTTGAGTGGTGGTGACCTCGATCCTTGTCGATTCAAGCATCTCACAATCACCTCGCTGTCCAGTACCAACCTTATGTGGATCGAGCGACAAGGGGAGACTTTCTTCAAAGTAAGGAGTACTGCCATAGCTTCCAGAAAGTTTATGTGAAATGTCTTGAATAGATTGGACCAAGTTCCTTGGGCCTTCTTCCGATGAGAATGACCTCCCCACCCCTCCTTCGAGGCGTCTGTGTGAATAGTCAACGAGGGGGGAGGTGGCTGAAGAAGCACCGACTTCTTTAGTTGCCTGACTTGGGACCAAGGCCTGAGAAGCGTACGTAGACGAAGCGGTACTGGTCTTATCAGATCTCTTCGCGCGTTCGATGCATAACTTCTCCAAACTCCGGTTACATCCTTTAGCTGTGCTCTTAGCACCGGGTCTGTTACTGAGGCAAACTGGAGAGAACCCAGCACTCTCTCCTGTTCGCGTCTTGACATTCTTTCGGAATCCAGAAGTCTCTTGACAGAACCAGCTATCTCCTTCCTCTTCTTCGCCGGGATGGAGAGTTGGTGTGACACTAGGTCCCAGTGGATTCCCAACCACTGGAACTTTTGAGATGGAGAAAGCCGAGACTTTTTTCTGTTGATTTTGAAGCCTAGATGCTCTAGGAACTGGATCACCTGTAGGGAAGCTTGCAAATATTCTGCCTTGGATGCTGCCCACACCAGCCAGTCGTCCAGGTAGGCTACCACCTGGATTCCCTTTAGGCGTAATTGTTTGAGAGCTGCGCTCGCAAGCTTCGTGAAGATCCTTGGGGCTATGTTTAGCCCAAATGGCATGGCTCTGAAGGCGTAGAGTCTTCGATGTAGCTTGAACCCTAGGTAGGGGGAGAGTCGATGGCTAATTGGAATGTGCCAGTAGGCGTCTGACAAGTCTATAGAGACGGAATATGCCCTCCTGGGCAGTAAGGTCCTTATGTGTTGCAGTGTTAGCATCTTGACCTTGCAGTTCACTATGAACTTGTTGAGTGGCGACAAGTCCAGAATGACTCTGATTTTTCTGAGTCCTTCTTGGGAACACAAAACAGCCTCCCTTGGAATTTGATGGACTTTACCCTTCGGATTACTCTTTTCTCCAACAGTTCTTGAATGTACTCCTCCAGAACGGGGGTGGAGTGTTGGAAAAATGAGGGCACGGGGGTGGAGTGCTGTACCAGCTCCAACCCAGTCCATTCTCGAGTAGGCTGTGGGCCCAGGGATCGAAGGTCCACCGATCCCGAAAATTCTGAAGTCTCCCTCCTACCGGTATCATCTCACTTTGGCTGCTGTTGCCCTGAGGTCTTGACTCATTGACCGCGACCACCCCTGAATACCCTCCCCCTTGAGAGGCATCTAGACGAACCTCTGGCTGCTCCTCTAGGCTTCACTCGAAAGGTAGTTGACTGCCCTTCGAACGCTGGGTTAAATGCCGGAGACTGCGTAGACACGGCTTGGGGTACCCACTGGTACGTGGTCGGGGTTTGTGCCACCATCTGGGGCACTGTAGGCATAGGAAGTTGTTGCTGCTGCTGTCTGAATGGCTTGGCTGGCCGAGAGGGTAGCCTAGTCTCCTTAGTCTTCTTCTTTGGTTGGGGACCCTCATCCGGGGAAAGACTTTCTCTTGAGAGATAGGCCCCACTTCTGGAGAAGGTTTCTATTCTCCGTGGTGGCCTTATCTACAACCTCCTTGACCGCTTCACTAGGGAAGAGGTCTTTGCCCCAAATGCTGGAGGAGATTAGCTTCCTTGGCTCGTGCCTCACTGCAGCCGAGGCGAACACGAACTCCCTACAAGCCCTCCTAGCTTTGACGAAGCTATAAAGGTCCTTTGTCACTGTTGCTAGGTGTGTCTTAGCCACTACCATAAACATTTCATGGACCTTGGGGTCACTTGCCATTGTTTCCAGAGTCGTTTGATGAGACATTGAGGCAGCAAGTCTTTCTTTTGTCTCAAGCTCCCTACGCAAAAGAAAGTCAGACAGCTTGGGGAGGTTCTCACCGAACTGACGTCCGGCAATATCAGCCTCCAACTTCCCGACTGAGAAGGTAAGATGGACGTCCTTCCAGTCCTTGTGGTGCATGGGTAGGGTCAAAGACAGAGGTTTACATTCCTCCAAGGAGGGACATGGCTTACCTGCCTCGATCGCTTTTAGCACAGCCGTAAACCCTTTCTGCATAAAGGGGAAGGCTCTAGAAGGAGAGGACACAAAGGAAGGGTGCTTCTTACTCAAAGCAGGTACCTTTGAGTTTGTGAAGCCCCTCTCTTTCATCGAGCTTGACAGTAAAGCTTGAGCCTTAGCGTGGTCCAAAACTATGACCTCCTTCAGCTCCGTTTCTTCCTTTGAGGCTGGTTCCTTCCTTAGACTGACATAACAGTCCGGATACGACTCCTTGCTGGGCCAGAATTCCACCTCCTGAAGGGGGACTGAGCCCAACTTCTCCGAAATGACGATTTTTCCCGTCGTCATAGGCATGTGCTCGGCATACCTCCAAGGGTTGGCATCTGAGCACAAGGGAAGGTCTTTCACGCTGAGCTTCTTCTGGGGCCCACGTGATGCTGCAAGTCTCCGCATCTCCAGCTTCATTGCAGCAGCCTTCTCATTATTTTCCCTCTGCATCTGTTGGATCATTCCAACGATGGAGGAAAGGGTCTTTCCCAGCTCATCTGGGAGAGAGGACGATGTTGAGGGAATAGGTTCAGGGGCCTGAACCGGAGTAGCCGACACCTCGTCGAACTCTTCCTCCTCATTGTCTGATGCCTGCTCTTCTTACTGGTCTTCTGCCAGAAGGTCTTTTTCCAAACACTCGGACACCTCCGACATCCTATCGTCCAATTGGATGTCCTGCAGGGCGTCCGCGACTTCAGCATCCACCGGGATCTGAACCATCGGTATCTCTGCTTGAGGCTGGGGAATCACTGCCTCAGCTGATGCCTTGGGGAAAAGATAAGCTCTCATCTTCTCACTTGGAAGATAGGGGCCAGAAGTGTTCTTCTGAAAGCCCCTTACCCAGGTACGAAGCTTCTCCCTTGCTGCGTCCCTTGACTCCGCCGTCTTAGGGGAATCAAAAGCCTCAGTAATCAGGTTTGTGCACACGGTACATACCTGCGGGTCCCAATACCGGAGATCACCTTTGGAGACTGCGCATGCTGCGTGCCTCCTACACAAGTCATGTCCGCAGAAGTTCTTGCTGCGGACGTTGCAGGAAACGCTTCCACACTTCGGATGGTCCTCCTGTAAAGAGAAGAAAATTCCATGAGTATCAAGTGAACTACGTATCACTGGATATACATAGCTTAGCATAATTAAACCAGAAAGGAAAGACACACACTTGTATTTCCCGCACAGTCAATTGCTGCAACCTTCCAGATAATAAAATCGTATGGTTAATCTATTCTAGAGTGACCAAGAAATAATTTCCAGAGGAAACAGGTGTAGCTCACACGCAAATAAGTGATTTTAAAATACTGGATAATAGATAAGAAAGAACTCACTTTCTTTATCTGTATGGTTACACCAAAGGGCTGTGCAAGACAACACAAAAGTGTTAGAAAAACTTAGTGTTGTAACATATACTATACTATAGTATAGTTTTCTCCCTACAGTATATACTAAACTGAAAAATACTGGCTACAGTATAGAAGGTAATGTGCCGGCCGGCACACACCTTAACTAGTTCCAAAGTACAGTATACTACTTATAGACTATAAGGTGGAAGAACGCTGGTTCAAATGCGTGTGCCGGCCGGCAACTACACAAGATAGCACCCGGCTGCCGGCCGCTACCGGCAGAACCTCGGTGTGTTTCTATTGCCGGCCGCTACCGGCAGAACCTCGGTGTGTTTCTATTGCCGGCCGGCAGCTAAACAACAACAGCACCCGGCTGCCGGCAGCTAAACAACAACAGCGGCCGGCAGAACTATGGTGTGATATTATAGCCGGCCAGCAAAGGTATACAACCAATGCCGGCCGGCAGCAAAAGAACCAAAGAACTCCGACTGCCCGGCTGCCGGCCACTTAGGCCGGCAGCCGGGCTAGGGTACAAACACTAGAAGAAAAACAGAATGGATGCCGGGATAAGAGACTGTACTGTCTCATAGCCCTGCAACCCGAAAGAGTGCACATAAGGAAGGGGAGAATATAACTTCAGGCTTCCTGACCAATGCCATCTGGCTCTACAGACAAACATGGATGAGAGACCAAGGGAGGTCCGGGCAGCACTAAAAGCAGAAGACCCTTGCCGGCCGGCAAGGGACTGAGTCAACCCCACATCCTAACCTATGCTAGGTACAGATGTAGAATGACGGACAGGGATGCAATGGCTAGGCCATCACTAAGGAAAGAGGGGGGAAAAGGGGGAAGAGGGTCCTGCCAACCTTGCTCTAATAATGAATCACCCGCAGCCAAGAAAACTCATCTTAGCCTAGGGGAGATCCGAGGAGGGAGGCCAGCAATACTTGCCAACTCCCTCGGAAGGCGTTGTTATTCACAGAAAAGGAGGATCTCATCCTCCACACCGAGAACAACAACACTGGACTAGTCTGCTAGAACACAAAAAGAAGGAATCATCTCGTACAGAAACCTTCGAAAGTGAATTAAGAAGGCTAAGCCTCCTATGTCTGCTGTCAGCCTAGCAAGGGAATCTCAACCACAAAGCAAGACAGAAACAGACTCAGACTAAGAACTCTGATGTCCTGCCCCCTTCCTGAAGCCAGACTTACTGGAAACAGGAAAGAACAGAAACACCCTAATATAGTTGTATCGAAAGTCAATTCAGATAAACCATTAGGGTTAAGCCCAAGGCTTAAGCAGAGGGAAAGGGATTGCACACATTCTCCGAAGAGAAGAGAGCAACCGGGGAGTGTGAGAAAGTATACTATGGCCCAATAGACAACTAGCCTAGGCGCGAAAAGAATCGATTACCTAAATCACCGAAACTCACTCGTATACTATCTTGGAAGAAAATCAACATAATCTTAAATGTATAAAACTGCCTAAAGCTTCAATAAAATTTTAAAACACTCGGAAATCTGAATATCATGCAGGAAAGTACTAGGGCCAAACGACTAGGCTACAAGGTCTAGCGTAGGCCAGAATCGGCAAATCATTCGCCAAAACGAAAATGCTAAAAGCATCATATAAAGAAATCCTATGTAACGCTGAATAGCTAAAATTATTAAAGCGAAACAGCCGGGAACGTCGCTCTGGCTAACTAAATAACTCATGCATAGCGAGCGACAGCGTCCAGGACGCTTCCGGTAGGCAACAGCTATTGTAACAACGATATCACTATCAAATCATTTTAAAATTACCAAGAGCTTACATTTATACATAAAAGAGATAATACTAAACTTATCAGAAGCAGAAGAAGTTGGAGAAAGCATTATAACGTTGAAATAAACCAAGAATTGCGAGATAACACAGGGAAAAACACCGAGTTGTTGAGCTACGCAAAAAGGAATACAGATGGCGCGTGAGCGGCACAATGCACGCTTACGAAACGGGAGAGGAGAGATACCTTGCGAGCGGCTCTCCTTTCTTTCTCGTTTTTCGTTTTCTTGCCAATTGACCCCTTCGAAGTGTTAACTCTGTTCGGGGTGCAGATTGCTATGTGGCGTGTCAAGAATACGTCCTCTGATATTTCGCGATATCCCTGGTTCTTTTATTAGGGATATTCGCTCCAGGAGTTAGAATTCTGGGTACCTTAAGGTAAATTTTCTGGGAATATCGCCGTAGTTATATATACCCAAGGAAGCTACCCTTTAGGAACTATCATCAGGACGACATGGCTTGAGCCCAAAAAAAAACATAGCTAATTGTCGCACATGTCAGGAAAACAAAGGGCATACGAAAACACCTGTCAGCCTAGGGGCTTATCCCGTGCCCAATCAACCCTTTGAAAGGATACATTTAGATTTATTAACAGGATTTTACGAGTCAGACAGAGGAAATAAGCACCTCTTAGTAATTGTAGATGCTTTAACTCGATATACAGAACTAATAGCGCTTAAAACTAAAACTGCGATTGAATGCGCTAGGAAGTTTTACGAGTGTTACATTTGTAAACATGGAATTCCACACATGATAATCTCAGACTCGGGTGGAGAATTTAATAATCACTTTTTTTACCTCATTGTGTGAATTCCTTAGCATAAAGAAAATAAATACCATGATATATCACCCAGAGTCGAATGGGCTAGTGGAAAGAGCAAATAGGAAGGTTTTGAATATATTAAGAGTAGCCTAACACTAGGGGGATCAGACCCCAACTGGGATATTGCAATACCTGCGGTACTGAGTACTCTGAATCATTCATATCATATATCAATTAAAATGTCACCGCACGAAGCATTGTATGGTACCCCAGTTAGAACGCCTTTCCATGTACTGTATTAACGCCTACAACTAATCTATCAAATCCTTTAAAAGAATGTATAAATGCAAGCAAAAGTCGATATGATATCCTTCGAAAGAATTTAGAAGAATCACAAATCATAATGAAAAGGAATCATGATAAAATAGTGAAGCCAACTAAAACATATACCGTGGGTGATAATGTATACATACAGGTAAATGTACGTAAAGGACTCAATTATAAACTAACACCTAAGTTTGAAGGCCCATTTAACATTTTGGAAACATTAACGGCCAATAGGTTTAGAGTTCAAAACGTATCCCAACCCACTTATGAGAGAATCGTACCATTGGCTCACATAAGAAATTAAAATAAGAGGGAAAGAAGTGAGGGTAAGATTTTAATTTTTTTTTACTTTTTGTAATCATTGTATGTTAAAAGTTTTTCTTCTTAATACAGGAGTAATTACATATATTATTCTCGTTACAGGTTTCCAAGATGAAGTTTTTGTTGTTGGGAGTGATATTGTTCGCTCAGACATTTTTCTCGTGTGGGATGAGCTCTAAAACTAAAAGTATAGATTCTAAATATGGCACTATAGTTGAAAGACAAGAAGACGTTTTTATTACATCAAGCAACGTAGTTGTAGAAGTGCATATGCAAGCAATTTTTCTCCCAGAGAATGACGTCACTAGCTTAAAGAGCGCCATTTCAAGGTTTGCTGTCTCATTAAATGAAATGCATAGAAGACATTTTCCTTTTAATACAGAGAGTTCGCTTGGATCGACACTAAAAGTTGCAGAGATGCTATCTGACGACTTGCAAATTAAGACTTACGAGGCAAAATCTTTGGCTCGTGACCTTTTGATGTGGACTCGACACGATAATCTTGAGAAACGTAACCCGTTTATTTTTGCTGCACTAAACATCTTTGGTTCTATTGCAAGTTTAGGTTTAGGAATTTCTAATCGTCTTAAGATTAGTAATCAAAATAAGAAAATTGAGTTTTTGACTCATGAAGATGAATTGATTATGTCAGAACTAAGGAATCAGTTAGCTTCAATCAATCAAATTATGGGTTTGGTAAATGAACATTCTAGTAATATCAATCAGATTATGGAAGTACAGGATTTGTTGGCAACGTTAACGTATTATGATTCAAAAATAGATCACATACATAATAGAATTGCACATTTCATTGAGAAATCAAAAGACTATGTGGAAGCTATCACGTTAGCGACTAAAGGTGTACTGTCACCCCATTTGTTGCCAATAAGAGACTTAACGTTAATTGTGGAGAACGGACGGGAGAAATTAGGTTATATTCCTTTGTTAGACGCACGTAGGTTAGAATTTTATTACAGCCTAATTACAGTAAGCATTGAAAATCACAGGATTATGATTACAATTCCCTTTGATTCTTCCGATGCCTGGCAATCTTACAGGATATCACCATTTCCGACTTTCATGACGAATCACTCAAATCCAGTAATATCCAGTTTGACAGGACACGTATTGATTTCCCCAGACAAGGAAACATATACGGTCATTAAAGACATAAATCAATTAACTCACTGTTCAGATGCAATGGATAAAAAATATGTACAGCTGACTCACTTGAATTCCATAAAAACTTAATGGATTCATGCGAGTTAGGAATAGTGGTAGACGGTGCTCTCTCCTATACAAATGAAAATTGCCTGGATAGGCTTTATCCCTTTGACAATAATAAGTTCAATTGCAGACTGAACAACGGCTCGTGGATACGATACGAAAAGGCCGGCTTCAATGTATCATGCCCGGACGGATCCACGTCCTATTCCCAAATCTTCGTTGCAGCAGATGGTTGTATCGGGACGTCCCCGAATTATACGGTGCATGGAATCAAGACTATCATCAGAGAACGAGCCTACTTCACGTGGTCAACAACAATTCCATCTTTACCTCTCCCATACAATGCACATGTGGCTAAGCAGTTGATGAAATTGACCGAGATGGACCACCCGACACCGACTTATGAAGAACGTCGATTATACATACTACTAGCAGGAATAAGTGTTACGGTGATGATATTTATCGCCGTTAACATCCTTGTTTGGTGTAGGTTAAAGAGTAACAGTATTGAGATCAAACAGAACGTTTTGCCATGTCCAGATAAAACTCTTTATTTAATTCAATTTAAAGCCGTTTGAAACTGGCCCCTTCATTCGTTCAAAGGAGTAATATTGTCTTGGAAAAGTGTTGTGCACGAAAAGCAGTTAGTACGCTAGTAATATGTAATAGAAGAGACTATAGAACATTTGCATTTTAAAAAACATTTAATAAATAAATCATTTTTTCAGCATCTGATAAAATATATAAGCCTGAATGTTAAAAAACACAATATGGGCATCTAATAAAATATATAAGCCCTATATATAAATATATATATGTGTACGAAACCGTGGTACGTGTACATACCAGGAATTCGTGTTTGTGCACTAAAATTGTATCTTTACCAAGGTAACAAATATTTTTATTAGTTACCGTATTATAATAATTTATGTTTTTGACAAAGGTAACAACTATACTTTAACAAAGTTACCGAATCATATGTATATTAGTATTTTTTGTTTGGTACCATATAATCGTTTGCTAGCAATGTACCATATATGTGATCTGTATTTATCATGCATTTTTTCTTTGTTTTGGCAATATTTGTTAAGTATGCATTATTATTATTTTTCAATGTGCCTATTTGAACATTCGTCCTCATTTGCTTATGGCTAAAGTTAAAAAAAAAATAAAAATAAACGGATTTTGAGCGAAGCGAAAATTCTATTTTTGGGTGAGATGGCCATGTCGTCCTGATGGAAGTTCCTATAGGGTAGCTTCCTTGGGTATATTACAACTACGGCGATATTCCCAGAGAATTTACCTTAAGGTACCCAGAATTCTAACTCCTGGAGCGAATATCCCTAATAAAAGAACCAGGGATATCGCGAAATATCAGAGGACGTATTCTTGACACGCCACATGGCAATCTGTACCCCGAACAGAGATAACACTTCGAAGGGGTCAATTGGCAAGAAAACGAAAACGAGAAAGAAAAAGGAGAGCCGCTCGCAAGGCTATCTCTTCTCCCGTTTCGTAAGCGTGCATTGCGCCGCTCACGGCGCCATCTGAATTCCTTGTAGCGATACACGAGGTGCTACAGATACTGTATGAAGGGAGGGGACCTACAGCCCTTTCATAGAAAGGGAAGGGCGGGTCCATCAGGACGACATGGCCATCTCACCCAAAAATAGATTTTTCGCTTCGCTCAAAATCCGTTTTTTGGGCTCAAGCCATGTCGTCATGATGGAAGTATACCAGAGCATTACTGTATCTGTGGATTCTCAAAACGTGCCGTACTCCCCGGAGGTATTTCCCCGGTCGACTAGACCTAGAGACCTAAGATGTTACCGTTATACATCTTTTCAACTAACCATAAACCATGTTAGTGCTGCCTGCCCCCTACAGGGAAGAGTCCTACTAGACTCTGGAAAAGTCTCGAAGAGTACATATACCTATGTATGAATAACAGGCAAGCCAATATAGTTGTCTCACCCTATATTATGTAAAGCATAGTTTGTAAAGAACCACTGCGTCAATATGAAATATCGACCAGTTCTCCGTTCAATACTGTATTGGACAAAGGTTTATATCCAAGTAGGAGGAAACTTGCATACCCGCCACCATCCCCTTAGGGGATGGAGTCCTCCCGCTAAGGGAAAGCATAAACCAATGCAAAATTAGCTTGCATACAGGAACAATCTATTAGAATTATCCCAGATAAATATACATAGAAAGAATGCTCAATTATTATCAATAAATTGACACAGGTGAAGGAGACGCAAGGTTCGCAAGAACAAGTTTATTGACAGACAATAAATAAACAGGTTAACAACAATTATATATATATAAGAGGAGGATAACCAAAAATGTAAGCATAAGCATGATAGTAAACATAAACTTGTTTATCTGAAAGAAAAACATTAGCGCCACTTTTAACATACCGAGGTATCAAAGTTGTAAAAGTCTGTATTACTAATCAGTCACATTAGCATTAGAAACGCTCGGCACACATGTCTGCACTTATGCTAGGTTCACCTTTGAAAATGGAACAGTCAACGTGGGCAACCCAGTGCCCTCACATTTAGTTTGTAGCACAGTGTGTAACTACACACTCACCCTGGAATTAATCGTCCCAATTAAATCCACTGTTCCTCGCAGAGTTAAACAGCAGGGTTAACGACGCAACCCACTGCTACCACAGACCTCTTTAGTTGCTCCACTTGCTTCGCATAGTGACGAAAGAACACTCTGGAAGACTTCCAGCCAGTGTATGAACGAAGATGTTCAAAATCTATACAATTAAAGAAATTTAAGGATGAGGCAACTTTCCTCGGATCGTGACCTGCGGGTGTACTGTCAGGATCCGCTCTGCGAATAAAATATGTGATTTTTGCCCTGAGTTGTTTCAGTGATAAATTTGAGCCTGATGTTTCTCCCCTGAATAGTTGACCACCCTTGAAGTCTGAAGTTCTACGAAGATAGACCTTTAGGCATTCTACTGGACATAGAGATGCATCTTCTTTCAGAGGGCAGATTCTCCAGGGACCCCACCTGTTGGTGGGTAACTCATACTTGGCGAGAAACGTAGGATCCGGAAACAGGTTCAGCTCTCCCCCATCCAAGAACTGAACACGACCTTCCTCTCTCGAGAGGGCTACAATCTCACTAACCCTGGCCCCGGATGCGAGTGCAAATAGGAAAATAACTGTTTGGGTCAAATCCTTTAACGCACACTCCTCATTGTTCAACAGTGAAGCGAAATGAAGAACTTTATCTAAAGACCATGAAATGGGCTTTGGAGGTGCTGAAGGTCTGAGCCTAGCGCAGGCTTTCGGAACTTTATTAAAGATCTCGTTAGCAAGGTCGACCCGGAAGGCATATAGAATGGGTCTTGTCAAAGCAGACTTACACGTTGAAATCGTGTTAGCTGCCAACCCTTGACCATGGAGGTGGATGAAGAAAGATAAGCAGAAGTCCGTCGAGATCTCCTGCGGATTCTTCGCCTTGACAAAGGCCACCCATTTTCTCCAAGATGACTCATATTGCCTTCTAGTAGATTTGCACTTATATTCCTCTAGGAAGTCTATGCTGTCTTTCGAAATCCCGAAACGCTTTCTCACCGCTAGGGAGAGAAAATCATGAGCTGCAGGGTCCGGGTTTTCTGTAATGAAGCGCAGACAGTCGACTTCTGGACTCGCTGGGTCAGAACTGGATCTGGTAGCGGTAGAAACTTCAGCCGTAGTTCCAATGCCAGAGGGAACCACACGCTGTTCGGCCACTTGTGGGACACTATTGCCACTACTCCCTTGAAGGATCTCAGTTTGTTGAGGACCCTCAACAGAAGGTTGTGAGGAGGCAACAGATAAATCCTGGACCATCTGTTCCAGTCGAGGGACATCGCGTCCACTGCTTCCGCCAAGGGGTCCTCGTACGGGGACACGTACAGGGGCAACTTCTTGTTGTCTTTCGTCGCAAAGAGGTCTATCTGCAGTTCTGGGACTTGACTCAAGATGAAGGAGAATGATCCTGCGTCTAGGGACCATTCCGACTCTATCGGTGTGAACCTGGATAGAGCGTCCGCTGTCACATTGCGGACTCCTTGAAGGTGAACTGCCGACAGGTACCACTTCTTTTCCGCCAGTCGAAAGATGGCCAACATCACCTGGTTGAGAGGTGGTGACCTTGATCCTTGTCGATTCAAGCATCTCACAATCACCTCGCTGTCCAGCACCAACCTTATGTGGATCGAGCGACGCGGGGAGACTTTCTTCAAGGTAAGGAGCACTGCCATAGCTTCCAGAAAGTTTATGTGAAATGTCTTGAATAGATTGGACCAAGTCCCTTGGGCCTTCTTCCGATGAGAATGACCTCCCCACCCCTCCTTCGAGGCGTCTGTGTGAATAGTCAACGAGGGGGGAGGTGGCTGAAGAAGTACCGACTTCTTTAGTTGTCTGGCTTGGGACCTAGCCTGAGAAGAGTACGTAAACGAAGCGGAACTGGTCTTCTCAGGTCTCTTCGCGCGTTTGATGCAAAACTTCTCCAAACTCCAGTTGCATCCTTTAGCTGTGCTCTTAGCACCGGGTCTGTTACCGAAGCAAACTGGAGAGAACCCAGCACTCTCTCCTGTTCGCGTCTTGATATCCTT
Source organism: Palaemon carinicauda (assembly GCF_036898095.1). NCBI lineage: Eukaryota > Metazoa > Arthropoda > Malacostraca > Decapoda > Palaemonidae > Palaemon > Palaemon carinicauda. Next base: position 111,952,982 of record NC_090727.1, on the reverse strand, counting down.
TCGGAATCCAGAAGTCTCTTGACAGAACCAGCTATCTCCTTCCTCTTCTTCACAGGGATGGAGAATTGGTGTGACACTAGGTCCCAGTGGATTCCCAACCACTGGAACTTTTGAGATGGAGAAAGTCGAGACTTTTTTTCTGTTGATCTCTAAGCCTAGATACTCTAGGAACTGGATCACCTGTAGGGAAGCTTGCAAGCATTCTGTCTTGGATGCTGCCCACACCAGCCAGTCGTCCAGGTAGGCTACCACCTGAATTCCCTTTAGGCGTAATTGTTTGAGAGCTATGCTCGCAAGCTTCGTGAAGATCCTTGGGGCTATATTTAGCCCGAATGGCATGGCTCTGAAGGTGTATAGTCTTCGTTGTAGCTTGAACCCTAGGTAGGGGGAGAGTCGGCGATTGATTGGAACGTGCCAATAGGCGTCTGACAAATCTATGGAGACGGTAAATGCCCTCTTGGGCAGTAAGGTCCTTATGTGTTGCAGTGTTAGCATCTTGAACTTGCAGTTCACTATGAACTTGTTGAGTGGCGACAAGTCCAGAATGACTCTGAGTTTTTCCGAGTCCTTCTTGGGAACACAAAACAGCCTCCCTTGGAATTTGATGGACTTTACCCTTCGGATCACTTTTTTCTCCAACAGTTCTTGGATGTACTCCTCCAGAACGGGGGTGGAGTGTTGGAAAAACCGAGGGCACGGGGGTGGAGTGCTGTACCAGCTCCAGCCCAGTCCATTCTTGAGTAGGCTGTGGGCCCAGGGATCGAAGGTCCACCGATCCCGAAAATTCTTAAGTCTCCCTCCTACCGGTATCATCTCACTTCGACTGCTGTCCTGAGGTCTTGCCTCCCTGACCGCGACCACCCCTGAATCCCCTTCCCCTTGAGGGGCGCCTAGACGACCCTCTGGCTGCTCCTCTAGGCTTTGCTCGAAAGGAAGTTGACTGCCCTTCGAACGTTGGGTTGAATGCCGGGGACTGTGTCGACACGGCTTGGGGTACCCACTGGAATGTGGTTGGGGTTTGTGCCACCATCTGGGGCACTGAAGGCATAGGCAATTGCTGTTGCTGTTGCTGTCTAAATGGCTTGGCTGGCCGAGAGGGTAGCCTAGTCCTCTTAGTCTTCCTCTTTGGTTGGGGACCCTCATCCGGGGAAGACTTTCTCTTGATAGACAGGTCCCACTTCTGGAGAAGGTTTCTATTCTCCGTGGCGGCCTTATCAACAACCTCCTTGACCGATTCGCTAGGGAAAAGGTCTTTGCCCCTAATGTTGGAGGAGATTAGTTTCCTTGGCTCGTGCCTCACCGCAGCCGAGGCGAACACAAACTCCCTACAAGCTCTCCTCGCCCTGACGAAGCTGTAAAGATCCTTCGTCACTGTGGCCAGATGAGTCTTGGCCACTACCATGAACATCTCATGGAGCTTGGGGTCACTTGCCATCGTCTCAAGAGTGGTCTGAAGAGACATTGAGGCAGCCAGTCTTTCTTTCGTCTCGAGCTCCCTCCGCAAAAGAAAGTCAGACAGCTTAGGGAGGTTCTCACCGAACTGACGTCCGGCAATATCAGCCTCCAACTTCCCGACTGAGAAGGTAAGATGGACGTCCTTCCAGTCCTTGTGGTCCATAGGTAGGGCCAGCGACAAGGGTTTACACTCCTCCAAGGAGGGGCATGGCTTGCCAGCCTCGACTGCTTTTAACACAGCCGCAAACCCTTTCTGCAAAAAGGGGAAGGCTCTAGCAGGAGAGGACACAAAGGAAGGGTGCTTCTTACTCAATGCAGCCACCTTTGAGTTCGTGAAGCCCCTCTCTTTCATCGAGGATGAAAGCAAAGCTTGAGCCTTAGCATGGTCCATCACTATGACCTCCTTCGGCTCTGTCTCCTCCTTTAAAGCTGGCTCCTTCCTCAAACGGACATAACAGTCCGGATACGACCCTTTGCTGGGCCAGAATTCCACCTCCTGAAGGGGAACTGAGCCCAGCTTTTCCGACATGATGATCTTTCCGACCGTCATCGGCATGTGCTCAGCATATCTCCACGGGTTAACATCTGAGCACAAGGGAAGGTCTTTCACGTTGAGCCTCTTCTGGGGCCCACGTGATGCTGCAAGCTTCTGCATCTGCAGTTCCATTGCAGCCGCCTTCTCATTATTCTCCTTCTGCATCTGTTGGATCATTCCAACGATGGAGGAGAGGGCCTGTCCCAGCTCTACTGGGAGAGCGGACATGTTGAGGGAATAGGTTCAGGGACCTGAACCGGAGCAGCCGACACCTCGTCGACCTCTTCCTCTTCAATGTCTGGAGCCTGATCTTCATCCTGGCCTTCTGCCAGGAGGTCCTCCTCCAGACGCTCGGACACGTCCGACATCCTGTCGTCCAGCTGGATGTCCTGCAAGGCGACCGCGACTTCAGCATCCACCGGAATCTGAACTAGGGGGATCTCTGCTTGAGGCTGGGGAATCACAGCATCAGCTGATGCCCTGGGGATAAGGTAAGCCCTCATCTTCTCACTTGGAAGATAAGGTCCAGAGGTGTTCTTCTGGAAACCCCTTACCCAGGTACGAAGCTTCTCCCTTGCTATATCCCTTGACTCCGCCGTCCTAGGGGAATCAAAAGCCTCAGCAACCAGGTTAGTACACACGGTACATACCTGAGGGTCCCAATACCGGAGATCATCCTTGGAGGCAGCGCATGCTGCGTGCCTCCTACATAACTCATGTCCGCAGAAGTTCTTGCTGCGGACGTTGCAGAAAACACTTCCGCACTTCGGATGGTCCTCCTGTAAAGAGAAGAAATATCCATGAGTATCAAGTGAACTACGTATCACTGGATATGCACAGTTTAGCATAACAAAACAGAAAGGAAAGACACACACTTGTGTTTCCCGCACAGTCAATTGTTGCCACCTTCCAGATAATAAAATTGTATGGTTAATCTGTCCTAGAGCAACCAATGAAAAATTTCCAGAGGAAACAGGTGTAGCTCACATCTAAGGGAGGATTTTAAAATACCGGATAGTAGACAAGAAAGAACTCGCTTTCTTTATCTGTAAGGCAACACCAAAGGGCTGTGCAAGACAACACAAAAATGTTAGAAAACACAGTGTTGTAACATATACTATACTATAGTATAGTTTTCTCCCTACAGTATATACTATACTGAAGAATACTGGTACAGTATAGAAGGTAATGTGCCGGCCGGCACTCACCATAACTAGTTCCAAAGTATACTACTTAAGAGCTATAAGGCGGCAGAACGCTGGTTCAAATGTATGTGCCGGCCGACAGTAACTGCCGGCCGGCAACTACACAAGGTAGCACCCGGCTGCCGGCCACCACTCATAGCGACCGGCAGACAATGGCGTGATAATAGCCGGCCGGCAAAGGTATACAACCGATGCCGGCCGGCAGCAAAAGAACCAGAGAACTCCGACTGCCCGGCTGCCGGCCACTTAGGCCGGCAGCCGGCTAGGGTACAACACTAGAAGAAAACAGAATGGATGCCGGGATAAGAGACTGTACTACCTCAAAGCCTGGCAACCCGAAAGAGTGCACATAAGGAAGGGGAGAATCTAATTCAGGCTTCCTGACCAATGCCGTCTGGCTCTACAGACAAACATGGATGAGGGACCAAGGGAGATCCAGGCAGCACTCAAAGCAGAAGACCTTTGCCTTCCGGCAAGGGACTGAGTCAACCCCACATCCTAACCTATGCTAGGTACAGATGTAGAATGACGGACAGTAATGTAACGGCTAGGCCATTACAGAGAAAAGAGGGGGAAGGGATGAAGAGGGTCCTACCAACCTTGCTTTAGTAATGAATCACCCGCAGCCAAGAAAACTCATCTTAGCCTAAGGGAGATCCGAGGAGGGAGGCCAGCAATACTTGCAAACCCCCACGGAACCAAAGCAAGGAAGGTGTTGCTATTCCCAGGGAAAGGATTTTATCCTCGCCACCGAGAACAGCAACAAAGGACTAGTCTGCTAGATCACAAGAAGAAGGAATCATCTCGTACAGAAACCTTCGAAAGTGACCTAAGGAGGCTAAGCCTCCTATGTCTGTGTCAGTCTAGCGAGGGAGTCTCAACCCCAAGCCAGACATAGACAGACTCAGACTAAAAACTCTGATGTTCTGCCCCCTCTCTGAAGCCAGACTTACTGGAACAGGAAGGAACAGTAACACCCTAATATAGTTGTATCGAAAGTTAATTCAGATAAACCACTAGGGTTAAGCTCAAGGCTTAAACAGAGGGAAAGGGATTGCACACCTTCTCCGAAGAAAAGAGAGCAACCTGGGAGTATGAGAAAGTATACTAAGGCCCCATAGGCAACTTAGCCTAGGCGCCAAGAGAATCAATTACCTAAATCACCGAAACTCACTCGTATACTATCTTGGAAGAAATCAATATAATCTTAAATGTATAAAACTGCCTAAAGCTTCAATAAAAATTTTAAAAACACTCGGAAATCCAAATATCAAGCAGGAAAGTACTAGGGCCAAACGACTAGGCTACACGGCCTAGCGTAGGCCAGAATCGGCGAATACTTCGCCAAGACAAATAATACTAAAAGCATCATATAAAGAAATCCTATGTAACGCTAAACAGCTAAATTTATTAAAGCAAAACAGCCGGAACGTCGCTCTGGCTAACTAAAACTCATACCTAGCGAGCGACAGCGTCCAGGACGCCTCCGGTAGGTAACAGCTCTTGTAACAAAGATTATTACTATTACTCACTTTTAAAAATTACCAAGAGCCTACATTTATACATAAAAGAAATAATACTCAACTTATCAGAGGCAGACGAAGTTGGAGAAAGCATAATAACTTGATTAAATCCAAGAATTTGCGAGAAACACAGGAAAAAACACCGAGTTGTTAAGCTACGCAAAAAGGAATACAGATGGCACCGTGAGCGGCGCAATGCACGCTTACGAAACGGGAGAAGAGAGAGCCTTGCGAGCAGCTCTCCTTTTTCTTTCTCGTTTTCGTTTTCTTGCCATTGACCCCTTCAAAGTGTTATCTCTGTTCGGGGTGCAGATTGCCATGTGGCGTGTCAAGAATACGTCCTCTGATATTTCGCGATATCCCTGGTTCTTTTATTAGGGATATTCGCTCCAGGAGTTAGAATTCTGGGTACCTTAAGGTAAATTCTCTGGGAATATCGCCGTAGTTGTAATATACCCAAGGAAGCTACCCTGTAGGAACTTCCATCAGGACAACATGGCTTGAGCCCAAAAATATATATATATATCCAGTCACACTCCTAGTAGACATATTTTGACGT
>NC_090727.1:111930205-111940205 GCF_036898095.1 Palaemon carinicauda | reverse complement strand
TCCTATTTCATTTGGGTACCCAAAAAAATTCATGAAATTTGGACAAATTTTTTTGGCCAAAAAAAGTTACCCTTTTTTTCTCATTTCAGATCTTCACCTCCATGGGTCTGACTTCATCCAAAATACATCAAGATGTGTCCTAAACATTCAAGAATCAATTCCTAAAAGGATTTGTGTATATATGTATAAACTTTTTTTTTATGAATTTTTATGTCAGGTCTTTTTTTTTTTCTACTTAATTTTTTAAAATATTTTTAATAAATAGTTTTTCTGCAGATGAGTAGTATTTATCTTTACAGTTGTTTTAAGCATTCATTGAAGTTTTTTTTGGCAAAAGAAAAAAGGAGGTTACTGCAAAAACTGATTTTTCAAGAATTTTTTTTGGCGTCGGGGTTGTTCGCGTCCGAGTATACCCTTAAAGGGGTGTCCGAGGACCGTACCTATCCAGGGTTAATAACATGGATGGATAACCTGAGACAGAAACTATAGTCTCCGTCGCAGCCCGTCTCTCTCTTTCTCTCGAACCAACCATCTATAACATTACGTAACAAATATAGGGTGATGTAAGGTATCAGAACAGAGTAGGTTGTCTGAATCCGATCATAGATACATAACTACCATTAGTGGATACGATTCACAAAATATCGCGGCCCTCCGGGACGGGAGGAATAATAACACGGATGGATAACTTGAGAGAAAGGGGGGTGGGGGGGCTGCTAGGCAAGGCGCATACGCTACTCGCGATGACGCAGTGAGCGAAAGATCCAGTCCCCACCCTGGGTGACTTCCCATTCTCTAAAAGCACGTGACCTAAGCCTACCCCCCCTATGTAGGGAGTGGCGAGAGGCATGAAGGGGGAGAGGACACACAGGGGGAGGAGACTGGCTCGAAATCATGTGACCACTGTGATCGGAGGGGGGGGGTACACCGTACTACCCTCCGAAACACAGAGGAAAAACTGATGCGAAGCACGCAAACGAAAACATCATATAATGGCAGACGTTACAAAATGAAAAACAATAAAATACAATGAAATTCAATAAATAGGCTAAATCGGCATATTGAGAAAATGGGAGAATAAGGAACACGGCGTAAAAGGAACAATAGCAAAACTTTCCAATTTCGGGTAGTTGCCGACTTGGAGAGGAAACTATATCATGGAGTGACACAGGTTCCTCGCCCAGAAATAGATTTTTCCTTCGTCAAAATCCCTTATTTACATCAACTACAGTATGTATACCACAGATGCTGATATAATCTATTCGGAGAAGATACAGTCAGGTCTCCTTCTTCACGATGATTAGGTTACAGACAGAGGTGTAAGAAGGGAATTTTCACGAATAAATGCTGCACTAGGGTGGGCTAACTCCTAACCTAAAATGTCTGTGCCCCTTGCTACGAGCGGGTGCCAAAGTGGATGATTAACACAGTAAATACTGCCTAATATTTTAATTTGGTTTCTACAACAGTTTATAATCATATGTACAGTGTATAATAAATTTGCACATATGTACACTATGTACTGGACACAGTAAGATTACAGTACAGTATTGTGCAAGGGTAATGTTTTTCAGTCGTCACCATCCCCCGACGGTTCTGTATAGCAAAAGTTGTTCCTATCTAATAATACTGTACTGTAACCTGATACTCACTGATACTGTGGTGTATATTACAGTAAAATATTTACAGTAATATTACTACAGTACAGCTTAACTGTACTTACTGTAAGTGTTCGGTGTTTTCGTTCAGACGACTCGTAGTCTACGCCACCATGCGTTTTCTTGAAGCATGACGCAACCTCTTATGTGTTCTCTCTTGCGCAGTATGTTTCTTAAAAAAAAATACAGCTTATTCTATAAACTAAAATCTTAAATATCTCGATAATACAGTAATTGCTTCTTTTAAATAAACAAAAACAGTGCATTCCATTACTTTTTAACAGCTGATATCTCTCTCTCTCTCTCTCTAAATATTAGTTGTTCCGACACAGATACAAAACTTCGCTATTTATTAGGTTATTACTTTCGGCAACGCTGAAAACCAGCCCAGACAATTTTAGTGAGGGAGCGGGAGGGGGTTGGGGTAGACTAGCTACCACGCTCACTCACACCTGTCGGTTGAGTAACCACTTTTACTTTTGCCTCTCCCACTGGGAGGCAGGCCACTCCCTACACTCGGAACAGGTGTTGTCCCGCGAACACTGAGTTCCCCGGCAAGCCGCGCATAAAGGATGTGGGTCTGTCTCCAAGGACGACATGAAGGTGCCGCAGCGGCGGCCCTAAATCCCAGGACATGTCCGCAGAGCAAGATAATAACCGGGCTCTCGTAACAACGGTAACGTTGAACCTCCGGGTTCTCGTACCGTTAGTCACGCCGATCCTTCAGATCTCGTGACAGAGGAACCTCGATTCCTCGTAACCTGAGTTACGCTGAACCCTTGGGCTCTCGTAACTCTAGTCGCACTAACACTTCGGTGTTTCGTGACAGAGAAACTCCGGTTTCTCGTTGCGTTCCTCCTTCGAGTTCGCGCAACACAGTTCACGCTGAACTTTCGGGTTCTCGTGACAGAGTTTATTATGAGAGTTTATAAACTTTCGTTGTGTTGATCGTTCACGCTCACACAACACAAGCTATCGTGAACCTTCGGGTGAGCGTAGCAGTGAGTTCTCTCAACAACCTGAGAGCTCTCGCGCGCACGACCAAATTGGCGCGCACGACCAAGTTGGCGCGCACGACCAAGTTGGCGCGCACGGCCAAATTGGCGCGCACAACCAAATCGGCGTGCACGACCGACTAAGCGCGCGCAAACAAAATGGCGATCATGGCGTGCAGGTTCATCCTATGGCGCTCCATATGCACAAACAGCCTATTGCTCGCCATGCGCGCGAACATCCTGTTGGCACGCCATGCGCGCGAACAACCTTCTACGGGTGAACAACATCATGCGCTCCAGGAGCGCGCAATCGGGAGAGGCGTGCGCGCGAGCTCCCTTCCGCCTACCAACAGTTCGGCGCAAGAGCGCACGACCATCTTGGCACTCACAATCAGTCTCTCGAACCCCTTGGGCCTCAACAGAGACAACGAGCCCAGATCCTATCCCTACGGGTAGGCCTGTGCCTATCTTGCCTGTAGGGAAGCCTCCATCAGACAAGAGGGTTAGGGAACCTGCCCAGGTTCCTAAACCCAGGGAACAGTCCTTTCCTAAGGACCTTCCCCCTAGTTCCACAGGAGCCCGTGACCCCCCGTGGCTTAGCAACTTATTTAATGTAATGCGCCAAGCCATGAAGGGAGTCGTTCCCCGCTCCCAGTCCTTAGGTGATACACCTAGGATTCTCTTGTCGCCTCCTCTCTTCCCAGGGTCCTCTCCTCCCTCCGATCCTTGGAGGAGGTCGGAAGTTCTCACACAGGCGGGCCCCTCAGGCAAGGGGAGATGATCATCCCCTCGCAAAAGATCTCTGGGGGAGATTAGGCATGAACCTCAGGGTAGCCTCCCACAGTTCAAGACGCCACAGGGCAGGCCAAAGGGGGAAAGGAAAAGGATTCGTCCTTCAGCCCCCAAGGAGGATAGGGTTACTTACTATGGAGACTCCTTCCCTTCTTTACCGGTCGAGATAGTGTCTAATGAGGCACGACCTGCGACCGGATGGGATTCACCCCGTCCGGCAATGGACTTACATTCCACCCGTAAGCCGACGGAATCCTCTAGGCCCTTGGGGACAGAGGATCTCCGGCCTCGTAGGAGGGAACCGAAGGATTTGTTCACCATCCCCAAATCCTCGGCCAGGCTTCCTTCCTCAATGCAAAAGAGATACAGTATCATACTAATATGCATGATAGGTTATATCAGTGAGGTAATATCATGAAAGTGAATACAGCATAGGTTGAATGTAAACAATGCATGAGATAATTCGCTGTGTTTTTAATTGCTGTATATATACGATACTAAAATGTGAATATTACATGCATTATTACTGGATACAGTTAAGTGAAACACCAGTTTAATAAAAACCCAGTTTATTTCAAATATAGCTGTAATTTTTCACCACAGTTAATGGATATACAATGTACAGAGAGAGCTAGAACCAGCTGGGTGTAGAGATAGGTAGTGGCGCGCAGTGCTCCCAGCGGAAAGGAGCACAGGCTATTTGAAATCATCGCCCAGCTTGAATTTTATCGTGATTTTTATGAAAATTTTTATTTAATAGGTATTGCATTGTTCTTGACCATTCCACTGCTTTTGCAAACTACTAGAAATCAAATTCTTAATGTTTGATTAACAATCATCACAAAGAATTTTTTTTTTCCCTGGGCTGCGAAAAACCAAAACCAAAACCAAGAACCCGTGACTAATGAGGGCCGACTGTATTCTCACTTCTATAATGGGTGATCTAGAAGTTATGTGTACTGGAAGATTCTGGTTGATTGCCCGAAGAGGCCATAGATCAGTGAGGGAGTAATGAAACTTGCTTATGGCTATGGTGCATCACGGCAAAGGAAGAGAAAGCATGAATTACTAAATTTAAATTTGATCAAGCTTGTAACATTACATCCAATGCCCAAGCTTGAGTAGTTTGAGCCGTAAATCCAAAGGTATCTAAATATCGTCTTCCTCACTGATATTGCAACCATTAGTTTTACCAAATCATTCCAAATGCTTCGACACACCTGAGAATATGGAGACCATTCTGTTGTCAACAACTGATCATCTCCCATTCTTTTCTTTTGATCTGCTAATACGTAGTGATTACAATTAACGGTATGGTAACTTCCTAATTTGCACAGGATTGTGTTCTGAATGATGTTGTGCAATTTGAATTTTGTGTAACAAACTACTTTAATTATCTCCATAAGACACAATAGTAAACAAGGTAGTTGGGTTCCATGACTAAATAAATTCATCAATAAAAATTTTTGGAGTTTTTTTTACTTAATACATAAATTATTGTAAAATCACCAAAAGTAGATAAATAAGAATTCTCTGTCTTTCCCTAGATGAGTAGGAGAATGTGATTTATCAAATATGACAAATTTGGAAGGAATTAGTATTATTCCTAGCTATATAAACCTGAGGTCTGTACATAGAAGATGATAACAGCGCAAGCTGGAACACAGCTATAAAACTTTTAATGAAGTGACTATAACTGTACTGCTTGTTACCAGTAGGTAGAGGGGAAGCACCGGCCCTGCTCACTCACGACAACTCCACTTTGATTGCAGACTAGACTTCTGGGAGTAGGTGATGGTGGGCAAAATTCATGTCAAGAACTCTGGTTTATTTAGTTAGGAAAAATGCAAACCCTCTTCCTTTAAATAGAAGACTCAAACATAGGAGGATGTTAGTCCCCTTTCTAACTGGCTGGAGTTTTTTTTACCCAGGATTGCTAAACCTGAGCATGATAATGTGTGCTGAGTAAGCATCCTGACACCTCAACCTCAAACCAGTGGGTTGACGCCCTGTGCAAAGACAGAAAGCGAGTGTAAGAACACCATTGTGACACTGTCTAGGCAATGTATAAGCACTAGGTTTGCGAAAACTGTATACACACTATGGTTCACCCAGAACCCATCTCTCCCTTGTAAGAAGATTGTGGACGTAATAAAAAATTACCAAAATACATTATATCAATTTGAAGTTCATAATCCATTAAGAATTAAAGCTCAAGTTATTAACGTTACTGTATTCTTCAATTCTTTGAACCTTGAATAAACTATATCAATTTGAAGTTCATAATCCATTAAGAATTAAAGCTCAAGTTATTAACGTTACTGTATTCTTCAATTCTTTGAACCTTGAATAAACTTTCCCTGATTGACCAAACTGCTTCAAGAATTGAATAATTACACTTCACCCTTCATTCTCCCTCAATACTGCATGCGTAGGTCTTCATAACATCTTTGAATTTTACCTTCCAACAGTATTCTACTTCTCTCTGAATAACAAATCCAGTAGACGAGGCTAAACTGTAAATTCATAACAATCTAAACATAAGACTCTACCATTATGGGAAATAAACATACAGGATAATATAACAAGCTACAAAAGCAAAATGAACTTACTTTTGGTCCCTTTGGATTTGTGTTAAAGTCTTCAACAATAGCACCTCGTTCTTTGACCAGTACCTGACCAGATATGGTGTGACACCTTATGCCTACCTCGCGCAAGTGCTCTCGTACAACTTCCAACATCGTAGTCCACTGAGAAACAACAACAGATTTTTCTCTGGTACCTTGACTACGAATTTTTTGAATCTCTTCAATGATGCTCACAATCTGTTGATTATTTTTTTTACATTTAATAGTTTGAAAGACAATATGTAAAACACACTCATGACATGGCAATGTGCAGTAATTGTGAAATACAAGAGCATTTCAATTAGAAAATTGTTACTGTGGAGAATAAATTGGTAATTTTGCAAGAGATTTTCTGCTAAGACTAAAATCCTTATTCACAAAGTGTCAAGTTTTCAACATGACTACAGTAACAGGTAATTCTCGAAATTTTGAAAAAAGTACTGTACAAGTTTAACAATTAATAGTGTATAGATTTGTCCAGTGCTTTCATTACAATAATGAATAACCAAGTTATGCTAGGCCAATACAAAATCCTTACCTAACCGTGGTTATTATATGAAAAAGTGAAAAACTTTAAAGTAATTTGTATTTTCCATAACGACACAAACCAGTAATTTTCATAACTGCTTGGGGCGTACGCCTGCCCTTAACATTATGAGTGATAGGTCTCCTCTATGAGGAGAAGGATCAGGATTCAATGTTCAGTCCATGACCTTGTGATACTAAGCCGAGAATGTGTACTTGGTTAACCTTCTCTTGACCTTCCCTGAGGTGATGAGAGTGCTGACGCTTGGGGGGTGAGCCAGACCCCTGTAGTTCTCTTGTGGTAGCATCTCAAGTTTCTCCCTGGCATGGTAGCCATTGATCTGGATCATTGGTCACGCTATGAAGGCCTCCCAATCTGAAGGGCTAGGATCTTAGATACAAGCTGCCAGCAACGAAGTTGAGTATTACCTTGCCTATCTTCATGAATGAGAGACATTGAAGGAGGCCTATGGGATTCGGCTACTCTCTTGGCTGAAGCCAGCATGAGCGGGAGACCTGTCATTGAGGTCAGGCGAAGATCTGCCAATTGGCATCCTGGGTAGCAGGGGGGGAACCTTTGCGGACCGAAGGGCGCAAACCATGCTCCATGGAGGAGGTCTCCCTTCTGACTGAGGCCAGTTAGGTTCAAAAATCCGTATGAAGAGAGGCGATGCAGACGCAGAGGAAAGAGTAATTCCTTTCAGTCTGAAGGCCAGGCTCAAAGACAAGCGATGACCTTCCATCGCCGAGACCGAGAGAAGCTTTTCCTCCCAAAGCTAAACAAGGAACTCCACTATTGCTTTAGTAGTGGCATCAAGGGGAGATACAAAAATCCCTTGCCCCCTCGCGGTTCAAGTTTTGCAGCCTCAGTGCATCTATGATTTTTCAAAAATATTCATCAAAAAATAACAATTAAAAAATACTGACATCGGCAGCTGCATTGCAGAAAGCAGCATTGATTTATTGTACTACGCGATAGAAATAGTTTCCCAGGATGCCAGACAAAGCTCTCTTAAAAGCCTTTGTACATACCCATTGCCACTCAAACAAGGCCCATGATTAGTTCCCGGCGCGAGATCAACGAATGAGAGCACGAGTGGATGTATCCCGTGAGCTGATTGGATGCGCATCACCGCTTCCTCTCCCATCTTCTTCCCTTGTTGTATCTCCCCACTCTCGTTCACGCTGTCAACTGTGTCTCACTTATCTTAGTGTTCTGTTTGAAAATAATATTTCGTTAAACCCTTGCAATGCCTCCCAAGCGCCGTGCCCCTGCTAAAGATTCCACTAGTGAGCCCAAGATGAAGAGGAAGTTGATAACCATCAGTGAAAAGGTCAAACTTTTAGATATGCCGAAACAGTGCAGAAGTTATGCCGCTGTGGCACACTATTATGGAGTGAATGGATCAACAGTGCGCTACGTTCAAAAGACGAAACTAACAACCGCAAACCTGCTGCAATATTATTATTATTACTTGCTAAGCTACAACCCTAGTTGGAAAAGCAGGATGCTACAAGCCCAGGGGCTCCAACAGGGAAAATAGCTCAGTGAAGAATTGTGAAAATGGAAGCTGCATTAGCCTAGTGGATTGCTGATTGCAAAAAAAAAAAAAAATAAAAAAATGTGTTTGGACACATATGATCAGGACAAAGGCTAAATCTCTCTCTGAGTTCTGCCATGAGTGATTCGCCTCCTTGAGGACGAGTCTTTACAGCCAGCAAAGGCTGGTTCAATAAATTTCTAAAGACATATGGCTTCAAAAGTGTGCCAATGATAAATTTCCATCAGGACGCGTGGCTATCTCGCCCCAAAAATAGATTTTTCTTAAATCAAAACCCGTTATATATATATATATATATATATATATGTGTGTGTGTGTGTGTGTGTGTGTGTGTAATATAGCCATGAAAGGAAAAATGAAAAGACTTGATTGTAGTTAGTACTTTCATCCATTCAGGACATTATCAAACTCAGCAATGAGAATACATATACGCAGACATCGTATTTATACAGGAGAAGGGGATCCTACAGCTGTCAGTTTCTTAATAATTCCGGAGAAGTCAGATTTTAGATAAAAGGATAATACTGGATTAATGGAAAACAGGCCTGGGCTTAGATTCAAATTTCTATCTTGAGTACAGGAGATTAAAAATGATTCAACAATATTCCTTTGGAAATAGTCATTTACATGGATTACTTTTTCCGCTTTTGACCAAACCAAGTCTGTGACTTGACCCCAACCAGTGGGAGGCCAAGGCATTATTAAGAGAACCCCTGGAGACGGACACCTGATGCTGTTTTAATCTGATTGGGATACTTTTGGATGTTTGGCCGTCATAGAATAAATTGCACTATTAAAACGTCTAGTTAGAGAAACAGATAAATTTAAGTTTTCCATACATAAAAAGCCTACAAATAATTTTTCATATGTACATTTTTACTCCGGTCACTCTAAAAATATAAAGCATTCAGTTTTTTCCTCCATGTACCTTAGGACATTAAGAATTTGTAGCCCAGATTACATTGAGGACGAGATCACTAAAATAGAAAAAATTGCAACAGATCTTTGTTATCCCAAATATTTCTTAGAAAAATGTATGAATAAGGCTAAGAAAACATTTTATAGTGTCCAATTGGAGAGGAAGGAAACAATTAATAATATGCTTTGTTTGCCATTTCAGATTTGTTTTTTAGATGTTATACCCCTTTTGAAAAACTAGACATTGATGTAGTTCAAATATAATTGTACATTAAAAAACATGTTAATTAAGAATAGTTCTGGAAATGATAATAATGTAATGTATAGCATTCCTTGTTCGGAGTGTAATTTATTGTATGTCGGCCAAACATCCAAAAGTATCCCAGTCAGATTAAAACAGCATCAGGTGGCCATCTCCAGGGGTTCTCTTAATAATGCCTTGGCCTCCCACTGGTTAGAGTCAAGTCACAGAATTGGTTGGCCAAAGGCGGAAAAAGTAATCCATGTAAATGACTATTTCCAAAGGAATATTGTTGAATCATTTTTAATCTCCTGTACTCAAGATAGAAATTTGAATCAAAGCCCAGGCCTGTTTTCCGTTAATCCAGTATTATCCTTTTATCTAAAATCTGACTTCTCCGGAATTATTAAGAAACTGACAGCTGTAGGATCCCCTTCTCCTGTATAAGATATCTTCGATGAATTTAAGTTCATAAAGGTGCTGTATCTTCCACTGAATACCACCTCTATTCTCCAGCCCATAGACCAGCAAGTCATCTCTAATTTTAAGAAGCTGTACACCAAGCACTTATTTAAGCAGTGCTTTAATGTCACGCAAAACACCAACTTTACTTTGCGTGAATTTTGGAGGAGCCACTTCAACATCGTGCACTGCTTGAAGATCATAGATCAGGCTTGGGTGG
>NC_090727.1:111910205-111922705 GCF_036898095.1 Palaemon carinicauda | reverse complement strand
CGACAACGACTGAAGACATCGACGAGTTGTTGGACTGTCATTCCCAGCCGCTAACTGACGCAGACCTAACGAAATCGGCCAGTGAAGAAGACAGTGAAACGCAGGAAGAGACCCAAGAAAATGTCGAAGAAACGGGCTTAACATTAGAACGGCTTGCCAAGCTCTGCAACCATGTGAAGGAGGTGAAAGAAATGTCGCAAGAGTGGGACGAGGATATGGTTCGGTCTATGCAATTCTGCAACAAGATCGATGACATCACGACTCCCTACAGGATGCTCTTCGAGCGAAAAAAGAAGCAGCGGCAGCAACTTCCGATCACAATGGTCTTCCAGCCTCGCAAAAAAGAGCCAGTTCCTCCTGCTAGTACGCCTTCGGAAGAAATTGAAAAAGTGTCCCAGGAAGAAGTTGAAGAGGTGTCCCAGGAAAAGACACCTCCGTCTGAAGAGACGTAAAATACTATCATTGGCTGCACAGTAGAAGACATCATCAGCTTCATCATCATCATTTCTACTGTGCAGCAAATTCATCGCCATCATCATTCAAGTTTTTCTTCAACTTCTTTCGTGGTGAGTACAGTAACAATCTTTATTTTTTACTTTAATATTCTAACATTTTAATATTTGTGCCTGTTTTAGTTTAGTATGCATTAAGTTAAAGGGAAGGTTTTAAAAGTCTGAATATACATGTTATAACCTATCATTTTTTTGTTTAAAATTTTCATTTACTGTATGTACGTACAACAACTCTCTCTCTCTCTCTCTCTCCTCTCTCTCTCTCTCTCTCTCTCTCTCTCTCTCTCTCTCTCTCTCTCTCTCTCGTAAATTGTTTTCCTGCTTTGCTACGTATGTACTGTATGATTTTATATAGATACGGTAAATAATATTTGTAATAACATTTTCTAAAAGCTTTTACTGTAATATCATTATTTATCACTTTCATCATGCGCGTTGAATGCCTTCGTTTGTTTACTGAGCGTGGTTGTTTACTGAGCGTACTTTATGACGCCGTCGTTTCAGGCGGCGTCATAAAGAAAAACATTTCATTTGGAAGTCCTAAGAAAAATTAAGTAAAACATTGGTAAATAACAAAATCAACATACTGTATTGAATAATCAATATAATCGATGCAAAAACTAACCTATACACAGATGTGTAAATGCGTTTGTTTCTTCATTATGATCAGAGATAAATGTAAACAAAACATTGGTTGCCATTTTTTATCGTGCTTTTTGACGTGTTTAGGAAACGCATGATATAAAATCGCCTTTAATATTTGTGCCAGTTTTAGTTTAGGGTACTGTAGTACATGCATTAAGTGTTCTGTACATTAAAGGGTAGTTTGTTAACAGTACTACGTACAAGGGAAGGTTTTAAAAGTCTGAATATACATGTTAAATAAATACGTAAATATGGTGTCACTACTTCGCGGATGTTCACCTATCGCGGTCGGGTCTGGAACCTATCTACAGCGATAAACGAGGGCTCACTGTACTGTATATATATATACACATACATACATATACCAAGGCACTTCCCCCAATTTTGGGGGGTAGCCGACATCAACAAATTAAACAAAACAAACAGGGGACCTCTACTCTCTACGTTCCTCCCAGCCTGACAAGGGACTCAACCGAGTTCAGCTGGTACTGCTAGGGTGCCACAGCCCACCCTCCCCCGTTATCCACCACAGATGAAGCTTCATAATGCGGAATCCCCTACTGCTGCTACCTCCGCGGTCATCTAAGGCACCGGAGGAAGCAGCAGGGCCTACCGGAACTGCGTCACAATCGCTCGCCATTCATTCCTATTTCTAGCACGCTCTCTTGCCTCTCTCACATCTATCCTCCTATCACCCAGAGCTTTCTTAACTCCCTCCATCCACCCAAACCTTGGCCTTCCTCTTGTACTTCTCCCATCAACTCTTGCATTCATCACCTTCTTTAGCAGACAGCCATTTTCCATTCTCTCAACATGGCCAAACCACCTCAACACATTCATATCCACTATCTGCTAAATCATTTCTTACACCCGTTCTCACCCTCACCACTCCGTTCCTAACTCTATCTACTCGAGATACACCAGCCATACTCCTTAGACATTTCATCTCAAAACACATTCAATTTCTGTCTCTCCATCACTTTCATTCCCCACAACTCCAATCCATACATCACAGTTGGTACAATCACTTTCTCATAGAGAACTCTCTTTACATTCATGACCAACCCTCTATTTTTTACTACTCCCTTAACTGCCCCCAGCACTTTGCAACCTTCATTCACTCTCTGACGTACATCTGCTTCCACTCCGCCATTTGCTGCAACAACAGACCCCAAGTACTTAAACTGATCCACCTCCTCAAGTAACTCTCCATTCAACATGACATTCAACCTTGCACCACCTTCCCTTCTCGTACATCTCATAACCTTACTCTTACCCACATTAACTCTCAACTTCCTTCTCTCACACACCCTTCCAAATTCTGTCACTAGTCGGTCAAGCTTCTCTTCTGTGTCTGCAACCAGTACAGTATCATCCGCAAACAACAACTGATTTACCTCCCATTCATGGTCATTCTCGTCTACCAGTTTTAATCCTCGTCCAAGCACTCGAGCATTCACCTCTCTCACCACTCCATCAGCATACAAGTTAAACAACCACGGCGACATCACACATCCCTGTTTCAGCACCACCCTCACCGGAAACCAATCACTCACTTCATTTCCTATTCTAACACATGCTTTACTACCTTTGGAGAAACTTTTCACTGCTTGCAACAACCTTCCACCAACTCCATATAACCTCATCACATTCTACATTGCTTCCCTATCAACTCTATCATACGCTTTTTCCAGACCCATAAACGCAACGTACACCACCTTACCTTTTGCTAAATATTTCTCACATATCTGCCTAACTGTAAAAATCTGATTCATACAACCCCTACCTCTTCTAAAACCACCCCGTACTTCTAAGATTGCATTCTCTGTTTTATCCTTAATCCTATTAATCATTAAGCTACCATACACTTTTCCAACTACACTCAACAAACTAATACCTCTTGAATTACAACACTCATGCACATCTCCCTTACCCTTATATAGTGGTACAATACACGCACAAACCCAATCTACTGGTACCATTGACAAAACAAAACACATATTAAACAATCTCACCAACCACTCAAGTACAGTCACACCCCCTTCCTTCAACATCTCAGCTCTCACACCATCCATACCAGATGCTTTTCCTACTCACGTTTCATCTAGTGCTCTCCTCACTTCCTCTATTGTAATTTCTCTCTCATTCTCATCTACCATCACCGGCACCTCAACACCTGCAACAGCAATTATATCTGCCTCCCTATTATCCTCAACATTCAGTAAACTTTCAAAATATTCCGCCCACCTTTTCCTTGCCTCCTCTCCTTTTAACAACCTTCCATTTCCATCTTTCACTGTCTCTTCAATTTTTGCGCCAGCCTTCCTTACTCTCTTCACTTCTTTCCAAAACCTCTTCTTATTCTCTTCATAAGACTGACCCAATCACTGACCCCACCTCAGGTCAGCTGCCCTCTTTGCCTCACGTACCTTGCGCTTTACTTTCACATTTTTCTCTCTATATTTTTCATACTTCTCTATACTATTACTTTGCAGCCATTCTTCAAAAGCCCTCTTTTTCTCTTCCACTTTTACCTTCACTCCTTCATTCCACCATTCACTGCCCTTCCTCATGCTGCCTCCAACAACCTTCTTGCCATACACATCACTTGCAATCCCAACAAAATTTTCTTTTACTAACTTCCACTCCTCCTCTAAATTACCAGTTTCTCTTACTCTCACTTAATCATATGCCATTTTCCACCTTTCCTGATATTTACTTTTAATCCCGGTTTTATTAGCTCTTCAACCCTCACTAGCTCCCTTTTACATCCACCTACTCTATTCCCTCACTCTTTTGCTACAACTAATTTTCCTTCCACCAAAAAATGATCAGACATACCGTTAGCCATACACCTAAACGCGTGCTCGTCTTTCAATCTTCCAAACATTCTTTTAGTTATCAACACATAATCCATTAATGCCCTTTCTACTACTCTTCCATTTGCCACTCTTACCCATGTATACTTGTTTTTATCTTTCTTTTTGAAAAAGCTAGCACTTATTACCATCTCTTGTTCAACACACATATTTACCAGTCTCTCACCACTCTCATTTTCACCTGGTATGCCATACTTCCCAATGACACCTTCTACCTCACCAGCGCCCACTCTAGCATTTAAGTCACCCATGACAACTACATAATTCCTTCTACACACCTAGTTAATTCATTCCAGAACTCATTCCGCTCTTCACTTTTCTCACTACCTGGCCCATACGCACTGACAAACGCCCAACATTCCCTACCCAACCAAACCCTTACCCACATTAACCTAGATGATATCTCCTTCCATTCCACTACTTTACCTGTCATCCAATCACACAGCAATAAAGCCACACCCTCTCTCGCTCTTCCCCTTTCAATCCCAGACACTCTACCAGACATTTCACCAAACATCACTTCACCCTTTCCTTTCATCTATGTCTCACACAAGGCCAATACATCCATCCTTCTACTCTTAAACATACTTCCAATCTCACATCTTTTACTCTATCGTACTACATTCACGCACATTCAAACATATATATATATATATATATATATATATATATATATATATATATATATATATATACAGTAGGGTCCCGAATTATACGTATTCAAATTATACGATTCCCCTTTTATGCGATCGCTATTTTCCAAAAATAAATTTTCTGTATCTGCGAAGCTGTTCAAAGTCTGCTAATCAAGGACTACAAAACGTATCAAATATATTGTCTTTTCAAGTCTATTGGTAGCCCTAAATACGGTGATTTATAATAAATGTTACAAAACAATATTAACATTACATCTTAACATAATTTCATAATAAAAAGCCTATTTAAGGATAAAATCCACATTAACAATGAAATCAACTGTTAACTGTGCGAGTCCAGCTGAAAAAATGTAAACAGAATTGTGGTTACGTTGTCGGCAATCTTTATCTTTCTCCAACCTTTCGATAATTTTAATGTTAGTGTTAATGATGGTATATTAAAGCATTATTTTTGTTTAGTACAGTATGTATAAAAGCTTTATTTTTCCCTTCGGGCGTTCAAGGTTTTCAGGAGTAGAGTGGGTTCGTTTATCGGCAGTGAATAGCTTAAACTTCGGTAACGAGTCGGCAATATTTTGTCATATTTTAAACAGTATACATTTGATTTGCAAAGATTGGTTTTGTAGAGTACACGGTATAATTATAAATCTCTCTCTCTCTCTCTCTCTCTCTCTCTCTCTCTCTCTCTCTCTCTCTCTCTCTCTCTCTGTAAGAAATTAAACCTTAGTTTACATATGGCAACCTGAGTTTAAGAATGAAATTAACATGACTATTGTTAGTTCTGGCCATCAATTCCTCACGAAACCAAAATACAGCATTCCATTACAACAGCTGATTCATTCTCTCTCTCTCTCTCTCTCTCTCTCTCTCTCTCTCTCTCTCTCTCTCTCTCTCTCTCTCTCTCTCTCTCTCTCTCTCTCGTGTTATACAATACTTACAATTATATGAAGAAACCAAAATCAGTTTTCTTAAAGTGTCAATCAAATACAAAACGAAAAAGGTATACCGTGTATACATCCATTTCAGTCGTAGCTTAAAATACGGCATCCGATTTCATCAGCAACCCACTATTTTTTGGGAAACATCATTTTATTCTAGACAATTGCTACTCTTTAAATAGTTAATTGCACATTAAGAAAGCGTGTACTTTTGTTTTTAAATTTCGGGTGTTTTAAAAATCAAGTATTGTTGACTTCTTTTTGTTTTACTTTTGGCTAAGATCAGATCAGCTGACGTCTAGCTGCCGGTCTCAAGAATAGGTGCATACGATCTCTTAACTTATTCAAAACATCTATACAGTTGATATTACATAAGCACCAATGTGTTATAACCTATCATATTTTATTGTTTAGTACATTTAAAACTCTCTCTCTCTCTCTCTCTCTCTCTCTCTCTCTCTCTCTCTCTCTCTCTCTCTCTCTCTCTCTCTCTCTCTCTCACTAACAAATGATATCTGTTGCTTCACAAAGTTTCAGTTATATTGAAAATCAATCATGATTCAATTTTCCCTACTTTCTCCAATCTCGCACCATCTCTGTCACATCGAACGTTATAATGGCAACTTAATTGTTCGATAACTTTAAAAATCGGCCTAGTACTTGCTTCTTCTTTTACTTTTTTTATAGATGGTTTCATAATTGAAGTGGGTACAAGTTGACTTATAACTAAAGTTAGGAAAAGTATTTTGGATATGGAATGGACAATCATCCTAGTAACAGTTTAGAATTATCGTAAATTATCATCCTGTCATTAGCGGCAGTTTAATGTTGTTGATTAAACGCAAAAAAAAAGAAAAAATTAGTTTTCCTGCTTTACTACCTATGTAGGAATTTATATAGATTCGGTAAATAATATTTGTAATAACATATGTACTAAAAGCTTTTAATATCATTATTTATCACTTTGATCATGCGTGTTTAATGCCTTCGTTTGTTTATTATGATCGAAGATGGAGCGTACAGTAAACGAATGGAAGGTTTCCGTTTCATGCGGCGTCATAAAGAAAAACATTATATAAATGGCATTCATTTCATTTATTTGGAAGTTCTAAGAAAAATTAAGCAGAACATTGGTAATAGCAAAATCAACATATAATCAATACTTGGTAAGATTGCTGTCGGTGCAAAAACTAACCTACACACAGATGTGTAAATGCGTCTGTTTCTTCGTTATGATCAGAGATAAACCTAAAGAAAACATTGGTTGTCGTTTTTATTGTGCTTTTTGGCGTGTTTAGGAAATGCATGATATAAAATCGCCTTTATTTTGATAATTCTGGACTTTCAATGATACAACAAAAGCTAGTCTATAGAGTGATGGTTTTGCTATTCACCAATTGTCTTATACAATAGATATGACAAACATTAAAATTTGTCTGTATTTTGGGTCGTGTTATAACGGGAAATATACAGTGTTTACACCCATCCTGGTTTTGATTTTAACCTTTTTTCAAGTTATTAAAACTTTAAAGCATATTAAATGTTTGATTTATTTACAAGAACAATTTGATATTATAAAAAAAAAATGCAGTATAGTACATAGAAAGTATTGGAAATGGGTAGTAAACACGTTTGAATAGGCAAGTCGCTGGTTGCCATTGCCCCAATGGAATTATTTCTGTTAGATGTGTGTTTCGAAATATGCAATTTTCCATTTATACGAGGTCATTGATCGACCAAATTCTCACATAATTCGGGACCCTACTGTATATATATATATATATATATATATATATATATATATATATATATACATACATACATATATACACACACACACACACACATATATATATATATATATATATATATATATATATATATATATTATATTATATATATATATATATATATATATATATATATATATATATATATATATATATATATATATATATATATATATATATATATATATATATACAGTATATATATACAGTATATATACACAGTATATATGTATAAACATACATACAGTACACATACATAAACATATGCACACACACACACACACACATATATATATATATATATATATATATATATATATATATATATATATATATATATATGTATACAGTCAGCGCCGGTCGCGATTGCCGCAACCCCCTTGTGGCAATCCCGACCTTCGTTTTTGGGTTTGGTCGTATATCGAGGCTAAAAAATCGACCGAGAGAAATTGACTATATGGCATCTTAAAGCTTGATGTTTCCACTAATCGGGGAAACCTGTGTTTTATCGATCAACTCATAACCAGTCGCCTTCTGACCTAGTTAGTGGACAGTCGCACGTCTGAGAAGGCCGTCTAGAGATCGCTTTTTCGCCATAGTTATTTTTTTGTGACCATGCCTGGGGGCCATACGAGTAGAGATAATATTATTAGAATAATTGAGTGTTATAAGTTAGGCCTTACTGCAACTGAAATAAGTGTTCAAGTGAATGTGAAACGCCGTACAGTGTCGAATATCATTGCCAAATACAAAGCGGGTGGGGAGAAGGAAATCCCTGAACACACGCATGGCGGCGGCCTCCCCAAGAAACAGTCCCCACGTGCCCTGAGATTCATAAAAAGTACGGCGTCAATGACCTTAGATGTCAGGATGCCTGAAAACTTTAAATCAATCAATCAATCAATCATAAAAAGTAAATTAGAAGCTAATCCCACGTTAACAGCAAAACAATAAAAAGAAAGTTTTCCAAATGTGCTAGGTGAAACGAGTGTAAGAACAATTCAGAAACGTATTAGTGGCGATCTGGATTCACGAAGGTGAAGGCAAAGAAGAAACCTTTAGTGACTGAGAAACAAAGGAAGGCAAGGGTTGAGTTCTGTAAGAAGGTTAAGGAGTGGCCGATAGAGAGAGTGAGGAAGGTATTGTTTACAGACGAGGCCACGTTTTATATTTCTGACCCCGCAGGCAAAAAGGTCTGGGTCAAGAAAGGTGGCGATCCCTATCACCCCAAGGCCACTGCTAAGACAGTAAAGTTCCCCCCTCTTTGATGGTCTGGGGTGCGTTTGGATACGGTGGGGTTGCGGATCTTGTGGTGTTGCCTAAAGGACAAACTGTTAATGCTAATGTGTATTACGAAATTTTGAATTTGTATTTGCCAGACGCATTTGAAAAGACTGGCACTGAAATCCTTCAGCAAGACGGTGCCCCTTGCCACACTGCTAAAATTATTAAGCAGTGGTTGGGGATTGTGAAGTAGAATACATTAAAGACTGGCCTGGCAACTCTCCTGACTTGTCTCCCATAGAAAATCTTTGGGCGATAACAAAAGCAAAGCTCAGGAACAAAGACACGTCGACGGTGCCAAAGCTTGAGGAGGCCCTGAAGGAGTGTTGGGCTGCCCTTGACCCCCAAATTTGCAGGAACCTTATTGATAGCATACCCAAAAGGGTCTCTGAGGTTATCAAGAGGAAAGGCCTGCCCAGCAAATACTAAAACAATAATTGGTGAGGGTTCACATAAAGTTTTCATGCATTTTTTTTCAGGGTTATGATTTTTGTTGTTGCAAAGGGGGTCGCGGCAATCGCGACCGGCGCTGACTGTATATATATATATATATATATATATATATATATATATATATATATATATATATATATATATATATATATATATATATATATATATATATCTATCTATCTATCTATCTATCTATATATATATATATACAGTGATACCTCGGTACTCGACCATAATCCGTTCGAGATCCGTGTTCGACCTCCGATTTGTTCGAGTACCGAATTTTTTTTCCCCATAAGAAATAATGGTATATATTCTATTCCGTTCCCAAGCACTCGAACAGGCCCAAAATATTAATAAAACGTGTACCTAAACAACAATAATTATCTAAATGTGTATGAAATTGGTCAGAAAATCCTATAAAACAATTTTAAACCATTTACTGTACTAAAATAAAACAATTTTAAACCATTTTCTGTACTGTAGTGAACATACCTTTGAGCAGCGGTTCGATGGCATACAGGGATGGATGTGGAGAGGATGGAAGGGGGAGGTTACTGCTTGGAAGGAGAGTCCCCTTCCATGATGTGGCGGGGTAGTTCTCCTTCAGGAGTTGTTTCTCTCTCCAATGAAAGGGTGGGCAGATCTATTTCAGGGGTTTCTTCTCTTCTTTGTCTCTTCTTTGGAGGAGAAACAGGCTTTGATGTAGCAGCTTTCTTTTCTTTTGTGAAAAACTGGTCTATTGTTAATTGTTTCTTCCTCCTCTGCAGTATTCTTCGAAAATGATACATGACACTATCATTAAACATATGCACTGCCCGGTTTGCTACTGCAATTTCTGGGTGGTATTTTTCAGCAAAAGCCTGCACATCTGCCCACTTGGAACAAATTTCATTGATGAGAGAACTTGGAACATCCTCCCTTACCTCATCCTCTTCTGAAGATTCCTGCTCCACAATCAGATCCTGCTGCTGTTGTTGTTGCAGGTGCAACAATTCCTCCACAGTCAACTCGGTAGAATGGCTTTCTACAAGCTCATCAATATCATCCTTGTCGACCTCAAGCCCCAAACTCCTGCCCATGACAACAATTTCCTCAACGACATCAGTGTCATCAGAAATTACAGGGGTAGCAGTGCTTGGACCCGCCTCTGGTTGGAAACCTTCAAACTCCCTCTCTGTGACACATGATGGCCACAGCTTACGCCAGGCAGAGTTCAATGTCCTATAGGTCACACCTCGCCAAGCTTGGTCAATCATGTTAACAGAGTTGAGGATGCTGAAGTGTTCCTTCCAGAATTCCTTTAGGGTCAACTTCGTGTCACTGGTCACTTCAAAACACTTTCTGAAAAGGGCCTTGGTATAGAGTTTTTTGAAGTTTGAAATGACCTGTTGGTCCATGGGCTGGAGTATGGGAGTAGTATTGGGGGGCAAGAATTTGATTTTGATAAAGCTGTATTCTTCTTTCAAGTCATCCTCGAGACCTGGAGGATGTGCAGGAGCATTGTCCATAACCAGAAGACATTTCATTGGCAAGCTCTTTTCAATGAGGTAAGCCTTAACCTGGGGGGCAAACACTTCGTTTATCCACTCAGTAAAGAATTGTCTTGTGACCCAAGATTTAGTGTTCGAGCGCCACATAACTGGTAGTGCACTTTTACAAATATTATTTCGTTTGAACACCCGGGGGTTGTCCGAGTGGTACACTAACAAGGGTTTGATCTTGCAATCGCCACTTGCATCTTCGTCTCGTCCTTGGTAATGTACGTATTGGCTGGCATTTTCTTCCAAAATAACCCAGTCTCATCACAATTAAAGACTTGTTGTGCGATCAAATTTTGTTCATTTATGTACCGATCGAATTCCCCCACGTATTTATCGGCTGCAATTTGATCCGAACTAGCTGCCTCCCCATGCCTAGTAACACGATGAATACCTGTTCTATTACGAAACTTTTCAAACCAACCCCTGCTCGCTTTAAATGTAAATGAATCACTTTCACTGGTACTCGGACTTTTCTTCACTAATTCTTCATAGATATGCAACGCTTTTTCACAAATGAACGCTTCACTAACACTTTCCCCGGCCAACTGTTTTTCTTTAATAAATATTAAAAGCAACTTTTCCATCTCCTCAATCACTTGTGGCCTTTGCTTAGTTACCGCCGTAACTCCCGTTGCAACATTCGCCTTCTTAATCATTTCTTTATGCTTTAAAAACGTAGAAATGGTCGACTTCGCCATTCCGTATTCTACCGCTAAATCGGACACTCGTACACCATTCTCATATTTCGCTATAATTTCCTTCTTCAACTCGATCGTTGTTCGCACTGTTTTCCTCTTCTCCTTCCCCTTAACACTCATTACTTTCTTGGGACTCATTATGAAAGCTAAAAAAGCAATTAAAAGCACTGAAAATCACTAAATCACAACGAATGCTGATCGCGCGTTGTCTGAGTGACGCTCTCGAGAGAACTGATGCTTCCCGAACAAGCGAGAGTGGCCGAGATGGCGCGATCATCACAAAGCCCATGCGGTCGTCACGTGTTCGGCTGGTCGAGTACCGAATTTTTGGTCGAGCACCGCAGCAAAAATTTCTCGAAAATTTTGGTCGAACTCCGAATTGTTCGAGTATAGAGTCGTTCGACTACCGAGGTATCACTGTATATATATATATATATATATATATATATATATAAAAGAATTTAGGTAATGAAGAAACTAAACACATTGCAATGTGTACATACTTTATATATCAATATCTTATCTTAGGTCTCTAATTTCACCGCACTCTTATTAAATGAAGACAAATTATATTTGGACTAGAGAGATGCCATAGACATATCAGGCACTGCCAACCTGACTTCAGTCTAAAACCAATCAATTCAAATATACCTCCAGCTCTAGACCATTGCCCGCCTTCAGCCTCGACTAACCGTCAAAAACTTTAAGGTACAAAAATATTTATCATTTTGATAACGTGATATAAAGACTATGTTTCTTTTTCTGCGTTTTTTTCCTTATTTATTTCCATTAGCACTCTCATTAACTACCTTACGTGCGGTTACAACTAGGGTGAAAATATATTTTTTATAGAAATAAGAACTCTATTTTTCAAAGCTTTCTGGGATAAATTTCTTTATGTATTCAGATGCAAAATGTAACAAAACTAATCATTTTTTTTATAAAAAGTACAATTACTTTCCAAAATGAGCAGTGTTGCAGTACAGTTTGGCAGCTGGTTAGATTTTTCAACACCACTACTGCATCACAAGACTGATACATGAATCAAAGTGTGTACTTGGATTTAATTCAGGACTTTAATATATATATAAATGGATAGTT
>NC_090727.1:111895205-111902705 GCF_036898095.1 Palaemon carinicauda | reverse complement strand
TCACTTATTATTGACTTTGTGTGAAAGTTGTTTTTCTCCCTTCTCCTCGATACTTTCCCTCGAACTATCATTTGAGTGAAGGTTAGCTGTAAGTCTGAATGGTAGTTGTAAGTGTATGTGACTGTGCCTTCAGCCAATAATTCGAGGATGTGTGCTAATAACTTCTTGTAATAAATCTTAATTTTTACTTTTGTTTTCAATTACCCCCTCAAAGTGTATTTTTATTCTCTGTATTGCTGGCAAACTTTACTCTTTAGCCTACAAGCTATCGTAGTAAAAGTAATTTTGTTGGAAGACCCAGTAAACACTTGGACAAATTATTTTATATTTAAGGTAAAATAAGGGATTTTTGTTAAATATCTCTTCCGAATAACAGAGTTCCTAACATTTTTGGCGACCTTGCCAGGATTTGTTACCAGCAATATAGCAGTTAAACACTTGAGGGGTTATAAGGAGATAAAATTTAGGTAATTGATAATAGGTTTCACCCAAAGTAGGTAACATGGGATCCCCAAAAGAAAACGTGGAGGCGGCAGCGATTCGTTTCTTAGATGATGATGATTGGGAAAGAAAGCTGTATGATTTAAAAAGGGATGATTTGTGGTTCTTTGTAGACTTCTTTAGTTTGAGTCTTCCCACCGAGATCAGGAAGGGTCCTTTGTTATTGGAGGTGGTTAAGGCTGTTAAAGCTTATAAAATATCTATTTTGGAAGTTAGTCATGGTGAAGAAACTCCTGGTAGCGATGAAAAACAGGACAGGGTTAGGCAGGAACTAGCAGGGAGGTCAGGTGACTTACAGTTAGATATCTTGAGGGAACAGAGTAAAATAAAAGATTTGGAATTTAAAACCTTACAATTGCAAGCAGAGGAGAGAGCTAATGATAGGCAACACGAAAATGAGTTATTAGAACTTCAGATAAAGTTGAGTGGTGATGATAGTACTTTTAAAAATAATAATTTCAACTTGATGACTGCCATAAAGTTAATTCCTTGCTTTATCGAAGAGGATGTGCCTGAATTTTTCACGGCTTTCGAACGTATTGCTATCAAACTTTCGTGGCCTTGAGATATGTGGACGACTTTAGTGCAATGTAAATTGAAAGGTAAGGCTCAGCGTGTATACAATACACTTAGTGATGAACTTTCCTCAGATTATGATATTGTTAAATCTATTATATTGAAAGCCTATGATCTCGTCCCAGAAGCATATCGGCAAAAATTCCGTGATTTAAGGAAAGATTTGGACACTACCTTTATTGAATTTGCCAGGAAGAAAGGAAAATTTTTTGAGGATTGTCTAAGGAGTAAGGAGGTGGATAACTTTGATAAACTAAAGGAACTCATCCTGATTGAGGAATTTAAGAGAATGGTGTCTAAAGACCTTAAAATACATCTTGAAGAGCTCAAAATAGATTCTCTTCAAGAAACCGCAATTGCGGCTGACGAATATTCCTTAGCTCATCGTCAGGAATCTGGGAAAAGGGAGATAAATTTTGGCAAGGAAGTTTCCCCCCATGACAAATTGAGAAAAAGTAATAGGCCAAAAGAAACTAGCTTTGTAGTCAAAGATGAAAATAACTACTCTGGCATAGAAGGTAAGGTCTGTAGTGTAATACCTCGTAGTTTTTCCAATAGTAATAGATTTAGTAATAGCACTACTACCGGTAGTAGTGACAATCTGGAGCGCAGGTCAAATATTACATGTTTTTGGTGTAGTCGGAAGGGGCATATCAAGGCAGAGTGTAGGGCAATGCAAAGATTCCTTGCTAGCCAAACAGAGAAGCAATCAATCTGTTAACAGCTGAACAACCTTCAGAAGAAGAAACGAAGTGACTAAAATTTCGTAAGTATATCTCGAATGGGTCTATTTTCATCAACAGTGACAAGAAACTAGGCAGAGGTATTAAAATTTTGCGTGACACGGGAGCCGCACAGTCATTAATTTTAAGAAAATCTGTGCCTCAAGGTTTTGTGTTTGCCAGTAATGATTTTGTGGTCTTAGGAGGTTTTCCAAATACATTAGTATCGTGCCCTCTTGAAACACTTTATTTAGAAGCTGATTATTTTAAAGGTAATGTAAAATTAGCAATAGTGGATACATTGCCCATTCCTGGAATTGACTTGATTTTTGCTAATGATTTGGTGGTTGAAAATGAACTAAATTTTTTTCCAATTTTATCTTTGATAGAGAAAGACTGTCTTTGTGATGGCTCTTTGCTGGAGTTTGGTGTTCCTGTTTCCATTGTCACTCGTTCCCGTTCAAAGGGGGTAGACTTAGAAGAAATTGATTTAGACTTAGAAAGTGTAAATAGTCAGGTAACTGACTTTGTGACTAGTGGCAAATTGAGTAGTATAATTTTTGATGATGTTGACTGGGAACCCGAGGCCTTGAAGGAAGCCCAATCAAGGGAATTTAATGATGTGACTACTGAATCTATTGTAAATGATTCCTCCAAACCTTATTTTGTTAAAGAAGATGGTCTACTATATAGGGTCAGTAGAGCAGTGGAAGCTCCTGCTGACCAGATAGAAGTGGTCCGTCAGTTAGTAGTTCCCGAAAAGTATCGGAGGAAATTGTTATGGTTGTCTCATGAGAACAATCTTGCCGGACATTTCGGTGTCCGGAAGACGTTTCAGAAGTTAGCCGAACATTTCTTATGGCCTGGAATGCGCACAGATGTAAAAAAAACATGTCCACTCTTGTAACACCTGCCAAATCGTGGGTAAGCCAAATCAAAAGGTACCTAGAGCTCCTTTAATTCCAATTCCTGCTGTCGGGGAACCCTTTAGGGAAGTCATAGTAGATGTGGTTGGTCCGTTGCCGCGAACACGAAGTGGCAATGAGTATATTTTGTCCATAATAGATAGGATGTCACGCTTCCCTGAGGCTATTCCCTTACGGAGAATAGGGAGTGAGAAAATCATGGAGGCATTAATTGTATTTTTTACTAGGTTTGGCTTTCCCAAGGTTTTGCAAACTGATTGCGGTACAAATTTTACCAGCAGAAATTTCAAAAGGAAGATGGAGGAGTTAGGAGTCAAACATACAACCTCAACTCCCTACCATCCTGAAAGTCAGGGTCAGGTGGAGAGGTTCCACCAAACTTTGAAGAGTGTTCTGAAGAAATTTTGTTTCGAGACTGGTAGCGAGTGGGACAAAGAATTGCCATATGCATTATTTGCTATTAGATCTATTCCAAATGAAACTCTTGGGTTCTCTCCTTTCAATCTAGTCTTTGGTCATAGTGTGAGAGGTCCTCTTGATGTGGTCAGGGAGCACTGGGAGGGGGAAACCCCGGAAATCAATGTACTGGACTATATATCGAATTTGCAAGCTAAACTTCAAAATGCTTGGTCTTTTGCTAAAGAAAATTTGGCAAAAGGGCAAGCTGTAATGAAAAGTAATTATGACATAAAATCGAGACGCAGAGAATTTTCACCAGGTGACAGAGTTCTGGTTTTGCTTCCTATGCCTGGGAATCCTCTCAAGGCACAATTTTCTGGGCCGTGGAGAATTTTAAAGAAAATGAGTGAAGTAAATTACTTAGTGGAGACTCCTGGACGTAGGAGGAAGTCTCAACATTGCCATATAAATATGTTAAAACCTTATGTTAGTAGAAGTAGTGAAGAAGTAGAAGTAGGACCAATTTCTTTAGTTGAGGTGGTTACCGAAGTTGATGAATTGACAATTGGACCAAATATTTTATCAAATAATTCTGATGTCCTTAATAACCTTTCTCTGAAATTTCAGCATTTGGATCCAGATAAAGCTTCTTCCCTTGTTGACTTAATAAATCAATATAAAGACCTTTTTCAGGATGCACCGGGATTGACTACTATTTTAGAACATGATGTAGACGTTGGGGACACCCAACCTATGAAACAATGCCCTTACAGGTTAAATCCCGTAAAAAGGGATATAGTTAAGGAAGAGGTTAAATACATGTTAGACCATAATTTGATAACTCCTAGCACTAGTCCGTGGAGTTCTCCTGTGGTTCTTGTAAAGAAGGAAGGTGGGCAAAATCGACTGTGCTTTGATTATCGTAAAATCAACGAGGTTACTAAAACAGATTCTTATCCTTTGCCTAGGGTGGAGGACTGTATCGACCGCATAGGGTCCGCTAAATTTATCAGTAAGTTTGACCTATTAAAAGGGTACTGGCAGGTCGGTCTTACTCCTCGGGCAAGGGAAATTTCAGCTTTTGTGACGGGTGATGGACTGTACGAGTGTTTGGTTATGCCATTCGGCATGAAAAACGCAGCCGCCACCTTCCAGAGATTGATGAACTTGATAACCTGTGATTTGGAAGGATGTGTTGTCTACATAGACGATTTGGTGATCTACAGCGATGACTGGCCCACTCACATTAAACGAATTAAGGCACTGTTTGAAAAGCTTCGAAAAGGTGGTCTTGTTATAAATTTGAGAAAGAGTGACTTTGCCAGAGCCAAGGTTGTTTACCTAGGACATGAAATTGGTCTGGGTGAAGTAGCTCCTAAAAAGGCGAATGTAGAAGACATAACGATTTTTCCTGTCCCTACCAACCGGAGAGGTGTGAGAAGGTTCCTCGGTATGGTAGGATATTATAACAGATTTATTAGAAATTTCTCTGATCTGGCCATTCCTTTAACAGATCTATTAAAGAAAAATGTAAAGTTTGTTTGGGATAGTGATTGTCAGGAGGCTTTTGAAAAGTTAAAAGGCGCTCTGACAAGATACCCTCTTTTGCGATACCCCGATTTTTCTCTCCCTTTCTCTTTAGCCACAGATGCGAGCGACACCGGATTGGGTGCAGTACTTCTCCAGGGAGACCAAGAAGGAATTAACCATCCAGTAGCTTTCTTCTCAAAGAAATTGTCACCAGCAGAGAGGAAATATTCGACAATAGAAAAGGAGGCTCTTGCTTTAATTAAAGCGCTAAATCATTTTAATATTTATTTATCAAATCACTCCTCCCAAATAGAAGTTTACTTGGATCACAACCCATTGATTTTCATTAACCGTTTTAAGAACAAAAACTCACGAATACTTAGATGGAGTTTGGTACTCCAGGAGTACAACCTTATCATTAAGCATATTGCCGGTAGGAAGAATATTGTGCCTGATGCTTTGTCCAGGGTTTATGAGAGAGTGGACGGTCATTAGTGTTTACTTTGTATATATATATATATATATATATATATATATATATATATATATATATATATATATATATATTTGCAGTCTAATTATTTTTTTTTTCATTTCAGATTATGTTTAGTATAATTATGTTCACCATTTTTTTTTGTCTTTAATAGTTTAGAATCTGCTTTGGTACTCAACTAATTATCTTTAAGTTTACCCTTTCTTTTATTATCAATGTAAGTTCATAATTCAGTTTAAAAAATATATATATTTTTTTTTCTTATTGGTGGGGGCCTGTAATATCAGCTACGTAAGTTTTATCTTGTGGCTCCATTAAAGTAAACATTTGTTTATTAATTGCTGTCAATATTTTATCAGTTCATTTGAGCCTCGAATTCTTGGTTCAAGTTTTGTATTGTTGCGCTCCCCCACCGAATGTTATTTGCTAATTGGTACTCCGCCCATGAAATGTTCTCTTTACTTTCATGTATGAGTGCTTTGGTAGTTTCGTCTTCTGTCTCCTGCCACGTTGGACTGTTTAAGAGGCGATTTACATATTTTTCGTCTGGATGGAGGGGAGATTGTTTTCGGCTCTCTTGTGGAGAAGTTCTCACCCTTTATTTTCACGGCCCGTTGATCTGTGTGGCGATCACCACCTTGCACAAATGCTCTGCTACGTATACTTTGTTGGAAGTCTTGCTTCGAGTGGACTCGTCTGCTGCTGATGTATCAATGTCCTTTGGATGTATACACCTAACCCCCTTTTGTGGCTGCGGTTGTGTTCGCGAGCTTCTAAGTGTACCGAGACCATCATCATCATCTACGTCTCGAGTCCTCTCGACTAGTTATGGTGACGCCCCTAAAATCCTAAAAACGGCCGTTGTCTCGAGATCTTCTGAGAGTCGTTAGGAGGCCTCTTGGTCGTGAAGAAAAGTAAGCTTCCGATTATGTGTGTTCTTTGTATCCGCGAATATATACTTTTCCTTGTGGTTGAGGAATAGTGTCTTGGGAAGACTAAAGCCGGAGTGCCTTTGAAACTAAACTGTTTCAGTGCTGGAATTGTGTTTTCGTCCGTAACGTGGGAACATATATATATGTAATGGTACATTTTCATAAATATTGTGTGCAGTTAGGCTAAGCTTTTCTTTCTTTCTTTAATCTCTCACTTATTATTGACTTTGTGTGAAAGTTGTTTTTCTCCCTTCTCCTCGATACTTTCCCTCGAACTATCATTTGAGTGAAGGTTAGCTGTAAGTCTGAATGGTAGTTGTAAGTGTATGTGACTGTGCCTTCAGCCAATAATTCGAGGATGTGTGCTAATAACTTCTTGTAATAAATCTTAATTTTTACGTTTGTTTTCAATTACCCCCTCAAAGTGTATTTTTATTCTCTGTATTGCTGGTAAACTTTACTCTTTAGCCTACAAGCTATCGTAGTAAAAGTAATTTTGTTGGAAGACCCAGTAAACACTTGGACAAATTATTTTATATTTAAGGTGAAATAAGGGATTTTTGTTAAATATCTCTTCCGAATAACAGAGTTCCTAACAATATATATATATATATATATATATATATATATATATATATATATATATATATATATAAATATATACACATATATATATGTATATATTATATATAATATATATACAGTATATATATATATATATATATATATATATATATATATACACATATATATATGTATATATTATATATAATATATATACAGTATATATATATATATATATATATATATATATATATATATATATACATACATATATATATATATATATATATATATATATATATATATATATATATATATATGTAAGATGGTGTAAGATGGGAGGACAGAATTATGAATGAGAGAGCGAGAGAAATGGCTGGTGTTGAAGACACAATTCTGATTAGAGTGGAAGATATTCAGAAGAGATGGTTTGGGCATGTACAGAGGATGGAACAGGACAGATGGCCAAAGATAGTGCTTCATGGTCAAGTGGCCGGAAATAGACCGAGAGGACGACCAAGAGATACATGGGTGAAAACCTTCAAGAAAGCAAATAGAGGCGAGACATTTCAGCAGCTGGCACAGATGGCATTGGATATGAGTCTCTAGAGAGAATGGCGATATCAGATGCAGGACCCAACCCGGAGAATTCCGGACGGGATTTAGTGAGTGAGTGAGTGAGTGATATATATCACAGATGGCATTGGATATGAGTCTCTGGAGAGAATGGCGATATCAGATGCAGGACCCAACCTGGAGAATTCCGGACGGGATTTAGTGAGTGAGTGAGTGATATATATATATATATATATATATATATATATATATATATATATATATATATGTAAATGTATATA
>NC_090727.1:111887705-111892705 GCF_036898095.1 Palaemon carinicauda | reverse complement strand
ACTATTCACAGGTCGTCTTCCATTTAGATAATTCCTTCGCCAATAAGGGATGAGTCGCTACAGCGGTACTAACCAAACCAACCTGATCCACTCCACCGACGCCCGACTCGAGCGCCATCTACTCATCCTTCTTTTTGGACTCGTGTGCGACGCGACCTTTGTTTTTTGTGTGCGCTTTTTGCTCTAATTTTTGGATTACTACACCATGGCTGAAGCTCTCCTTCCTCCTACATCAATGTTAAGTACCATAGTTTGTTTTGGCATTATTCATTTGCCAGGGCTCTACGCCCTGTTTGCGTATTACGTGTTTTTAGTGCGCTCAGCTTGATGCCGTGTCTGCGTCTTCTACACATTCACCCATACGCTTGTTTACATGCCTTCGGGCATTTAATTTTCATGCTAGGTTCTGTTTTTAATCTTAAGATTAGATTGTTGGCCTTGTGCCTTAATTTTAGAACTTATTTTACTATTAGGTACTTATTTTGTCGCTTCCGAGTCCGTTGTTGTGCGTTAACGAAGAATAGCGTTCGGCGTTTTATTACAGTTTAGTTCCCTACCGTAGGTAAGCTCACCGCTCTACAGACCTCTCACTAACGTTATTTTGTTTACCCTCTTAATGAATGGTTTATATCGTACCTTTCATTCAGTTCGGAATTGCTCGTCAATTCTATTCTTTTCCGTTATTAGAGAGTGTTTATTTTACCCTTTCGCTATTCTTCGCTAACCTTATTATGTTCTATGTTTCACTACGGACAGATTGTGTTACTTAGTTTAAGGTTCGTGTTCTTACTAGAGCGGGCTTAGTAGCCTTATGAGTGAGAGAAGCTGGAGTTTTTTCCACTTATCAGTTCACTTTACTGTTCGGAATATTTTCCTCTCAGTAGCCAGTTCTCCCCCTCTCTCTCCTTCTCGTAGGTTACGTTGTTTGTTCTAGTAGGCTAGTGTTATTATTTTACATTGAGCCCTGTCGTGTAGAGTCACCCTAATCTAGGTTAGTATCTTGGCCTGCTCTCGAGCCACTAACGATGTTCCCCCTCCCCCTCATAGTCCCACCCTCCCCACTCCGGCCTGGGCTTATTGGGTTTGGACCTCGTTACTCCACAACTCAGCCATGGTTTTCCGTTACATTCTTGAGCTGGGAACTCATTACTTCCTATTACTCCGGTGCTCCCCTTCGACTGGGAACCCCTCCCCTCGATGGCCATCAGCACCTTTGACTCCGGGCTACGGCCCTTCACATGACAAAACCATTTCCATCATATTTCTCTGCCTCCCCCCCCACCTTATGACTCCGGTAGGCACCTACTGGAGATCTCGTTTAGGGCCTCATCCTCCCATCGGAACTCCGACGCACTACGGAGCTTCCATTATTACGACACTATGCCTATGATTATCTATCCATCCGTAATTACTGGGTAACTCCGGTGCCTTATGACCCCGGCGCCCTACGGAGCATTACAATTCACTATGCCTTGGTTGTATTCCTACAGTAATTATTTAGGAGCTCCGGCTCCCTTAGTTTCCCGAACCTTTCTAATACACATTCTAGAGACTCCGTCGGTCTTAACTCTGTTAGTGTTATGCATGCCGACCTCTCCCTTTCCTTTTAGGTTAAGTTCGAGTGGTTACGGGAGTCAATGTACTTATATGTTCTCTTTTTATATTACAGAAAGTGCGCTGTTCTGCCAAGGGGTGCTCGGCGACGTTCACGGATCCGGTGGGCCACGATGTCTGCCGGTCCCACGCTCACTGCGCTATCTCCTTCGCCCGGGAAGCAGGCCAGATCCCGTACATGATCTGGTTTCCAGAGTCCTGTTCGCTCTGCTTTGAGCTGGCGTCCATCCTCCTCAATGATGAGGTAAGAAATTTCGACTTTACCGTTCATATCCTTATTATTTTGGTTTTGGATTGTATGCAATCATGGTCGATTATAATTTTAATGAAAATTATCCTATTCTGATTCTGTTTCTTTCCCCCTTGCCTTTCTAGTTCGTTCTAACTTTTCCTCCTCTTTCAGGCTGACGAGGAGTCCCTCCGGACAGCGAGAACCGGCCTCCGGACTTGGGTATCGGGGTTTGGTAGGAACGCTCCCTTATATGCTGGAAGTGGACATGGCCTCTCGTCTCTTTCCTGGTTCTCCCTCGGCCGCCGTCCCGACCGAACTGGCTACACCACTCCTCGAGGCGATACATTCAGCCTTACCCCCATCAGAGGAGCATCAACTCTCCGGCGACGTTTCTGCGCTGGATATTCACCACGAACCGATGGATGAGCAGGTAAGTGGTGTAGAGGATTTGGCAGAATCTTTTCTCTCTCCTACTCCCTCTTCTTCCTCTTCCTTCCTGGGCTTTGAAAAGCCCTCGGCTTCATCTTGGGAGGGATCTCTATCGGTCCGTCCCAAGGTTAAGCCGCTAAAGAAACCTAAAAGCAAACCAATTACTTCTGCTACGCCTCCAGCCTTGTCCCCGGTCCCCGGACCTTCCACAGCCATTGACATTCCGGTAATGTAGAAATCCCCTCCTCCTTCTAAAGGACAGAGGGGTAAGTCCGCTAGAGCCAAGGCTTTGGCTGCGGTTAGCTAACCTGACCCCTATCCGGCTAACCTCGTATCCATGGTACAGGATATGGTGGAGACAAGGCTTGAGAAACACTCGGCCATTATGACGGAGCTCAAGGACATGGTTGCTAGCCTTCTCCGCTCCGGTGCTCAACCAGCTCCGCCCGTAGGCCCTGACACCTCGAAGCTGCCGCCGTTCGATAACAACAACCCTTGGCGGTTTGCTCGACATGCTCCCTACCTCGATGGCACCTTGACTCTCGAGGGGCTAGGTACCTGGCCCTTGGAGGACCTGGAGTTCTACCCCCCAGACCTTCAATTCCCCTTCAACGGGTTCGTTCGCCTGAGAGAACACACGCTCATCAGGATGGACAAGGTGCCGAAGGAAACGGTCATCTTTCCTAAGGAGCAAGCCAAAGCTGTCTGGGCTCGTACTCTTGCAGAATGGGGTTGCTCTAACTCAAAGCTAACCCCTCATAAAGGGTCTTATATGATTTTTACCTCGCCTCCGAAGGTACCCGCTCCTCTTACCGACAAAGTAGCGGAGTTAACCGTCCAAGCCCTTAAAGATGGCCTACCTATGCCGACTCTTAAGGCGACGGACCCCACCTCTCTCCTTATGCCAGCTCCAAGCGACTTTGGCAGGAGGCACCGACGACCTTCACAGTGGGTAAACGCGACCCAGACTGTGCCTCCTCCCTCTTTTCAGAGAGACTTCCCAAACTCCCGGATCACTTGCTGAAAACGGAGTTTGAAACCAGGAATAGGCTAGTGAGATCCCTTAACTCACTGGCATCCTCTGAGTTAATAGCCTCCCTGTACAGTGACGAACCGGTCTTTCGGGTTTTGGCGAAAAGTCTCCTGCAGACTTTTCAAATAGACCTTCATGATTTTTGGACTGCAAGGACGAACTGCAGAAAACATGTCCTGGCGGAGGCTTCTATTAGGCACGAGCCTAATAGGCTTATTACCTCTTCCTGTTGGGGTACAGTAAATCCCTTTTCCCACAGGAGGAAGTTGATAAAGTCCTCCAGGATGCGGCCAGAGCCAACCAAAATCTACAAGTCAGGTGGGGCCTCACTAACAAACGTAAGTTTGAACCCGTTATGAGGCAGCCCTTCACTAAGAAAAAACAGAGATATTATTCTCCGTATAAATCTGGCCGTGGCCAACATCGGCAATCACCAGGCCCTCAGACTTCCACCCCGTCCACTTCCAAGTCCACTCCTCCTCAACAACAAATTGTCTTTGTTCCGGCTCCCCAAGGCACTCTACCTGCCCCTATGGCCACGTGGATGACCTCCCCTGCTTTCAACCAAGCCTTTGAAGCCACTGTTTCCTTTCGAGGATACCCTAGGCAACCCGGAAGCAACAGGGCCAGAGGCCAGTTCCGTCAACGAGGCGGACCTAGAACCAGGGGTTCCCGAGGAGGTAGAGGAACGAAGTTTAACCACACTCAATGAGACGGATCAGGTAGGAGGGAGACTATACCGGTTTCGGGAAAAATGGACCTTCAGTCCTTGGGCCCACAGCATAGTCTCCAAAGGTCTAGGCTGGAAATGGTCACAGGGTTCTCCACCTCCGACAGTAACCTTCTCTCAGAAGCCCACACCAGTTCTGGAAGAGTATACGAAAGATCTCCTAAAGAAGAAGGCCATAGAGAGAATACAGACATTGAAATTTCAAGGACGCCTGTTCACGGTTCCGAAAAAGAATTCGACCTCTCTGAGAGTAGTCCTGGACCTGTCCAAACTAAATTCTTACATTCTCTGCGACAGGTACGGACCTTACTTCCCCGTGGGGCCGTCACCACCTCTATCGATCTTACCGACGCCTATTATCACGTCCCAGTAGCAAGGAACTTCTCTCCCTACCTCGGCTTCCGCCTAGGCAAGAAGTCCTACGCCTTCAAAGTGATGCCATTCGGTCTCAACATCGCCCCCAGGATATTCACAAAACTAGGGGAAACGGTGTTAGAACAGCTCCGGAGCCAGGGAATTATGCTGATAGCTTATCTGGACGACTGGCTCATTTGGGCAAAAACAGTTCAGGAATGCCACAAAGCTACGGCCAAAGGGGTTCAGTTCCTACACAAGTTGGCCTTTCAGGTCAACCTAAAGAAATCACGCCTACAACCAGCAAGTTAATTCGAATGGTTAGGTATTCACTGGGACCTCACAAATCACAAACTATCTCTTCCTCCCAAAAAGGTCAAAGAATGTGTTGGAAGCCATGGCAGTCTTTCTAACCTTGAGACGGTTATCCCATCCGAAGACCACTCACGTCAGGATAGTATCGGACAGCTCGGCAGTGGTGCACTGCATAAACAGAGGTGGATCGAAGTCTCCCAATCTGAATCAGATCCTGGTAATGATCTTCACCTTGGCAACAGAGAGAAATTGGTTCCTGTCAGCCACACATCTTGCAGGAGTCCAGAACGTTA
>NC_090727.1:111877705-111882705 GCF_036898095.1 Palaemon carinicauda | reverse complement strand
CATCCAGACATCTCGTAAACCAGTGACTTGTCACTGCCAGCAGATTGATGGCCCATACAAAGGTGGAAAGTGAGTGTAAACACACTATTATGACCTCATCTAGGCAAAATATAAGCAATAGGTTTGTGAATATACACACTGATTTACCCAGACCTCATCTCCCCATCATAAGGAGAATAATGACTTGACAAGGAATATCAATAGGTATAATAGATACACGCTACATGGTGCTTACCTGCAGTCGATGACTTCCAGCTGACAGGAAGTCGGATTCTGTAACCCAAGAGAGGGGAATATAAAGAAAAGAAAGGGTCAGTCACTTTCCATCCACCCCCGAATAGAACCATAACCTCTGTCCTTGAACAACTGCTAGTCCTCTGAGGGAACTAAGGTAGCTATACCACTTGCTGAGCAGCTACCACAAGGCCTAGAGTAAACGTGTCTAGGGTCCTGTGTGCTATGTCTTGCAGGTAGTGGGCTGTGAAGGTAGTTTAGCACCTCCACAAACCCTCCTATAGTACATGCACCATAAAAAGATTCTTTTTGAATGCCAGGGACATGCTTGTGCCCGGCATCATGAGCTCTAGGTTGTGCCCTTCCTCGTCGAAAAGAGGAAGAATTAATGGCCCACTCAATGACCTGCCAAATCCAGGAAGAGATACTGTAGTGTACTTGATCACCTTCCTCTTGATACTCCCAAAACTGATGAAGAGATGCTTCGTCGGAGGTCGAGTTCTCTGTGTACGCTTGAGATACTGCCTCAACACTCATAGGAAATAAACACTCAATCAGGATCATTGGTTGCTCCCCAAAGACTCGAAATCTAAAAGGAAGAAAACCTACAGTTAGACAGCCAGATTTTGAGTCTTAGCACAGAACTCGGGAACAAAGTTGAAAAAAAAAAAATTGCCTCCATCCCCTTAAATGGGCGAAGTCGTAAGAGACCATGCAGCCTGATGGCCCTCTTAACAGAGGACAGGGCAAGCAAAAAGAGCACCTTAAAGGTCAAGTCTCTGTTAGGGGACAATTTAACAGATTGTAAGGATCTCCTTTCAAAGAAATCAGAGCTTTAGTGACAGTCCAAGGAAATGGTCTCACTTCTATCTGGAGGCAAGTTTGCTCAAAGCTCCGAATGAGAATTGACAATTTTACTGTAGAAGGAAATAACTTTTCATTCAATAGACCTAAGTCGAGGCCAAGAGATAGCCATTACGGTCGATGCTTAGCAGTTTTTTCTTTACGGAAGTAGAGAAAAAATTTGGCAACTAATGGGGTAGTGCCTCCGAAAGGAGACATCCCTTCCACGATACCAACAAAAAAAGATCGTCCACTTCGCCTATTAGACTAAGGTTGATGACCTCGTAAGGTACCCAGACATCCGTTTCACCACTGGTAGCAAAAACCCTCTCTGAGTGAGGAGATGATGGATAACCTCCAAGTGTGAAACTCTGGGGATCTCACTGATCTGTGAAAGATCTCCTCGTGAGGTTGATGCAACAGTTCGAGGAAGGGGAGGAAACTCCATCGGACCTCTGTCACCAGCAGTAGTAGGTCAGGGCACCATCCTGCCTGTACCCATAGCAGAACTATCGGTCATAGATATGTTAAATACAGATCTTAGCCTGTTTAGGACTTTCCTTAAAAGGCAAAACAGGGGAATGCATAAACATCCAAATTTTCCCACAGGTGTTGGAAAGCATCCTGAAATGCCCCCTGTGGGTTTGTTACTGGCGAGCAGTACACCGGAAGCTTCTAGTTGAGGGACATTGCAAAAAGGTTTATTACTGACAAACCTCAAAAAGTCATCAAACTATTCAGTATCTAAGGATTCCAAGACCACTTGGATCCAACTATCTGAGCCTACCATCTCAGATTGTCTGTCAAGATGTTCTTTTTGTCATGTATTAACTGGAGTAACAGGGAGATCACATCGTTCTCTGTCCATCGCAATAATTTGATGGCTAGTTGGCAAAGCTGTCGTGAAATAGTACGCCCTTGTTTGTTAAGACACGCTAGTAAAGTCAAGTTGTTGCTCATCAACCATACCGAGCGGCCTGAAGAGCAAGAAACGTTGCTCTCAACTCCAGGAGGTTTATATGGCTCGCCATTCCCACTCAAACCACAGTCCGGAGGATATGAGCTGGAGAAAGTGAGCCCCTACTCTTCTTTTGATACACTGGTGTTGAGCATCGAGTCTAGGCGAGGAGAAAGGTCTACAGCTCTGAATAGGTTGGAGTCGATACTCCACCAACTCGGGTGTTTCTTCTGCTTTGTCCTCAATGGGATGAAAATTCCAGAAGGATCCCTGCCGTGAGACCAAAAGGTCTTTAGTTGCCACTGAAGTGAACACATGCGGAGATGCTCTAATGAGACCCGATGACCTAACAAACACTGCCACAGGTGAGCTGGGAGCGAGTCTCACTGAAGGAATGGTTGTTCCATTGCGATTCTGTCCTGTGATGGGAAGACTTTCCCTCATACAGCATCCATTTGCATCACTAGGTACAGTTTACCAGGTTTTGTTTAGGCTCTAGATTTGACTTCTCCCTGTTTACTACAAGCCCCAGATCATGGCAAAACTGGAAAAGTCTGTCTTGGTGAAGGAAAAGGGTCTTCACTGAGTCTATCAGAATCAGCTAATTATCTAGATAACAAAAGGAGATGAATGCTGTCGGCATGGACCCAGGCAAAGAGAACACTCTTGTAAACACTTGGAGGGCTAATGACACACCAAATCACAGCACCCTGAACTGATATACCCTGTTGTGCTTTACAAAGCAAAGACTTTCTTGAGGATGGATGGATGGGGATTTGGAAGTATTCATTCTTCAGATCTAATGTGATTATGAAGTGTAGCAGTCTTACTGCTTGTTTTACAGT
Source organism: Palaemon carinicauda (assembly GCF_036898095.1). NCBI lineage: Eukaryota > Metazoa > Arthropoda > Malacostraca > Decapoda > Palaemonidae > Palaemon > Palaemon carinicauda. The sequence goes on along the minus strand of NC_090727.1, from coordinate 111,879,825 downwards.
GACTGCGGTTTCCATTTTGAAAGGAGACTGCAGAAAAAATTCGTTCAAAACCAAGAGGTTAATGACCTGTCTCCAGCCTCCAAACGCCTTTTCTACAAGAAAGAGTCAACTGTAAAAGTCTGGAGACTCGCCGAGGACCTCCTAAAAAGCGCCCTTCTCTAACATGTTCTAGACTTCTAACCAAGGAGCTATGTCCTTCAACAATCCCTTCTAAAAGAATGATGATCTCATTGGGGGATGAATCAGTAAAGGAGAGAAGCTGATGAACAGGACAACATAACCGCAGCGGAAGACACTGACTGTCAAGAGTTCAGTCTCATGGCACAGTAATCTCTGCCACCTGAGCTTTAGGGATCCACTCATCAGTGGTAGTGTGTGGAGATTGCCTTCCATAAAGGGATGTTGCCATTGTCTACTAGAATTCCCAACCCCTTTTTCTCTACCCTCTTTTATAAAAGTCACTGGGAGTTACCCTTCTTGGCATTGGACTGCCTTTGTCTTTGAAGGCATTATGACCTTGTCTCTAAACTGCATAAGCCTAAGACAAATTAGGTGCCGAAGAGGTAGGCCAAAATGTAGAAGCTTTATGCAGAAGGGAGTCTTAACACCTTCCTCCACTTCTCAGTCACTGCTTCAACAACCTCAAGAGGAAAAAAGGATGACGTCTTGATGGAGATGTTTCGAAGATTAAGGATCTCCCTCCTTAGCACCTGGTTCTGAAACTTGGAGACTACAGCGTTGTGCCTATTTATGATTTAGTTGACCAACCGGTTCGCTGCATTATGCATTAAGAACATCACCCTGTAAGAGATGTGACTCGCAACACGATAAAATAACTTAACGAAAGCCACTCCAGAAAGAATTAATTTCGTGTTGTGAGGGAATACTTATAATATATATACAATATCTATACACACACACACACACACACACACATATATATATATATATACATACATACATATATATATATATATATATATATATATATATATATATATATATATATATATATATATATATATATACATACATATATATATATATATATATATATATATACAGTAGAACCTCGGTTTACGAACGACTCCGCTTACAAATTTTTCGGTTTACGAAGTGACTTTCTCTGAAAAATTCGTCTCGGTTAACGAATATTGTATCGGTTAACGAATTTAAATTTCCCTCCCACGCGCCGTTTTTTGTGAAAAAGTGTTAACGCCGCGCTTCCCAATCGCATTTTTCATGGAAATAACTTAACGACAGCATCTCACAATGGAGTCACGTGACTCCTCCCACGCATACCTACCACCCCCTAAACCCCTTTATTACCCCCTTCACTCGTTCATTATCTCAGTATCCGCAGTCTCGATAGCATACATACTTAGTGAATTCGTGGACGATTTCTTTGTGATTTTAACACGTGGTTTGTGATTTGTTTTATTTTCACTCATTTGTGATTACAGTACTGTACTGTGTATTATTGTGATAGACAATGGCTCCTAAGATGTCGAAGAAGGAAAGCAGTAAGAAGAAGCTGATGATAACGATCGAGATGAAGAAGGAGATCATCGAGAAGCATGACCAAGGCATGCGTGTGAAAGACATTGCTAGTTTTTTCAATCGCTCGCAGTCGACGATATGCACAATATTAAAGAAAAAAGAAGAAATAAAGGCCGCCAAAGTAGCTAAAGGTGTATCGTCGTTGTCAAAACAACGGCCACCTATTCTTGATGACGTATAAAATTTATTAATGGTGTGGTTAAATGAGAAGCAGCTCGCAGGAGATTCAGTAAATGAGAACATGATTTGCGAGAAGGCAAGAACCATTTACGAGGACTTGGTGAGAAGTGAGCCAGGCACATCAGCAGAAAAACAAAGTTTTAAGGCAAGCCGTGGTTGGTTTGAAAAACTCAAGAAGAGAACGGGTATCCATAGTGTTGTTCGGCATGGCGAGGGGGCCAGCGCCGATACGAAGGCAGCAGAGTCTTTTGTGAAAGAGTTCAAAAGGCTCGTGGACTCCGAGGACTACGTTTCCCAACAGGTGTTTAATTGCGATGAGACAGGCCTCTTTTGGAAGAAAATGCCCAGGAGGACCTATATCACGGCAGAAGAAAAGGCCC
>NC_090727.1:111867705-111872705 GCF_036898095.1 Palaemon carinicauda | reverse complement strand
CCACCATGGCCTCCAAGATGTTGATGTGAAACTTCTTGAATAGGGGAGACCATGTTCCTTGAACTTGTCCCTGGTGGGAGTGACCCCCCCCCCCCCCATCCTTCTAGCGAGGCATCCGTGTGGATGGTGACCGACGGAGGTGGTGGTTGAAGAGGAACTGATCTTTTCAGATTCTTTACATCCGACCACGCCTTGAGGAGTGAGCGAAGCCTGGTTGGCAGAGGTCTCTTGAGATCTCTTCGAAAGATGGATGCGTTTCTTCTCCAGACTCCCGATGCATCTTTTAGCTGTGCTCATAGCACTGGGTCTGTCACCGAGGTGAACTGAAGGGAGCCGAGCACTCGTTCCTGCTGTCGTCATGAAATCCTTTTGGATTTTAGAAGTCTCTGACAGATCGGCTATTTCCTTCCTTTACTTCAGAGGGATGGAAAGACGGTGTGACTGAAGGTTCCAATGGATTCCCAGCTATTGAAACTTCTGAGCTGGAGACAGTCAAGACTTTTTGGTGTTGATTTTGAAACCTAGATGTTCCAGGAACTGGGTCACCTTTTTGCAGGCACGCGAGCATTCTTCTGACGATGTCGCCCAGACCAGCCAATCATCTATGTAAGCCATCACCTGGATGCCTTGAAGGCGTAGCTGTTGGACGATCGTGTCTGCAAGCTTCGTGAAGATTCTTGGGGCCACGTTGAGTCCGAAGGGCATGGCCCCGAAGGCGTATTGTCTTCGTTGAAGCCTGAATCCTAGGTAGGAGGAAGCCTGGTGATTCATTGGAATGTGCCAGTAGGCATCCGCCAGGTCTATTGAGACCGTGTAAGCCTTGTGAGGCAGTAGGGCTCTTATATGTTGAAGAGTCAGCATCTTGAATTTGTTGTTCGCAATGAACTTGTTGAGAGTGGACAAGTCCAGAATGACTCTGAGTTTGTCTGAGTCTTTCTTGGGAACACAGATCAGTCTCCCCTGGAACCTGGTGAAATTTACCCTCTTGAACACCTTCTTGTTCAAGAGTTTTAGGACATATTCTTCCAGGATGGGGGTTGAGTGTTGGAAGAATTGGTGGAAGGTTGGAAGTGGTGTTATCCAGCTCCACCCTAGTCCCTTCTTGACGATGCTGTGGGCCCAAGGATCGAAGGTCCAATGATCCTGGAAGTGGCGGAGTCTTCCTCCCACCGGAAGCACTTCATTGCTTCTGGTTTCCCGAGGGCTTACCACCTCGGCCGCCTGCTCCCCTTCCTCCTCTCCCTCTGGATGTACGTCGAGAGGAGTCTTTGCCGGAGCCTCTACCTCTGGGGCGAAAGGTAGTGGATTGCCTTTCATAGGCAGGGGTAAACACTGGTGACTGGGCCACCACCAGCTGAGGGACCAACTGAAAGGTCTGCTGTGGCTGAGCCACTAACTGGGGAGTAGCGGGTGCCGGAAACTGGCGTTTGGCCTGACGCTGCTGGGGTCGGGGCTTGTTGGACTTCTTCTTAGGCTGTGGAACGTCATCCTGAGAAGATTTCCTCTTTCAAGACATGCCCCACTTGTAGAGAAGGTTCCTATTCTCAGTGGCGGCTCTGTCCGCAATCTCTTTCACAAGGTCCACTGGAAAGAGGTATTTGCCCCAGATGTTGGAGGAAATCAGTTTCCGGGGTTCGTGTTTGACGGTGGCATCCGCAAACACGAATTCTCTACAGGCTCTCCGGGCCTTGATGAAGCTGTACAAGTTCTTCAGCAAGGTGGCAAGGTGGGTCTTTGCGAGAACCATGTAGAAGCCTGGAACCCGAATGTCCCCGGCCATTGTCTCGAGTTGCACTTGAAGAGACAGAGAGGCAGCCAGCCTCTCCTTTGCATCTTGTTCCCGACGCAAAAGGTACTCGGTGAGCTTGGGGAGGTTCTCGTTAAACTGACGTCCAGTGACGTCAGCCTCCAGCTTTCCAACCGTGAAAGTTAACTGGATGTATTTCCAGCTTTTATCATCGGGAGGTAGGGCGAGGGAGAGAGGCCTACATTCCTCCAATGTAGGGAAGGGTTTTCCTTCCTCCACTGCCTTCAACACGGAATTCAAGGCCTTTTCTGCAAAAGGAAAGACCATGGTAGGAGGAGCAAGAGAGGACGGGTGTTTCTTGCTTAATGACGGCATCTTGGAATTAGTGTAGCCCCTGCTCTGGAGGCAGTCAGCCAGCATAGCCTGAGCCTTGGAGTGGTCAAACACTATGACCTTCTTAGGTTCGGTCTCCTCCTTGGAGACTGGTTGGGACTTAAAACGGATGTAACAGTCCGGGTAGGCATCAAAACAAGGGTTGAATTCCACCTCTTCAAGGGGGATGGCGCCTAGTTTGTCATTAACAAAGATGCGTCTGGTCGTGATGGCCATGTGTTTTGCATGCCTCCAGGGATTGGTCACTGAGCAGGGGGGAAGATCCTTGACGGAAATCTTCTTTGGCTGTTTCTTCATACTCATGATTTCCCTCTTAAGGTCCGCATGCCCCTGGCGGAACTTCTTATCCAGGAATGCCACCAGAACTTGGAAGGTATTCTGGGTGCCTGCCACCGCAGGTATTGGGGTGGCCGACGTAGAGGGGACTGGTTCTGAAACCACGACGGACGTCACTGAGGGTGCACGGGCGATCTCGCCCTCAGAATCAGGGGTATCCACTTGATCCTCTTCCTCTTCTTGACCCTCAGCCATCAGGGTCCTTTCAGTGTCTTCGGACACATCCGACATCCTCTCCACTTCGTCGATATGAGAGCCTTGGAAAGCATTCGAAACATCCGGTTCGACCGTCAGTTGGACGCAGGGAACCTCATCCTTGGGAATAACGGCATCAACAGATGCCTTAGGAAAGAGCAGGGCTCTCATCTTCTCGTTTGGGAGATAAGGCCCCGTGGCGTTCTTTTGGAAACGGCGCACCCACTTGCGCAGTTTCTCTCGGGCGTTGTCCCTGGCCTCCGCTGACGGAGGGTTATCGAACGCCTCATCGAGCAGGTTCTTGCATACGGTGCAGGCCTGCGGATCCCAATAGCGAAGGTTCCCCTTAGATATGGAAAAGCCAGCGTGGGTTCGGCACGCCAGGTGGCCGTAGAAATTAGGGCGACGAACGCCGCAGAAGGCGCTCTCACACTTCACATACTCCTCCTGTAAAAGAAAGAGGAAATGAGTATTTGGAAATCAATACAATTATGACTTACAGTAATCTTAGATTAGAATTAAGTTAATAACTTATAATATAAGATTCCATTTGTGTATAAGCTTAGGATAGGTAAGCTAGAAAGGAGGTAGGAAAGACACATACTTGTGCATCCCGCCCAGCCAATTGCCGCGACCCCACACTGTAACTAATTCAAGGGGACCGTCAAGGGCCCTGGGAGGAGGAAGAACATCCGTGTTGGATGAGCCAAGCTTAGGCTTCCTCTGGAGAATTAGGTACGGTGAGAGGGGGAAGCTGAATTCATTCAGTGTATAAGAAAAGGGGGATAAGCTACGCCCCCTTATCAGGTTAGGTCCCGGCAAGAGACTGCGCATGGATGCGCAGAATATTCTGGAAAGATTTCACTGTACAATTATACATAATAGTTTTCAGTCTAGGGTATAACTATACCATAGGTGTACTGGCTATTATCCATAGCTGCACAATAGCTTCCGGCACCGGGCCGGCAGGAAAGAGGAGTGACTGTCCACTGTAAAGCCAAGATTGGTGGCGCCGGCAGCCTAGCGGCATGCCGGAAGCTCGTCTGGCACCGGCAGGTCCCCATCAAGGATGGACCCTTCCAAGCCATCAGTCTATGTGGCTGAGAGAGAGGGTGACACCTTAGGTGATGGCAGATCTCCGGCAAGCCGGCGGACCCCGGCAGCCAGTAGGTGGCCGGTAACGGCATACCGACACTGACATCATTCAATGAGGCAGGTAGGGTACCGAAGACACTGAAGGCTATCGCCGGCAGAGTGGAGGCGGCAGTGGACCGGCACTAAGAGAGAGAGAGGGATAGGATAAGAGAGAGAGGGAAGGGTAATACCCAGTACCCGTTCCTTTCTTCTTTCGGAAGAAGTGTTCAAATGAAAGGGAGGGGTGTGACCTTTCATCCGGCGGCAGAGAGCCGGCAGTCGGCTATGTTGCCAGTGGCGGCCCAAGGGAGGACCGAAGAACACTCAAAGAAGGGAGGTCCTCCGCTGGCAGACCGACCGTCGAATGCTATCCCATAGTTCGACTATATGCGGGAAGTGAAGCAGTACGGACTAACCAACGAAAGGATCAAGCCGAACCTACAACCCGCCGGCATGCGGTGGAGTTGTAGGACAGCGGACAGGGGTGTGATGGCTAGCCAACACAAAAGGGATAGAGGGGGAGGGGAGAGGGTCCTGAGGGGGAGTGAAGGGGGAAGCGTAGCTCCCACCGGCACTCCCAGGGGTGGGGATTCTGTTCAGGGCTAGCCTGTCTAGGTAGGAAGAGTCCATTCTCCAGCCTAGGGTAGGTTAGCACAGAGTAGGTACAGCACTAGTGTCTTGTCCTAAACTATAAAGAAGCAGACTCCCTTTAGACTGCCTAACCTAGGCTAGGTGAGCTAGTCACCTAGACCAGAAAAGGCAGGGATAGGACAAGTCGCTAGGCCACAGGAAGGAAGGGTCGTAACCCAACCAAGTGTGGACTAAGGGGAAGGGCAGAGCCCCACCACCTGCGCCCTCCAGCAGGGACCAGAAGGAGAGTACATTCTCCTAAAGGATGGCTGGGGACGAACGACTGGTACTCTGAGGTTCTGTCCCAAACTCAAAGCGCACGTACTATGGCAAGGAGAAGGGAAAGAAAAAATCCTAGCCTAACCTACCCGAATGTATCGAGGTTAGGAGGGCTAGGATGTGGCCTAGGCTACCTCAGAGGGAGGAGATTACCTTAGATAAGGTAACTGGGGAGGTGAGAAAGTATACAAGAGCCCTAGCGTTAGGTTAGGGGCAAGGGAGTCGACTACCAAGATCACCGAAACCCCTTGTATACTTCCTAGAAGGCAAAAAAACATATGTGCAA
>NC_090727.1:111855205-111860205 GCF_036898095.1 Palaemon carinicauda | reverse complement strand
TCCCCATCCTTCCAGGGAGGCATCTTTGTGAATTACCACTAATGGTTGAGGTGGTTGTAAGGGAATTGTTCGTGTTGGGCTCTTGACTGTTGACCACGGCCCTTAGAAGCGTGCGCAATCGGGTCGGTGTCAACGTTTGTTGATCTCTTCGAGCGTTTGATGCGTAACTTCTCAAGACTCCCGACGCATCCTTTAATTGTGCTTTTAGCACTGGGTCTGTCACTGCTGCGAACTGGAGAGAGAGCCCAGTACTCTTTCCTGTTGGCGTCGTGAAATTTTCTTGAGTTTCAGTAGTCTCTCGACAGATCCTGCTATCTCTCTCCTCTTCTTTGGTGGAATGGAGAGAAGGTGTGACTGCAAGTTCCAATGGATTCCTAACCATTGAAACTCCTGAGCTGGAGAAAGGTGAGAGTTCTTGCGGTTGATCTTGAAGCCTAGGTGTTCCAGGAACTGGATCACCTTTGTGGCTGCATGTAGACAGGCTGTCTTGGATGCTGCCCACACCAGCCAATCGTCCAGGTATGCCACTACCTGAATTCCTTCTAAGCGTAATTGTTGGACGATTGTATCCTTGGGGCTATGTTTAGCCCAAAGGGCATGATTGTGAAGGCATATTTCGTCTTCTGTAGCCTGAATCCTAGGTAGGAGGAGAGGGGGCGGCTGACTGGTAGGTGCCAGTAAGCATCTGCCAGATCTATTGAGACTGTGTACCCCCCTTTTGGTAGAAGGGTCCTTATGTGTTGTAAGGTAAGCATCCGGGACTTCTTTTTCTCGATGAACCTGTTGAGAGGAGACAAGTCTACAGTAGAATGACTCTGAGTTTGTCCAAGTCCTTCTTGGGAACACAGAACAGCCTTCCCTGGAATTTGATGGACTTCATTTTCCTTATTACCTTTTTGTTCAAGAGTTCTGAGGTATATTCTTCCAATAAAGGGGTGGAGTGTTGGAAGAATTGAGGAAAAGGGGGTGGGATTTTGTTCCATTTCCAACAGAGTCCATTCTTGATTAGGCTGTGGGCCCAGGGATCGAAGGTCCAACGATCCCGAAAGTGGAAGTGTCTCCCTCCTACCTGGAGCATCTCATTGCTGAGATGTTCCTGAGGATCTATTTCTGTGACCTCATCCTCCTCTACCTCTTGAGGGGTTTCTAGAGGAACCTCTTTTTGAGCCTCTACCTTTGGGGCGAAAGGTAGTTGTGTACCTCTCAAAGCCTGGATTAAACGCAGGCGATTGAGCTACTAGCTGTTGGGGTACCATCTGAAAGGTGATTTACGGCTGAGCTACCATTTGGGGCACTGTGGCCATGGTCACGGTTGGAAATTGTGCAGGTCTGCATGGTTTCTTTGTCTTCCTGTTTTTAGGTTGGGGACCAGCGTCTGAGGAGGATTTCCTCTTGGAAGACATGCCCCACTTCTGGAGAAGGTTCCTATTCTCCGTGGTGGCTTTGGCGATGACCTCCTGAACCACATCTTGTGGAAAGAGGTCCTTGCCCCAGATGCATGAAGCGATCAGCTTTCTGGGTTCGTGTTTGACCATTGCTGCGGCAAACACATACTCTCTACAGGCCCTCCTGGACCTAATGAAGGCATACAAGTCCTTCACAAGGGTACCCATGTGAGCCTTGGCTAAGACCATGTACATGCCTGGGGCATTGGAAAGACCTGCACACATTTCCATGCAGTTCTGAAGAGACGAAGAAGCGGCTAGTCTCTCTCTTGTCTCCTGTTCCCTTCTCAAAAGATTTTCTGGCAGTTTTGGAAGATTCTCATTGAACTGCTGACCCGCTATCTCCGGATCCAGTTTAGAGACGGAGAAGGTTAGATGAACCTCGTTTCACTTCTCCTCGCATGTAGGCATGGCCAGAGATAATGATCTGCATTCTTATAGCACTGGGCATGGTTTGCCCGCATCGACTGCTCTCATGACAGAGTCAAGAGCTTTCACTGAGAAGGGGAAGGCTCTGGAGGAAGGAGCAATGAAGGTAGGATGCCTCTTGCTCAATGCTTGAGACTTTAGGATCTTGGACAGAAGAGCCTGTGGTCATGCTCGAAGACGATGACTTCCTTCGGTTCCATCTCCTCACGGGATGCTGGTACATCCCGCAGTCTCACGTAACAGTCTGGGTATGCTGAAAGGCTAGGCCAGAATTGAAGATCTTCAAGGGGTTTGGCCCCCAACTTCTTGGAGATATAGAGCTTCCCATCCATCATGGGCATATGCTTCGTGTACCTCCGGGGGTTGGTTTTGGAGCATTGAGGTAAATCAGAAACATTAAAAAGCTTAGGAAAGCCTCTGAAAATGCCAGGGCGTTTCACTTCTCTTACATCTTTCTTTGTCTCTTTGAGATATTGCTTAATCTCCTACTGTTCCTTGCGGAACACTTCCATCATCTGCTGAATCGACTCTAGGAGCGCTTCGCTCCTAGCCATCAGCGGATCCGGATGGGGAGTTGGGGCTGAAGAGGTTGACGGCACAGGTTGATATGCCAGCATGAAAAACTGAGGGACTTCAGTTACCGTCAACACGGATCCTTCTTCCTCCGTTGGTGGTTGAACCACATGTATAAAATATATATTTAAATATATATTCTTATAACATTTTGTAAGATGTTTATGGCTATTTTGGGTGATTGAGAAATTTTCTTTATGATCGGTAATTACCTTACATGGAGAAACATTCCTTGGAATTGGTAATTATCTCCGTAGTTTACTTTATAATTTCTTTGAATTTGTTTCTTTCAATTTTTTTGTTATAATTTAATTCTGGTTTGTTTAATTAATGTTTGAGGCTTTATTTTTCCTAAATCACTGTAAATAAAATTGTGCTATTTAACTGACCTTAGCCTTTGTTGTGCAAACCAAAGTAAAGAGGAGTTAAAGATAACTACTAACTACCTAATTTTCTGAATATTCCGAGCCAAACAACTCTACGAAGTAACCTCGAGTCACTGTTGGAAGGGAAAATGAGTCCAACACCAACTGTCAAGGAGTGATTACTCTCCCTCACCTCACCTTTGGATATTTTATCGATTTATGTTCTTCGTCGTAGTGCTGGACATTTTCTTCAGGACTCTACAACGATGGGACTCGTGTTCAGTGCTATAAATACCAAGTGTAACACCATGAAGAATTAAATTAACTCTACACCTCGTCTGATGAATGTGGAGGCGACCTCAGCGAAGGCTATGGAATTATCATATCCATTCTCTATTTCATCCTATGAAGTCATTATAAGGTGGGTCATTGTATTGATTGGCATAATAGTAGTGGCATTTCTTGGCGACTTTTATCATCCTCAAGTCAAAAAATAAATAAAGCCTTGAACACAGTAATTGAAAATCGCTTGTGAAACTAGGTTTGTTTATAGGCTACTCTAATTAAAATGATCAATTGTCGACCATAAATTGCTTGTTTATTGAAATTCGGCCTTTTAACATATATTCTAAGTGATGCCTTCATCACATATATTTGATTTGTTAATTAGGTGAAAATATGATTAAAATTGTTGGCTTTTGATTTGCAAGTTTAGAAATTGATATTAAATTGAGATTAATTTTGGAGGTTAATTTAATTTGTTAATTTGCCTTTATATATTAACAAAATTTTAGTGGTCAAAAATTATATTATTCATTTAAAGAATTCTATACAAATTCTGGTTTCCAATTTGAATTGGGTGGTTAAAGATTTATCTATCCTTTAGGGCTGGCTCAAGGTGGAGTGGAAAGCTTGGGACAGGAGTACATCTGCCGATGCTTCTAGGTTTGCTGACCAGAAGCAATTGCTACTCCAAGTGAACTAGCATCAACTGACAACCAACTATATATTATAAATTTCTCAAAATGATTTAAAATCTACAGATATTAGTTTCTGTATTGCAAATAAATATTTGTTATAACACTGTCATTTGTCCTAAGTCATTTTTTCTGCTCACCACATCTTCAGGGTCTTCTTGTAGAAGGTCCTCTTCGGTGTCGGTAGACACCTCCGACATAAGTTCCTGGTGGATGTCCATGCCTTCAAGTGCCTTATTAATATCTGCATCCACTGTCAGTTGGATGAAGGGAGGCTTGACCTGTACTTGGGGTACAACCGCGTTGGATTGGGCCTTAGGAAACAGAAGGCACCTCATAGCTTCATTAGGTAGGCAAGGTCCCGGAGAGTTCTTCTGGAACCCTCTTACCCACCTCCGAAGAGTTTCTCTTGCTATATCCCTTGACTCTGTAGTGTCAGGGATATCTTCTCCAAATCCTTCGGTCATCAGAGCCAAGCAGATGGCACAACCCTTCGGGTGCCAATACTTCAGGGATTCAGATACGATGGAGCAGGGGGCATGAGACCTACACATCGTATGCCCACAAAAGTCCTTACTCTTGTGGTTGCAGAACACGACTGGACACTTCACAGTTGGCTCCTCTTGTAAGGAAAGAAAAGGTGAAATGAGTACTGTACAGGGTTATTTATATCATTGATATAAATGCATATATTAAAAAATAGTATTGCTTACTATTGTATTTAATAGCTTAGGATAGTAAGCTAGAAAGGAAATAGTTAAGACACATATCTGTGTTTCCTCTCCAGGCAATTGCTGCGACCTCCGTCATTATTAATATTTTAATTTCCCTATGAGGGAAAACACAGAGTGGAATAACTCCCGTACGTAGAGCTGGAGTCAGTGAATATTTACACTAACTCCTCCACTTGTAGAATATTAATACTAAATCGGTGATTTATAAGTCCCAATGATCCAAGGATTCATCAGGATGTTGAAGGAATACTTCACCTCAACATTTTATTCAGTCCCAACAATAGACTGTGAAAGGATACACAGAGTATGTTAGAATTACTTGTACTACTTTATCATTGTATACTGTAGTTTTCTAACTGCGGTATTATTATACTGCAGAAGTACTGGCTACTGTATTGTCATATACTGTAGTTTTACCAGTATACTACCTGGGTTAGGCTAGTGCCGACTGAAAGGGAGAGAGAAAGAATGGAAAGG
>NC_090727.1:111845205-111850205 GCF_036898095.1 Palaemon carinicauda | reverse complement strand
CCTCAACACCTGGAACAGCAATTATATCTGCCTCCCTATTATCCTCAACATTCAGCAAACTTTCAAAATATTCCGCCCACCTTTTCCTTGCCTCCTCTCCTTTTAACAACCTTCCATTTCCATCTTTCACTGTCTCTTCAATTCTTGCCCCAGCCTTCCTTACTCTCTTCACTTCTTTCCAAAACTTCTTCTTATTCTCTTCATATGACTGACCCAATCCCTGACCCCACCTCAGGTCAGCTGCCCTCTTTGCCTCACGTACCTTGCGCTTTACTTCCACATTTTTCTCTCTATATTTTTCATACTTCTCTATACTATTACTCTGCAGCCATTCTTCAAAAGCCCTCTTTTTCTCTTCCACTTTTACCTTCACTCCTTCATTCCACCATTCACTGTCCTTCCTCATGCGGCCTCCAACAACCTTCTTGCCACATACATCACTTGCAATCCCAACAAAATTTTCTTTTACTAACTTCCACTCCTCCTCTAGATTACCAGTTTCTCTTACTCTCACCTCGTCATATGCCATTTTCAACCTTTCCTGATATTTACTTTTTACCCCCGGTTTTATTAGCTCTTCAATCCTCACTACCTCCCTTTTACATCCACCTACCCTATTCCCCCACTCTTTTGCTACAACTAATTTTCCTTCCACCAAAAAATGATCAGACATACCGTTAGCCATACCCCTAAACACGTGCACGTCTTTCAATCTTCCAAACATTCTTTTAGTTATCAACACATAATCCATTAATGCTCTTTCTACTACTCTTCCATTTGCCACTCTTACCCATGTATACTTATTTTTATCTTTCTTTTTAAAGAAGCTAGCACTTATTACCATCTCTTGTTCAACATACATGTCTACCAGTCTCTCACCACTCTCATTTTCACCTGGTACGCCATACTTCCCAATGACACCTTCTACCTCTCCAGCGCCCACTCTAGCATTTAAGTCACCCATAACAACTACATAATTCCTTCTATATATATATATATATATATATATATATATATATATATATATATATATCTGGTGTTATACAATACTTACATATGGATGAAGAAACAAAAATTGGTTTTCTTAATAAGTGGCAATTAATATAAAACTAAAAATTATACCGTGTATACATCCATTTCAATCGTGGCTTAAAATGCGGCATCCGATTTCGTCAGCAAACCGCTATTATTAGGAAACATCATTTAATTTCAGAAAATTGCTACTCTTTAAATATTCAATTGCGCTTTAAGAAAACATGTAGTTTTGTTTTTAAATTTCAGGTGTGTTTTAAAAATCGAGTATTGCTGACTTAATTTTGTTTAACTTTTGGCTGTGATTAGATCAGCTGATGTCTAGCTGCCGCTCTCAAGAATATGAGTGTACGAATACAGTAACAAAGTATTGTTTATACCATTTTTGGGCTTAGCCATGTTGTCCTGATGGAAGGTTACTTTAGGCAGCTTTCTAGGGGATATTTGGCTACAGTGATACTCCCAGAGAATTGACCACCAGTCTCCAGAATTCCAACTCCTGACGCGAGTATCATTAAGAAAATTCTTAAGGATATCGCTAATATCAGGGGACATATTTCTTGATACGACACATGGCAATCTTCACCCCCAAATAGAGTTTTCGCTCTGAGGGGGAAGTGGTGAAATTGAAGGGGAGCCGTCATCAAGGTTACCCGGTGGATCCCCTTTCCCATACTACTTCGGCATAACTCATTCCTTTTGTAGTAGTGAATTAAGCACGGTGTATCTCCCTCTTGCTCTCGGTTTTGTTACTATTTCGAGGATTATTACCATGCATTCTCCAGCATCTTCATCCTCTGGAAAGTTGAGTATTTAATCTTTCCTGTGTATAATTTTTAGCTCCCTTCTCTCAGTTATATTAGCATAATTTAGATGTGTTTAGCGAAGCACAGCCATCACCTGAGGCGGCCATTTTGGACCGCTGTCGTACGCCATAAATGCTTTATTTAGTTAGTAGTACGACGTCCCCGGTATTTGGCTTTCATGAATTATAGCTATTTAGGAAAATTATACTAGTGAAGATCAGATTATACATGTAATATTTCCTCTTCTGTGAAAAGTTTCGATCGTATACGATAGGGTCTCGGTGACGTAGCGTAGCCGAGATCCCGACTCGAGTTAGGCTAGCCTAATGGGTTTTAGTATACTTTAGTAATGTTATCCCCGTTTATCCTCTTGTATCGTTTTATCATTTCAGTCGGAGATAGCATATTTCCTAGAGTTACCAACATAATTCGATACTCGTTAGAGATTTAAGGATAAACCCTTCCTTCCCTCTGAGTGCCGCCATTAGGCGAAAACCCCATCTTGGTCTTGCTATAGAGTAGTGCACTCCGGCTTGACTGGGATAAGTGTTTCTGTCTTCCCTCTTTGCCAGTGGGTATCTCTGCTTTGAATTACGACAGTAACTCAGAGTATTCAGTCTTCTTGTCGGCAACTCTACTGTCGGGGATTAGTTATTCCCCTGCCAGTTCACAATTGCAGGCTAGGAAGCCCGGCTTCCCTAGTCCACAACCGAAAGTGGTAGTACAGTTGCCGCCACCTTCTCCCTTGTTTTCTAGAAGACATGTCTTATATCCGGCAAGGTCATAGGCTGAGGAATCGTTATTCCTCTGCAGGCCAAGACGGCGCCGGCATAGGAAACTATGTTTCTGTGTTTGTTGCCGATAGTAGGAGGCAAGCAAGAAAGAAAAGATGGCATTTATCAGCAGTTCACCTACAAGGGTTCCGCAATGTGACGGCGGACGCTCTATCCAGGCGAAAGCCGATAGAATCAGAATGGTCTCTAGACGCAGACTCATTCTCCTTCATCTTGGTAAAAGTCCCACCCAGAACTGCAGATCGACCTCTTCGCAACGAGCGACAACATGAAACTACCTCGATACGTAGCCCCATACAAGGACCCTTGGGCAGAAGCAATGGACGCCATGTCCTTCGATTGGAACAGATGGAATCATATCTATCTGCTCCCACCAACAAATCTCCTGCTGAAGGTCCTCAACAAGCTGAGATCCTTCAAGGGGACAGCAGCAGTGGTGGCCCCCAAATGGCCCAAGAGCAATTGGTTCCCTCTAGTGATAGAAATGAGGCTAGGCTGTTTCCTCTTCCGAACCCAGTTCTATTCCAACTGGTTCAAAAGTCAACTGTCTACGCTTCATCACTGAGAACCCAAAACCTTCATCTCATGATTTTCTTGCCTTAGCAGTCAAGAAAAGGTTCGGGATCTCAAAAGACAGCATCGACTTTATAGAGGAATAAAAAGTAAAAATCAACCAGAAGACAATATGAATCGTCTTGGAAGAAGTGGGTCTTTTGTTAAAGCAAAAAAGCCGACAGAAATCTCGATAGACTTCTGCCTGTCCTTCTTCATCCACCTTCACGAACAAGGTTTGGCTTCCACCACGATAACTACATGTAAGTCAACTTTGACTAGACCTCTTCTATACACCTCCCAGGTGGACCTGTCGAACGAAACCTTCAACAATATTCCAAAGGCATGCGCTAGGCTTAAACCAGCAGCCCCTCCAAAGACCATTTCATGGTCTTTGGACAATGTCTTGCACTATGCTTCAAACTTGAACAATGAAGATTGCTCCCTAAAGGATCTAACACAGAAAGTAACATTCTTGTTCGCTATAGCCTCAGGGACTAGTTAGTGGAATAGTAGTCCTATCAATAGACGAGGGTCATATTCAGTTCACAGAAGAGGGAGAACCAAATCTTTTTCCCGATCCTACATTTCTCGCCAAAAACGAGCTACCCACCAAAAGGTGGGGTCCTTGGAGAATCTGCCCTCTGAAGGAAGATGTCTCTATGTCCAGTAGTGTGTTTAAAGGTCTATCTTCGAAGAACTTCAGACTTCAAGGGAGGACAGCTCTTCATAGGCGAAACCTCAGGATCAAACTTATCCCCGAAACAACTGAGGGCGAAGCTCACCTACTTTATTCGCAGAGCGGATCCTGACAGTACACCTGCTGGTCATGATCCGAGAAAAATTGCTTCTTCGCTGAACTTCTTTCAGCATATGGACTTTGATACACTCCGCTCATATACGGGTTGGCAATCCTCAAGAGTCTTTTATAAACATTAGGCGAAGCAAGTGTATGAAATAAAACACTTTGTGGTGGCGGCAGGTAGTGTTATAAAACCTGTCGTCTAGTGCTGCGATGAACAGTGAACTGTTTGGGACTTTACAGTGAAAGGGTGAAAAGGTGTTAACACCTTCAAGTGTAATACCTTTTGTTAAGGGTCACCCTGGTGACCCTTGGACTGTTTTTTATAGGTGTAGAATCTAACCAATAGAACCAGTGCTGTGTGTACATTCGTACGCAGTGTTTGAACATATACAACATCTAAGCGAAATTATTCTAATTTTGCAAAATCTTTGAGTGGCCTTACTAATATATATTTCTTCCCTTACAGGTGATAAATATATATGTACTTTAAGAATGTTGTTTATCTAATAAGGATTCTATTTTAATGGATTCGTTGTTGTATTTATTTTTGTCTATACAAATAAATACCAAAAATGTATTTGCATCTTATTCGCCCCACAAGTAGTCGAATAAAACTAGCCAGAGTCTTTTAATTATTTTCCAAATATAAAATACTTGGAGTTGCTCTTATGTGTGAACATGCTTGTGGTAAATTAATTCCACTTTGTTCTCACGAATACAAAACCTTCTCGCTTCTATAGTCAGTGTTGACAGATTCCCTGCAGGGGGCAGGAAGCCCCAAGTTAGTTCCAAACTTAGCGTATATGACGAATAACTGTAGCGTCATATATTTATGTGGTCTGGGTGACCATATAGAAGCTGAATCAAGGTAAAGGCACTTATACAAACCAACAGATATAGTATTCTCAAGTAATTCTCTGGTAAACTTCCATCAGGACGACATAGCTGAGCCCATAAAACGGATTTTGAGCAAAGCGAAAAATCTATTTTTGGGTAAGATGGCCATGTTGT
>NC_090727.1:111821858-111836858 GCF_036898095.1 Palaemon carinicauda | reverse complement strand
CTATTCTTGTTAGCATAAACCCTTATTTAACAAAAGAGAAAAGTGGTGTGACCCCAGACTTTTTTCTTTAAACTAATCCTTTTCTAATTGGAATTCCATTAAAAGAGTCACTACTTAAGGACAGACACACAAAATATTCTGGTCAAAAACACAAAAGCCTTTACCTGACGATTTGCCAGACTGGGGTTCGAGTCTCGTTGAAGCTCGATAGTTTCTTGCAGAGTCTGTAACCTCACCATCCTTGTGAGCTAAGGAGTCGGGGGTTTTGGGGGAGCCTATAGATATACTTTTTGTGTCATCACCAGCCAATGATTGGCCTCTCCCTGGTCCTAACTTGATGAAGAGGGGGGTTGGGTGGTGATCATATGTATATATTGGTCAATATCTTGAGCAATGTCAGTCTCTTGCATCCACCATTCATGAGCGACCTTTAAACAAAAAATTTACTTCGTTTCTTGTTCCTCCTCGTTACCCTTGTCTGTCTGGATGACCTTAATGGTTCCCCGACTGAGCCCGTTATCCTGCGTTCCTTCCCCATCCAATTATCCGTCATTATTTTCCTCTCACGAAGTTTTCCCAGAAAAGATGTCGTCAATTTTATCGAGATTTTCCCTGTGTTTTCTCTTACCCATCTCATTGGCATCTCTCTTCAACCAGTGCCCTGGTGTAGCCATCTTTACAATATATTTTCTCTTTTAATATAAAATTCCTTTCTGCGATAATCATAAAGATAACTGTTCATATATTACTACATAAGTATAGCAAACTGCAAATATATTATGCAATCTTAAGCCTCCCACCCATCCTATCTAAACAAAAAAGAAGGCCTATCTAGCCGGTAAATTCAAATTCCTCTCCAAAGTCAACATTATTTACACCTTTTTCGTAATTTATAGCTAAACTACCCCCAAGTGGATAAAAAAAAAAAATTCTAAAAGGTGCTATAATTTTATTATAACTTCTTGGTCTTTTCGATTGAATATCAATTAGATTAAAAGAAAAATGGCCTAAAACCAGAAAAACTTCATGCCACACTTTCCACGTTATTGGTGGGAAATTACGCAAATGAATTCAATAAACGAAATAGACGGATATCTTTAAAACAACAGCATGAGCTTCAAATAAATGGCATAATCGTTCCAGCAAAATACTTCATATATCTATACATTTTATTAGCATAAAACCCGTTGAAGGATCTTGTCTGCCGCTCCAATATCTCCTGTGTTTGATAATCACTCTAAGGAAATAACCAACTGTTTAAATCGGAATTCACAGGTGGTTTAAGCTTCAAGGCTGAGATGAAAAATATTCAAAGGAGTCTTGAGAATAGGAAATAGATAGCATACAACTTTTGTTCATGTAATTTATATATATATATATATATATATATATATATATATATATATATATAGAGAGAGAGAGAGAGAGAGAGAGAGAGAGAGAGAGAGAGAGAGAGAGAGAGAGAGAGAATATCGGGTACCATTGCGCAGTGGACAGCTCATTATTCAACAAAAGATAACCATAAAAGAAGAACATTATTCCTGTCTTAAAACATCATAAAACTTCACCTGATGGAAAAGAACAAAATCTTTTGTAGTTACAAATATCTTTTCGATAATCCAATTTGTTCCAGTATTGACAGAGGTAATGAGCCCACCTATTTCTATTATCATACTAAAAATGGAAGACCTATATTTTTCTAAACGAAAGAAGTACAACAAATATTATGTAGATATAACAAGGCACAAGCTGTCGAGTCACAAGACACAGTTCATTGAATTTTCGTGCAACTAAAATACGTAAAAACACAATATTGATTACTTTTGAATATCATCGCTCATTTAAAGGCTTAAAGACGCCTCACGAGTGGCAGAGGTAAGGGACACTGACAATGTCATAGCAGGACAACACCCCCAGAGAGTCTAAGATTTGATCAGCACCCAAGCCTCCTCTCCCCCCAAGCAAGGTCCAAGGAGCACCAGCCAATGGCTACTGATGACTCAGCAGGCAGACCTAAAGGCTCCCCTAAACCCATCCTCCTTAGCTCATAAGAATGGTGAGGTTGCATACAAAACATAATTTTATTAATGCAATATCAAAGCAATTCTCCTCGACTTCTATCATCCGATAGGTTCCTCAAACTTTTCAAAAATAATTTCAAAACCGCCATAGAACTAATTGTAGGGATCAATTTTGAATATAAAAAGTCACTCAATATGCTAAAAAAATATTCATCATGATCACTTCTTGAATAAATAACACCCAAAGTATGTTGAAATGAATATGGGTTATTTGTAAAAATTACGAAATGCCTTGAACAGTAAGATATCAAATATTTCCACTTTACACTTTTCCATAATATATTCTCAAGTGGATGAATCTGCATAATTAAATAGGTTATCAAATAAATAATGTATCTATAAATAATAGACTCATTATTTCATTACTGTATAAAAATCAATAAGTTGAAAGCAAGAGTTCGAAAACCTCGTTTACTTTCTCCTTCTTTCCAGTTAAAAAATTTCGTTGAAACTTTACATAAGTTTGACCTAAATTTCGACCAAGAGAAAGAAAATGTGATGGATCGTTTTTATTGAAGAATTGAAGTTCGAAGTGAGAAAACAAAGGCACGATCTGGAGGTTTAAAGGCCGCTCATGAATGGCAGAGGCAAGGGGCCACAAGTGACATTGCGCTGTCAAGCAGGACAAAGCTTTAGAGACTGACCATATATACTGTACATATGATCAGCGCTGAAGTCCCTCTCGGCAGATAGACCTATAGGCTCCCCCAAACCCCCCATTCTTAGCTCTCAAGGATGACATGGCTGCTGCGACCAAAGGAACTAACGAGTATCATCGAAACTTGAACCCTAGTCAGGGACGTTACCACATAGACCACAAAAGCAGATCAAAATACCATAAATTTCAACACAAACACAAAGGAAATGTAAATTAAGGTACAAATGAGACAAAAAAGACCAACAAAGTACAGATGATGAAATCCATAATAAACAAGAAAAATCAAAAGGAATATGTCAGACTAAACGATAACATATGTAAAACCTTTAACAATAATTAAGGAAATTTAAAAGACATAAAAAAATAGAACAAACATTTACAGTACTGTTTTAATCCTGTTCTCTCAAAAGTCCGAGAAAAAAAATCATTTAACTCTTCTATTTGGTAAAAATTAATATCAGAACAAACCAAGTGCGTCTTTTATGTATGAATGAGTGTGTAAAAATAAATTGGAAATACAAATATAACATGACCTGTGCCAAGTACTTTAGTACATTATATATTTGCTATATATATATGATATTGTCTGTGTTGGATTCTTGTCACAGAAAATGTGTTCTCGACTCATCAGTAATGACATTTTAACGTGGTTAACAAGAATATATTGGAATTTACAGCTAATTTCTATCACTGAAGTGTTTGCATACATGTGGTCTACTAACTACTGAATAACGGCAAAAGATAACGTTAACTGAGATCATATGCAAGCGTGTATTTTAATTCTTCAATATTCTAAAGAATAAATACTTTTGAAATAAATACATAAAAAAAAAAAACACTTCTCAAGCGATCAACTATTAGCTTTCTTTTGAAACACGAAGAATGATATCTCCGAAAGTAAAGCTATTAAAAGTTCAGTTAAAGGACAACGACAGCAAGAAATAATATACTGTACGAGTATATGCACTCCTCCCCTAGCAACACCCAATCTCTCTCTCTCTCTCTCTCTCTCTCTCTCTTTCTCTCTCTCTCTCTCTCTCTCAGCGTGAAAATTCAAATTTATCAATAGCACCAATGAAGATACTACTATATAATTATCAAAATCGAACGCATATTGGACTACCAGTATCTTGAAATATACTAACTTCGATATTCGGCTTCCCATTATTCTGGTTAGGAGAATACTCTAAAAAAAGCCTTTGTTGTTCGATGTGCATTGTTACACGGAATGAGATCTTTTGTTCCATGGACACTGCTCTTTTTTCATCTCGTCACTGTGCATTGTTTCTATCCTGGCTTTGTTTCTATCGTGACCCAAATTCCTCTTTGAATCTGATAAGGAGATTCATGGCCTCATGATCACGCCTTTCCATTTTGTATAAATCTGGTAATGTATAAGAAAAACGTTGACACGAAAATTCTAATGGTTTCTCTCTTGATGATTCCCATTCGATGCATAATAACAATCTTTATTATTCCCTCCCCCTAAGGTTATAAAATGACCTGCGTTTATCTACTTCATTAGTCATTTATCTGTTTAATTGTCTGTTTGCAGGATTACGTCAAAACCTCTTGCCGGATTTTCACCAAATTCTAATAACGTATACAGTAGGTCTTATGCTCAGGATGAATCCGTCAAATTTTGGAGGTGATCCGGATTCAGATCGCGATTCTGGTTGCTATTATTATTCAGTAGATTCATTCACAGTCAACATATGAAAAGGGGGAAGCTTGGTCCGTAGACTTGAGTAAAATTATGACAATCTTCATTGCTTAAGAAATTATTTCCCAAGTAAAAGGCAAAATTTTGTTAAAAAAACAAGAACTTGACGAGTTGAGCTGAAAATCCAGAAATAGAAATGTTTCGTTCGCGAAAGCGAACTTTGTTCCTTTAAGATACCTTGACAAGGAAACTTCGCGGCTCTAATCGCAGATACGAAAGGGAAATGGATAACACCAAATTAAAATGTCCTCAAATGTAACTTCGCAAGAGGTGGAGGGATAAAAATCGAGACTTTCAAGATCTAATTTACATAATATCAATTGTATATCTACCATTTAAAATTTCTATCTTAGGTAAATTATTCAAATACGTTTACAGAGCAAAAATAGAAGAATCAAGGATAAGATTTCCTAATAGCAAGCTCCGGGGCTAATTATAAGATCGACTGGGATTAGAAATTATCTTTATATAACAAAACGATAAAATCAGTCAGAGGAATATTAGGGACGAAATTCTCTTAGAGGTTCAAAGCAGCAGAGAAAACAAACGTTTCAGGAAATGCTGACATAATGTGCGATGGCAATTTCACGGAGTAAACGATTAGGGCAGTGCAAAGTCCACTGACTTGATGGGAGGCTCCAAATATGGGGTTACAGCAAATATTTGTCCCTAGAAAAAAGATGTAGATATATATCTACATGAAATTAGGTTCTATAATATACTGTACTAGAACGACGTAGTGCGGGTAGATTTTAGACAATTGATAGACTTCAAAGGAAATTTCCTGAGAGAGAGAGAGAGAGAGAGAGAGAGAGAGAGAGAGAGAGAGAGAGAGAGAGAGAGAGAGAGAGAGAGAGAGAGAGAGAGCATTGGTAATTTCAACCTCATAGCAAAGAAAAGTTTAGGTAACTTGAATATGATTTTTTCCTTGCAAACCGATTGAGTGTAAATTACTGTGTCATGGCCCTCCCATTTTGAACGGGCAATAAGCACATCTTTTTCGTTTCTTTTTTTATATCTTTTAATAAAGTGCTGTAGGTTTTAGCTTATTTGTCTTATCTTCACCCTAATTGACCCTCTTAACTTCCGAAAAACAACCAAGTACTTACTTTCCATCTGAGGTTAGCCTGAGCATACTGGATTTAAGGACGAGTATTTTCGATCCTTATAGATCAGTACTACAATCGAACACTGGTCTCTCAGATTGATGGCATAGCGCATTTATCACCATCTGGAGGTGGCTAGACTAGAGAAAATAACTTATTCGCTAGGAAAGTCTTCCTTCAGAGCAAGTCATGTTTTACTCAATATTCTATAGACTTTATTTTACGCTAAAGTGAACGAAAACATTAGTTTTCTACCACATATTAAAAAGAAAAAAATTCACGAATTTATCCCACTATTATTCTAATAACCATTTTTGGTAATTGGCGTACTGACTGCGCATCAATGATGATATAATTAAATTTCCATTTCATATCAATAAAGACAATGGTAAAGATAGGACACTCCAAGGCCAATGTAATAACGCATGAGGTCGTTTACATCGAAGGCCCAAAAATTTCAAGTTACATTCCTTAAAGAATCATAACTTTTAATCGGCTTCCCAATCCTTGGCAGAAATCGAGAAAAACAAAAGATGGAGCCCTAGAGAAAACCTTATTGACGAAAAAGTAAAAAACTGTTTCATGTCATACAAATTAGATTGCATGGAAAATGGATGTTCCCTGACCATACAAAATGAACGATTTTCAATACTTTCAAAGTTTTTTATTTTTGGAAAAAAATGAGGGTTTATTGTCTCAAAAATGCAGTATAACTGCAATATCCTAAAACAAGATTAATTAAAAAAGGAAATAACTTATTCACCTTTGAAAACTAAGTTGTACTTGAAAATATAATAATACAGTAGATAAACATCATTGGAAAAGTATCCAGGTAGTTTAAACTAATTACGCATTATAACTCATTACACACTTCTTATATAGAAAAAACCTCATTAAACAGTATTTATATCAAGAAAAAACCCCATTAAGTAGTAATTATATCAAAATAAACCCCACTTAAGCAGTACTTATATCAAGATAAAGCCCAATCTAGTAGTACTTATATCAAGATAAAGCACCATTAAGTTGTACTCATATAAAAATAAACGCTACTTAAGCAGTACTTATATCAAGATAAAGCCCAATTAAGTAGTACTTATATCAAGATAAAGCCCCATTAAGCAGTACTTATATCAAGATAAAGCCCAATTAAGTAGTACTTATATCAAGATAAAGCCCCATTAAGTAGTACTTATATCAAGATAAAGCCCCATTAAGTGGTACTTATATAAAAATAAACGGCACTTAAGCAGTACTTATATCAAGATAAAGCCCCATTAAGTGGTACTTATATAAAAATAAACGCCACTTAAGCAGTACTTATATCAAGATAAAGCCCAATCAAGTAGTACTTATATCAAGATAAAGCCGAAGTAGTACTTATATCAAGATAAAGCCCAATTAAGTAGTACTTATATCAAGGTGAAGCCCCATTAAAAAGTAACTATATTAAAAACAAAGCCCAATTAAGCACTACTTATATCAAGATTAAGCCCAATTAAGTAGTACTTATATCAAGATATTATTATTATTATCATTATTATTATTACTATTATTATAATTAAATGCTAGGCTAGAACCCTAGTTGGAAAAGCAGGATGCTATAAGCCCAGGGGTCCAAAAAGGGAAAATAGCCCAGTGAGGAAAGGAAACAAGAAAAAATAAAATATTTTAAGAATAGTAACATTAAAATAAATATTTCCTATACAAAAAATAAAAACTTCAACAAAACAAGAGGAAGATAAACTAGATAGAACATTGTGCCTGAGTGTACCCTCAAGCATGAGAACTCTAACCTAAGACAGTGGAAGACCATGGTACAGAGGCTACAGCACTACCCAAGACTAGAGAACAATGGCTTGATTTTGGAGTGTCCTTCTCCTAGAAGAGCTGCTCACCATAGCTAAAGAGTCTCTTCTACCCTTACCAAGAGGAAAGTGGCCACTGAACAATTAAACACACATATATAAGCATGTGTATATTATCATAAATGAAAATATGTATATATATATATATATATATATATATATATATATATATATATATATATATATATATATATATATATACATATATGTATATATTATATATATATATATATATATATATATATATATATATATATATATATATATATATACACAGTATATATATATAGGTATATGTGTGTATGCGTGTGCATAAAATTTATTTCTGATGTCTATTTGTTATTAAAAAATAGGAAATAGCAAAAATATCTATTCAGAATATAACTATTTATCTATGTACAACAAATATAGCCGTTTCTAGTTTACTGCAGAAAAAAGGTATCAGAGATGTCATTATTCTTGTCTGGAACTTGTCTAAAGAGAGATATATTATCATCACCTATATGATTGTTGATGAGAAGAAATTTGTATTTAGGAACAGCAAGTCCTGACTTAATAATTTAGACCCACGCTTAGTAAAAATCATGTTTTTATCACCCGTGTGAGAGAGAGAGAGAGAGAGAGAGAGAGAGAGAGAGAGAGAGAGAGAGAGAGAGAGAGAGAGAGAGAGACCCTATATCAGGGGTTTCATCATATGATCATATTTAAAGATTGATTAAGTTGCCTAGCGTCGCAACTACAAAGGTCATTGACACTAGGCGGCGTCATAACTGCCAGGGTCACTGACGCCTCAAGGTAGAATGAAACGCAGTAAAATAGTATTTAATCATCATATCATATCCCTGAAGACGGAGATGTTGTTGTTGGGGTATTAAAGCCAACACTTGTTGTTGGCACGGGCCTTTCCCTTGGTTGGCCCGTAGGGGACAGGTGATTTTAGAACGTTCAAGTCAAAATGATTTTTTCAAATGGAAATTTCGGACATTATTATGTAAATTTATATGAAATTAGACATCATCGAATTTTTATACGCTTATTTTTGGAATTAGAATTACTTTCACAATAAAAAAACAAAAATATTTTTCTAAATTATTCCAAATTGTAATTTCAATTAATATTTAACGGGATCAAGTTGAAAATCTTTTTTTTTTCTTTACATTTCTCTAATTCTGCCTTAAGTCTCCGGACGAGTTCTTCAAGATTTCCTTTGGAACTTCGGAAGAAATTCGCTCGGAAGTGAATGATACAAGACTTCCTTCCCTACTTTGAACATTAAATTTCGTACATTATATTTTAATTTATAGAAGTAAATATTGATAAATATAATCAATATTAGTTTTATCTAAAATTAAAACTTGTCTAATTATTAAAACTATTAATAAATATAATATTAATGTCTACTGACTCAAAATGTATAACATTCTCCTTATCATTTGCTTGAAGTTTTTATTCCTGTAACTTCTAGAAAGTCTTCTCATTCGTCAGGGATATGAGAAAATGATTAAGTATTTTCTCTCTCTGTCTGTGCATCGTTTTCTTGCTGCTCCATCATCATCATCATCATCAACTTTTACTTCACAAATTGTTAAGGTTATTCCTTTATGTTCTGTTCTATTTTCATTAGATATATACCACGATATTTACACTGTATATATATATATATATATATATATATATATATATATATATATATATATATATATATATATATATATATATAATCGTCGAAACTGTACTAGTCAAAGTCACCCATACTAGATTGAATTTCTATGAGCGCTCAGACTTAAATCCCACAATCTCGCCAATCTTCAGAGGCCATTGTGGTGATTGAAAATGTCTGGGCGTTCAAGTGAAAACTTGATGTAGTTGCCCTCCATCTCTACGAAGGACACCATCCTTCAAGAGTTTTTCCATGAAGCTAGTTTTTGGGAGCTAATAGATAATGCAAAGACGGATGTCATCACTGAATTGAAAAAGCCTCCTAACACCCCCCCCCCCCCGGCCACCGTTTCACCTTATTTTCATAAAATGAAAATATATATCATGGGCTTCCTTTCGTCAGAGAAAAAGGACACGAAGAAAAGGCCAAAAAAAGTTGTGGGTCACGAATGGAAACTGTACCGGCAAATCGATCAGAAAAGGACTTTCACAATAAAATCTCGCAAAACGAAGGATAAATCTAAACATTTTCGAAAACAAAAAACCATAGAAGATTTATAAAGGTTCTCTAACATTTATTTTCTCCAAGAAAAAAAGCACTTGGGATAAAAGCTTAAAAGGTCCAATCTCTGCATTATAATTTAACGTGTCTATCATTGTAATTGAATAAGAGAAAGTATAAATTAATTTTGAGAGAACAATTGTTTTAACATTTGCTTACTTGAATACATATAAAAAAAAAACATATCTTGAAGGGCTGCAATATGAAATATAATCAACTGGACATCAATTGATAATGTCTTTTAATACAATGATTCCAAAATGAATTTGAAATCCTTTCTATGAATGTGAGTGGGGATACATCAAAGTGGTGAAAGGGTTTGTGAATCACCATGATCAGCCAGTTGTACTAGTCAGGGACACCCATACTATGTTGGTTTGCTGTGAGCGATCAGACGAAAATCTCCTACCATCACTAATACACAATGGCCAGCGTGGTAATGGAAACAAGCCTAGTAGCTCCAGACATCAATTAACATGTCTGAGGTCATTGTCCTGCAGTGGACTAGAATCAGTTCCATTTGTTGTTGTTGTTGTTGTTGTGTGTGTGTATATATGTATGCATGTATGTATGTATATATATATATATATATATATATATATATATATATATATATATATATATATATGTAAATACAACCAACGAAAGGCATTTAATACCGAATTCTATCTTGGGAATATATATCCACTTGGAATTAATTTTATGGTAACAGCTTCTGGCCGGGTAGAGATTCGAACCCCCACCTGTGGGCCGGAAACCATACCAGCATGACACTACCGTCGGTAGTGTCGTGCTGGCATGGTTTCCGGCCCAGAGGTGGGGGTTCGAATCTCTACCCGGCCAGAAGCTGTTACCATAAAAAGAATTCCAAGTGGATATATATTCCCAAGATAGAATTCGGTATTAAATGCCTTTCGTTGGTTATATTTACATTGATTAAAATCACGTGTGCTTGTGATATATATATATATATATATATATATATATATATATATATATATATATATATATATATATATATACATACATATATATATATATATATATATATATATATATATATATATATATATGAAACATGGATAGAAAGACTGAACTAAAAAATATAAAGTATCGCAATTGGAAGAAAGAAACTTGGAGAAATGCTGCGTTAATTTGGCGGTAGAAAATTTAATAAGGTGAAACCTGATACAATTTACCTCGAGAAAATTTAAATAATGAAATAATTGTTATTTTAATAAATATCACATTTAGAATTAAGCCAGAGGAAAATATAAAACATGTAAGCACAAGGTTAGTACATATGCGTATATTTATGTAAAAACTACTGGCCCATATGAAACCATAAAAACCTTGAAACTGCATAATATCCTTCTTACTTTCTGTTTTGTATAGTTTACGGAATAACCACATGACTTTGTGTTATCACAATCTAATAGGAGAGACTTTCTGATACAATTATGTTAAGATTTAACAACTACCAGACATCTTTTACTAAAATAACTTACAAAAATATATTCCTATTAAGAATAAGCCAACACTAAATTATGTATTTTCTTAATTCCTAAATGTCCTTCTACACACACACACACAGA
The DNA here is from genome assembly GCF_036898095.1 of Palaemon carinicauda. NCBI lineage: Eukaryota > Metazoa > Arthropoda > Malacostraca > Decapoda > Palaemonidae > Palaemon > Palaemon carinicauda. Next base: position 111,825,606 of record NC_090727.1, on the reverse strand, counting down.
GAGAGAGAGAGAGAGAGAGAGAGAGAGAGAGAGAGAGAGAGAGAGAGAGAGAGAGAGAGAGAGAGAGAGATAGTTTACAAAAAAAATAAAAAATAAAAGCACTCGAAAGTGTACAGTACTTTCTTAAATAAACTAAAAATCCGGTACTTGATCAACTTTCAAGAGCAAGTGAAAAAGAACTAACAATAAATATATAATCTTGAGAGATTATTTAAAGAAGAAATAGATCTGAAATGCTACGAAGAATGACTTGCTTGTTTAACTTCTATATATCTAACTCTCCTTCATCTATGAATAAAACTGAAAAATATGTCACGTTCATTTCTTTTTCTTACAAGTCGTTAGAATACATATACATAATTCTACAAACGCATATGACTAAAACATCCCGTTGCAACACGATCTCTTACTCATGGTCAACCTTCCCCTACATTGCTAATTCTATGCAATTGCTGGTGATTTGTCAATGACAAAATTGCTTTGATGCACTGCACCATTCAGCCCTATTCATAAGTTGGAAAGTTATCCTATTGACAAGTTCACCTCTTTTCCAAGGATCTTTTGACGTATAACCAACATCTTGCAAACACGTCCTTATAAATTCCGTCCGCATAATATACTTGTGACTGGTACATCCTTCTTTACAAAATTATCAAGTTATAAAAAAGGATATTGTAATATTTAAAACCATCCTCTTACAAGAAAAAAAGACGGAAAGTTAGTGCATGTGTATGCATACAAACACGCACATGCATACATACATACACACACACACACACACACACACATATATATATATATATATATATATATATATACGATATATATATATATATATATATATATATATATATATATATACAGTATATATATATATATATATATATATATATATATATATATATATATATATATATATATATATATATATATATATATCGAATAAGCCATCAATACCTTTTAATATCAAATTCGAATACAAGACGACGTACTTATCCTAAGAATAATTTCCATGTGGATCTTTGATCCAATAATAAAGTGAGTTCATCATTGAAAGATACCTGTGGCTAATCAGAATTAATTCCTCTCCCCATATCCCCATATCCCAGAGACGGGGAGAGACTAAGTAGTCATGTGTTTGGCAATGCCGCTTAGCATGACAGGGAATTATATATATATATATATATATATATATATATATATATATATATATATATATATATACACACATATATATATAAGTATATATGTCTATGTATATATATATATATATATATATATATATATATATATATATATATGTATATATATATATATATATATATATATATATATATATATATATATATATATATATATATATATATATATATATATATATATATATACTAATTTTAGGGTAGAACCAAAAGCAAGCATATGCATATTTTCATCTCACCCTCCGAAGCATAAAAGCAAACACTCCAACAGGCTTTTCCCCGGGGAATATCACAAGAGAAAAGACGAATGAATTCGGTAGGGATCCCAAGTTTCCTTCACAGGATATTGTTTCCTTCTTTTAGCAACACATGTCTGAAATATGACATAAAAGGAAGAGAAAACCTTTTCCCCGAAAACACACAGCCTCCATTAGATCTACAAGAGACAAGCCGAGTGACAGCATCGCCACATGAACAAAACGTAAAACCTTTCAAGCTAAGCTAAGACAATGAGGAGGATCAAACTAGACACAGCATGGATGTCATCGTGAATCACCTATTAATAAATCACATGATTGAGATGGACTCTTAGTTCCCTTTACATCAATACTAGTTTACGCCACCCGTCAAAAATGATGGCTAAATATTTAGATATTCACACTAACAGATTTAACCCTTCCTACCCCCCCCCTACCTAACTACAAGACCGGGGTACCCTCTCTCACCAGGGTATGACTACTCTTCTATCCCCACCTGAGGAATGAGGAGAGAATGAGTAGTTATAAGTTTGGCAATGTCACTCACCCTAATAGGAAGGATATATATATATATATATATATATATATATATATATATATATATATATATATGTATATGTATATATATATATATATATATGTATATATATATATATATATATTTAGACACTTGCTCTTTATTATAAAGGGGGATTAAAGATAAAATTTAATGATGAGGCTGATGACTCCACATATTATATCCAATTACATTTACAATTCCATTAGTTATAGTATTACATCTGCATCTGTATTCTTTAATAATAGTTGAAGTGGTATTTATTATCTGTCCTTGATTCACTACGATTAGGCGAGGGGTATGTATTCACTGCTCTCTCTTTAGTTCATTTATTTGTTGAAGAGTAACTCTACACAAAAACTACTGTATCGTTTTTGACCAAATCACATATCCTTGTTTATTAAAGTACAAAACTCTGACGGATCGCGTCTTCCGCTCCAATATCTCTCGTGTCTCGTGTGAAATGAAATAAATCAAAGGTCCGTCATCCAAAAGAGCCACAAAAATTTATTATGAACAAAAAAATAATGGTCAACTTGAATTTATTGGTCGCTCAATCTACCAGACTACAGGAAAAACGTGTAAACAAATCTGGGGAACGAACAAGAAAACAGATCATGTGTATTTTATAGACCTTGGTGTTTAACATTTATTCATCATTATTATTTAATATGAGAGAGAGAGAGAGAGAGAGAGAGAGAGAGAGAGAGAGAGAGAGAGAGAGAGAGAGAGAGAGAGAGATTTAGGGTATCATTTACAAATCCAAAACAAACCTCTAATTAAAGGCAAGAAATAAAATTTACCAAGAAATCCTAAAAACTACTTTGAAAACAAATCAGAATACTTTCAAACAGAGACAAGAGGGGGGGAGGGAGGAAGGTTGATAGGGTGTTCATTTATACATACAAGTCTAATCTCTAAATTCAAGGTATGCAATAAGATTTACAAAGAAATCATAGAAACTACTTTGAACAAAAACAGAAATATTTTCTGTTTTTCTCTAATTAAAATACTCAATAGTTACAAAGGAAGTATGGAAAGTGAACTTAATTCAATTGAGTGCTCTCTAGATGTAATCACTAAATGGTATAAATAGTATTTAGAGGGCGTCAAACTTAATGAAATTCACAATTACGATGAAAATAATCTTACTCTATAGAATATAAAAAACTTGTTAATCTCAGCTAATTGCTTCATTAGTTCTTACATTAATAACGAAGTGATTTTAATGAATTCATCATAATGTTATAAACAGCTTCAAGAGAATTCTTTTAATATTCGCCGATAGGATTTTAGATATTAATGGACGAATCTTATCTGTTAATTGCCAATAAGGATAAATATTAAACGATTCGAGTTGTTTATTGTTTACCATCAGATGAACATGATTAATATATTATGAAATCCAACATTTCAGGTAAATACGTCACGAGGAAAAACATCGACGTAGTAAACGTTCACATGTAAATATGGATGTCAAAACTAAAGGACTAATACGAACTGGAAATAGTAACCTAGAGAGAGAGAGAGAGAGAGAGAGAGAGAGAGAGAGAGAGAGAGAGAGAGAGAGAGACAGACAGAGAGATTCTAGTACGGAAACCATCTATCGTAGTCTGCCTTAAATCTTAAGTGATGGAATTTAGAAACTAAAAAGTGCTAAGAGGTAAAAAGAGAAGGATTTTACAGATGGTGTGAAAAGAAAGTACTGCAAATAAAGTGCCTCGAAATTCAAAAAG
>NC_090727.1:111794358-111806858 GCF_036898095.1 Palaemon carinicauda | reverse complement strand
TAAGTTATGTCGAAAGTTACCAAATAAAGAAGATGATAGCAGCATTGACCATTTTATTTCTATGTATATATATATATGTATATATATATGTATATATATATATATATATATATATATATATATATATATATATATATATATATATATATATATATATATATTATATATATATATATATATATATATATATATATATATATATATATATATATATATATATATATACATACTACTGTACACAACCCCTTTAAATATTCAAATAGATATGCACACGGGCGCACATATTCAACCCTCCCCACCCCTCCCTTTTCCTAACTACAACACGTTATTTTGGGTAATTTGTTGGAGATTGTTCTTGTCCAAGTGGAATTTTTCTTGATCCTTTCAGGAGAGAGCATGATCCAATGCTCATTAGGTTTGCTGACTTGTGTCAAGTTTCGAGATATCTCACAGGCAGGAGTTCACGTCTCGCTGTGATGCAAATAGTCATCTTTCTTGTTCCAGGATATGAATAACCAAATTTTAAGGTGTCTCGTGTGAAGGTGGCTGTAATTGGAGTTCTATTTTATTTATAGGTAATATTTCGATTTTCTCTGGAAATATACGTCAACAGTATTTTATTATTATTATTATTGTTATTATTATTATTATTATTATTATTATTTGCTAAAATAAAATCCTAGTAGCTAAAGCAGGGTGCTATAAACCCAAGGACCCTTACAGCGAAAATAGCCTAGTGAGGAAAGGAAATAAGGAAGCATATAGAATAGTGTGCCGGAGTGTACCCTCAACCAAGAGAGCTCTAACCCAAGAAAATGATCGACCATGATACAGAGGCTATGGCACTAACCAAGACCTGAGAATAATGGTTTAATTTTGAAGTGTTTTTTTTTCTAGATGAGGTGCATACCGTAACTAAAGTGAGACTTCTAACCTTACTAAGTGTAAAGTAAATACTGAACAATTACGGTGCAGCCGATAACCCTTCGAGCAAAGAAGAAATGTATGGTAAACTCAGTGTTGTTAGGTGTATGAGGATACAGGAGAATGAAGAAAGAATAAGTCAGATGATCCGGTGTCTGCGACGGCAAAGGAAAAATATAGTGTGTCTGGCTAGATAAAAGACCTAATGACTCAATAGCGTCAGTATCTCAATGAATGAATGATTTTAAACCAAAATGCTCCACATAGCAAACGAACGTTGCGTTGTCTCTGTACATGTTTATAGCTGTAGTAACTAGCAAAGTCGGGGTGGCCTCCGCACTCCAGTGAGAGCGGGAGAGCCCCTCCCCTCGCCAGTGAGAGCGGGGGAGCCCCTCCCCGCGCCAGCGAGAGCGGGGAGCCCCTCCCCGCGCCAGCAAGAGCAGGGGAGCCCCTCCCCGCGCCAGCGAGAGCGGGGGAGCCCCCCCTCACCCCCTCCAGTGGGAAGGGGAGAGCTCCGCTGGCCCAACACTAAAGAGTTCCTGTATCAGGCTTAGTTTTGATAAAATGGTCATGAAGCCTTTTCGAAAGCAAAAAGTCTTTAGGATCTGAAATAGTTCCTGGCAGAGCTCCAAAAGGTCTTCAGACTCTCTGTGAGAAGAAATATGGAAGAACGGTACATTCCCATGTCGGCTTCAAATTTTTCTATCTCCGAGCAGAAATTCTAGAAAAGGAAAAATACATCGTGAAGAAGGGAGCAGTGATAAGTGGAACCTGGAGGGTAGTCTGGAAAAGCAAAACAAGAAGAATGTTGAAGACTAAAAGTTGATTTATTTAAAAGGATTCCAACAGAAAATACAGGAAGAAGAGGGAGACAGAAATGAGAACGGGAGAGAAGATTGAAAGAATCCGAAAAGAACTAATGATAAGTCGTTGATCAGTTTAGGAGAGGGTGAATTTGAAATAAGAAATAAAGTCCATTATGTTGATTAACCAAAAATTAAGATTTTGCCGAATAAGGTGGAAACTATGCAAAAGTAGAGAGTATGGAAGGATAAGAAAAAGTTTCTTCATTCTGACGTAAAAAAAAAAAAAAAGGCCGAAGAAGTCTTCATAAGAGAATGCAGTTTCTAGAGCTGTAGAGGTATTCTCAAAAAGTCTTCAGAGAAGAATTGCGTGTTTTCGACGCATACATATTCTCTCTCTCTCTCTCTCTCTCTCTCTCTCTCTCTCTCTCTCTCTCTCTCTCTCTCTCTCTCTCTCTCTCTCTCTCTCTCTCTCTCTCTTCTAATAGAATTCTTTAAAATGAGCAAAATAAACGAAAGAAAAGTGGGAAATCTTTCAAGATTACAAATTCGTTTCAGCTTAAGAATCATCTTTTCCGCTGAAGAAATTTTGAAGATTTCACATCTTCAACACGAATCGAGGAGCAGTGTTTGGGATTGCTATAGTCTTCAAATATTTCCGTAATTGTCGTCACAAATATATAGAAAAATTTAAATGAAGAAGGATGCAACTAGTAGAGAATGAACGGATAATAAATGAAGACTTGGAAAAGAGCGTGAAGATTTGTTTACGATTCATTCGTAGCTCTCGCTCGAGTTTGTTCTTCAGCTTTTATGATGGAGGCAAGGGGCGAATCCATCGCCACGTTTAGCAAAGAATTCACCTTACTTTATGGCGACTTCAGGGAAGAAGAATAAAAATATAAATGTATATGGTCTTTTAATATACTTCTGTGATGTTATTTTGAGGATTTTCGGTTGGTTTATCTATTTATTTATATAATTTTTGAAGTAGATGATTTCAGATCAAGATTGAGACGACTGGTGAAATCTAATCGAGGCCCTTTGCATCAGTAGGCGTAGATTATATATATATATACATATATATATATATATATATATATATATATATATATATATATATATATATATATATGTATATATATATATATATATATATATATGTATATATATATATATATATATATATATATATATATATATTAATGTGTCTGCGTGTGTGTATATATGTATATATAAACACACATATATATATAAAGTATGTATATATATATATATATATATATATATATATATATATATATATATATATATATATATATATATAAATGGATGTGTCAGCGTGTGTATATATGTATATATATACACATATATTTGTATGTATATGTATATATAAATATTTAAATTTTCATTGAAGGTGATCGCTTTAGTAAATGTGTTTTCCAAGGTCTGTTGACCTTAGTGTATCCTAGAAGAATCCTCGTATCTCCTTAGCGTCTTTAGATTCTCAGGCGTACGCCTTGTGGTAAGGAGAGGGACTCCCTAATATTACGTCCTCCTGGTAGGACGCACTTTTAAGATATATATATATATATATATATATATATATATATATATATATATATATATATATATATATTATATATATATCCTTTATATATATATATATATATATATATACACATATATATATATAATATATATATAGATATATATATATATATATATATATATATATATATATATATACATATATGTGTGTATATATATACTGCATATGGATATATATATATATATATATATATATATATATACATACATATATATATATATGTATATATGTATATATATATATATATATATATGTATATATGTATATATATATATATATATATATATATATATGTATATATGTATATATATATATATATATATATATATATATATATATATGTGTGTATATATATATATATATATATATATATATATATATATATATATATATATATATATATATATATATCAGAGGGACGTTTTTCATGCAAACACCAAGATCAAATGTTGTAATTGTGTAATCGTGTCCTACTTCGGATGATTCTTGGCTGCACTTCAAACATTCTTTAAATGTTTTGAGGTCTGTAAATGTTGCATTAATCATTGGGTGATACCCAGTTACAGTTTGGAGTATTGCTAGTAATACACACAGGTCCACATACAGCAGGAATAAATTAATTCTCAAAGTGCATATGACGAACAATAATTTTGAAAGAAAGAAAATTTTGTAAACTTATAACTTTGAAGCTGTAATTTTTAACACATTTTGAGGGCTTCATGAGGGTTGGTTTTGACAGTTTTCTCTGTTGGTAACTCTGGTGCTAACTCTTAATTTGGACTTTTGAATCTACTCTGCTTTTTCTTTGTTGGGTATCAGGAATAGATTTGGGCAGATGAGTGAATGATTTCCAGGCATCATGTTTCCAGAATCCAAAATCCTGCATGAGAATTCCAACTGTGCTGTGAACTGATCCAGCTCCTTAAACATCAGACACCAGTTGATCAAAGTTATCCTAGTCCTTATGAAACGCTGTTGCGTTATGTTTGCTCCTTATTAACAAAGTGTTTAACAAAATATTAAATTACCTTATGTCTAGACTGTTGACTTTGTTTATAACGTTTAATGAAATGCTCCTGCATGATAATCTTTGTTGTCAGGATCATTGAGAAACTTATTTTAAAAAACACAAAAGGAAAATACCCATTATTTAATTTCATTCCTCTGCAAGTCTTAGAGGTCATCATCGTTTTTGACTTACAAAAATGTTCTGTTTGTTTGAAGAGCAAGTGTCTGGCAAGGTATATAGGAATATATGTATATATTTTTCCCCGATCACGCTGAACTCTCCCCGTCCCTCGGGTAGGGAGAGGAGTAGGCATATCCTTATGGGGGAGGGGGGGGGGGGGGTTAGTCTGTGTCTGCGAATCTATCGAAATATTTAGCCGACATTTTTGACAGGTCGCGTACACTAATTTCTATACAAATTTTTACTTGAATATAGCTCGTAAGGGGGTTAGGGCTGCCAGGACACATCCCACGGTTCACTGTAGGCTTTACCTAAGGACCTTAGCTGCGTTTCTTTGGCTCTAACTGCAATTTCATCTGGAATGGAAACCTAACAAATTCAAGTCTTCCAACACACACACACACACACACACAAGCGTTCATTTACCATGCTTGGTTACCCTTTGAAATTTGATGCCGTATAAAGCTTCCAATTACGGCTCCTGAAAACATTGAGAACCTCGATGAGAAATGTATTAATATAGTTCCATTTGATTTATTCGGTATATTAGCTTATTCAAGTTTATAAGAATATAACGCAAAGGATCAATAATATGGAGTATGTTGGGGTTTTGTCTTTAAATAGTTGTTAATACAAAGTCATTGCATATTGAAGGAGTAGATGTAGGGAATGTCGCTAATATTTTGAGATATATGACTTAGCTATAACTCATGCGATGAAAGAATAACACATACACACACACACACACACACACACACAACGCCGATGTATATTCACAGTCACAGCGTAAACTGCGATTATTGAAAAAGTCTGCCGACATGGTCCATGGACCTGGTCAGGATCCTGGACTTTGTGAACTTACTAAGCTACTTGTTTAGAGTATGGACTTTTCAGTCATTTTAGCTTGAAGGATTTCACTGGATATCCATCTGTTTTATAAAAGTAGGATCAGTTTAAGCAGCCTTTTGTGTATGGATCGTATTTCATTTCGGATAAGACTTACAGTATTCCATTAAACTAAATATACAAAATCTCCTTACATTGTCAGAGTATTCTTGTTAATGTGACCAGAAGTAACGTTGAATATTTTTGGAGGGGAATAATGGAAGAAATGAATTCACATAGGGGTTATTGTCTGAGGATAAGAGATTATAGTACCATGAAAGAAGAGATGAGTCACAGAGTAGTTGGCAGTTTGCTGAGCCAACTCCCCTTTAATATCCTGGATAAGAAGGATTGGAGAAGCGTTGATTCGTCCCTGCCTGACGTTCTGCCGGACTCGGGTTCTAGACCCGCTCAAGCTTGATAGTTTCATATAGTGTCTGCAACCTTACCATCCTTTTGATTTAAGGATAGAAGTGGGGTTAGTCCATAGGTCTACCTGTTGGAACGTCAGCAGCCATTGCCTGGCCCTCTCTAGTCCTAGCTTGGGTGGAGAAGTGTTTGGAGACTGATCATATATATGTATGTATATATATATATATATATATATATATGTGTGTGTGTGTGTGTGTGTGTGTGTGTGTGTATATATATATATATATATATATATATATATATATATATATATATATATATATATATATATATATATATATATACGTGTTTGTATATATATAAAATTCACTTCTGATGTTTATTTGCTATTAATAATAGCAGATAACAAAAATATCTATTTACGATATAATTGTTAATATTTATTTACAACAAATATAACCTTTTCTAGTCTACTGCTGGACAAAGGCATCAGTCATGTCATTCTTGTCTAGAGGTTGGCCATTTTTCACTACCACGCTGGCCACTAAAAATTGGCGATATTGTGAGATTTTAGTCTGAGCGCTCATAGCAATTTAATCTAGTATGGGTGACTTTGACTAGTATAACTTCGATGACCATAGACAAACACACATACATACATATATATATATATATATATATATATATATATATATATATATATATATATATATATATATATTATATGTATATATATATATATATATATATATATATATATTTATATATATACATATATATATATATATATATATATATATATATATATATATATATATATATATATATATATATATATATATATATATACACATTTATACACAGCTTAAATATCATAGTATATTTCTAATTAAAGAAAATAGAACAGAAGGTAAAGGAATAACATCAACAATTCGTAAACTAAAAGTTGATGATGATGGAAGAGCAAGAAAACGATGTCAGACAGAGAGCGAAAATATTATTTAATCATTCTCTCATATTCCTGAAGAGTGAGTCTGTCTGTCTGTCTGTCTGTCAGATTGCCTTACCGTTGTTCTCTTTAAATAGTAACAAGACTCTCTAGAAGTTACAAGAATAAATATTTCAAGCAAATAATAAGGAGAATGTTATACAATATTTTGAGTCAGTAGACATTAATAATATATTTATTAATAGTTTTGATGAAAAAATAAGTTTTACTTTAGATAGAAATAATATTGGTTATATCTATCAATATTTGCGTCTATAAATTAGAATACTGTACGAAATTAAATGTTCAAAGTAGGGAAGGAAGTCTTGTATCAATCACTTCCGGGAGAATTTCTTCCGGAGTTCCAAAGGAAATCTTGAAGAACTCGTCCGAAGACTTAAGGCGGAATTAGTAAAATATAAAGGAAAAAAAAAATTTCAACTTCATACAATTAAATAGTCGTTAAAATTACAGTTGGGTTTAGTTTAGAAATATATTTTTTTTTATTGTGAAAGTAATTCTAATTCCAAAAATAAGCGTATAAGAATTCAATAATGTCTAATTCTATATCAATTTACATAATAATATCCAATATTTTGAGTGGAAAAAATTATTCTGACTTGAACGTTCCAAAATCCTCTCCGTCTTCAGGGATATGATATGATGATTAACTATTCTTTTCTTTACTGCGTTTCATTCTACCTTGAGGCGTCAGTGACCCTGGCAGTTATGACGCCGCCTAGTGTCAATGACCTTTGTAGTTGCGACGCTAGGCAGCCTAATCAATCTTTAAATATGATCATATTGATAAAATCTCTGGTATAGGTCTCTCTCTCTCTCTCTCTCTCTCTCTCTCTCTCTCTCTCTCTCTCTCTCTCTCTCTCTCTCTCTCATGGAAAACGGGAAAGTTAAACATGATTTTTACTTAGGGTGGGCCCAGATTAGTCTGTCTTTTCTTGCTGTTCCTAAATACGAATTTCTTCCTATCAACAATCATATAAGTGCTGATTATATATCTCTTTCTTTAGACAAGTTCCAGACAAGAATAATGGCATCTCTGATACCTTTTTTCCTGCAATAGACTAGAAACAGCTATATTTGTTGTATATAAATAAATATTTATATCGTAAATAGATATTTTTTTCTAATCGCTATTTTTCAATAGCAAATAGACATCAAAAGTAAATTTTATACACACGCGCAAACACACACACACATGAACACCTTTACTTATATATATATATATATATATATATATATATATATATATATATATATATATATATATATATATGTGTGTGTGTGTGTGTGTGTGTGTGTGTGTGTGTGTGTGTATTATAGCCACGAAAGGAAAATGAAAAAGACTTGATTGGAGTTAGTACTTTCATCCACTCAGGCCATTATCAAACTCAGCAATGAGAATGCATATACAAAGACATCGTATTTATACTGGAGAAGGGGATCCAACAGCTGTCAGTTTCTTAATAATTCCGGAGAAGTCAGATTTTAGATAAAAGGATAATACTGGATTAACGGAAAACAGACCTGGGCTTAGATTCAAATTTCTACCTTGAGTACAGGAGATTAAAAATGATTCAACAATATTCCTTTGGAAATAGTCATTTACATGGATTACTTTGTCCGTCTTTGACCAACCAATTCTGTGACTTGACCCTAACCAGTGGGAGGCCAAGGCATTATTAAGAGAACCCCTGGAGACGGCCACCTGATGCTGTTTTAATCTGACTGGTATACTTTTTGATGTTTGGCCAACATAAAATAGGTTACACTCTGAACAATGAATGCTATATATTACATTATTATCATTTCCAGAACTATTCTTAATTAACATGTTTTTTTTTTAATGTACAATTATATTTAAACACTATAGCAATGTCTAGTTTTTTCAAAAGGGGTATAACATCTGAAAAACAAACATGAAATGGCAAACAAAGCATATTATTAATTGTTTCCTTCTTCTCTAATTGGACACTATAAAATGTTTTCTAAGCCTTATTCATACATTTTTCTAAGAAATATTTGGGATAACAAAGATCTGTTGCAATTTTTTCTATTTTAGAGAACTCCTCCTCAATGTAATCTGGGCTACAAATTCTCAATTTAATCTGGGCTACAAATTCTCAATGCCCTAAGGTACATTGAGGAAAAAAACTGAATGCTTAATATTTTTAGAGTGACCGGAGTAAAAATGTACATATGAAAAATTATTTGTAGGCTTTCTATATATGGAAAACTTAAATTTATCTGTTTCTCTAACTATTAAAACGTCTAAAAATGGGATACGGTTATTTTCTTAATTTTCTATAGTGAATTTTATTGATGGTACTAATGAATTGATGATTGAAACAAAACCCTCAAGATTAAAATTTTCTTCTAAAATACCTAGAACATCATCAACATATCGATACCACACAATTTGGGAAGACCATACTGAAGGAATCAATCTAGATTCAAAAAATTCCATATATATGTTGGATAAAAGTGGGGACAAAGGATTACCCATAGCCATACCAAAAACTTGTTCATAGAAATCTCCATTAAAACTAAATTTACACTTTAATGCACAAACAAATGAGCTCAATAATAGTATGGATTAATAAAGGTAAATCATAAGCATCTAAAATACCCGACAGGAAATCCAATAAGTCATCAACCGGCACTTTGGTAAACAATGAAGTTACATCAAAACTTACTAATCTATGTGTAGACGTAAGGTTAATTTTTTGTAATTTTTCGCAAAGATCTACAGAATTTTTTATATGAGAGGTTGAAATAGATCCTAAGATCGGGGAAAGTAATTTGACTAAATATTTGGATAATTTATAGTTAATGGAACCTGTAGCACTGATAATTGGTCTGATTGGATATCCTGTTTTATGGGTTTTAATTAAACCATATAAATAAGGCAAAGACGGACCATTAGAGATAAAGGCATTAATCAAGGATTTTTCTTGTTTTAAGATAGATTTCAAGTTTTTATTAAAATCTTTGATGACATCGTCTAAGGGATTAACTCTCAACTTTTGCCTCGTTTTCCCCTTCCTATCTTATCTCTTAAAGGATGGTACTACAGTGGAGAAATGTCGTGAGAGGAGCTGGTTAATCACCTTGTGAACCATATTTTAAGGGTAAGAGTTTTGCTTGAAAAAATTAACCAAAAATAAAATCTCCTTATGAAAGAGTGACCAACTCGAGGAATAACGCAGAGCCCTATAAACAAGTGTGTATATAGCATCTAGTTTAAAATTTAAAAAACAAGAACTATAAAAATTGTTGGCAAGTCCAGTGTATGTCTTTTTCCGATACACGGATGTTATAAATTCACCATTGTCTCTGCTTACGTTATTGTCTTAAAAAGGTAGAGAGTTGTTGTTTTCTTTTTCCATAGTGAACTTCATATTTTGGTGTTGAATATTTATATGGCTTAAAAACATTTCACTATGCCATGGTTGTTTAAATAACACAAAAGTGTCATCAACATATCTTCTATAATACACTGGCTTACAAGAGTCTAGACAACTTGTTAAAAAATTTTCTTCAAAAGATGACATAAAAATATTTGCAAACAAAGGCCCTAAAGGGGAACCCATGGCAACTCCATCGACCTGCGAATAGAGTTGGCCATTAAAAACAAACATGGAGTCTTGCACAGCAAGCTCAAGAAAAGTCTTAAAATAATGTCTGTTAAAACCATGAAAAATAATTTGATCGTCATAAAAATTTTTATCTAAGATAATATTAATGGTTTCATTGAGTGGAACATTTGTAAAAAGAGATTCTACATCGAAACTTGTCATATGTAGATCACCATCTTGTAAAACTATTTGTTGCTGAAACCCATAGCCATTTTTTAGTGAGAACTGGTTGCTTGAGAAATTACCAAGTAAAGAGACAAGGTGTTTTGATATTTTATAAGACGGGTTGTTAAAGGGCTGCCATAATAGGTCTGATAGGAACTCCTTCCTTATGTATCTTTGGTAGTCCATATAGAATGCTAAAAGAGGAACCAGTCACAAACAGTTTTTGATACGTTGTTTAATTTAAGATACCTTCATTTTTTAGTTTCCTCAAAAATCTGTTAATTTTGTCTTCTCTTTTGTAAATGTCCAAAAAACTTGGTTCACCATGTAACTTAAATTTAATTTGGTCAGCAAGAATATTATTAACCTTATCAATATAGTCTGTTTTATTGAGAAGTACAACACCTTTACCCTTATCTGGTTTACAAATAACCAAACTGTCTCGTTTGCCCAATTTTTGTAAGATACTTAAATCCTCCCTCCTGAAAAACGGCGTCCAAGACACTCTTAACTTAGTGTAAGTTTTATGTAAAAGAAAAGACAACTTATGTTGCAAACCACTTAGGTCATTGATCAGATTTAAGCCCTTGAGTCGTTGGAAAAGCATTTCGAAAGGAAAGTAGAAGTCTGCATACTTAGGTCTGTAGGAGGGCAAATTCGCTGTTATTGGTTTTTATGTTAAATATTTGGTTTGATGTCAATTATTTCGTAGCCTAAATTATTATTATTATTATTATTATTATTATTATTATTATTATTATTATTATTATTATTATTATTATTATTATTATTATCATTATTATTAACTAAGCTGTAACTCTAGTTGGAAAAGGCCTTCAACAGGGAAAATAGCACAGTGATGATAGGAAATGAAAAAAGAATATAGATAGAATTGCTTGCCAGAGCGTACAGTCGACGAAGAGAAACCCCTGAGTGAAGATGATTTTTTTCTTATCTTATTGTCAGGTGTAAAAGGAAAAAGTAGAATGTGTAAGGAATAAGCCAGACTATTCGGTATATGTGTATGCGAAGGGAAAATGAACCTTAACGAGAGAGGTATCCAAAGTAGTACTATCTGGCCAGTCAAAGGAATCAATAACTCTCTAGCTGTAGTATCTCAACGGGTGATTGGGGTCTTTATTCAGATCGTGAACATAATAAGGAAAAAATTTGCTTGAAGTTTTCATAAGTTTTATTAGAAGTTTTTTTCTAGTTTCTTCCAAGTTAGATTTTGTAGGAATTGAAACATGTATCGATTACTTTTTGAAAGTTGATTATTTCTGTCAATCCAAATCTCTAAATGTTAAGAATGTATTGTTTTTTTGGGGTGAATACTGCTCTGATTTTTGTTCCACAAAATGTTGGGAAATTTCTTATAGGAATTTTTGCTTATTGAGAGAGAGAGAGAGAGAGAGAGAGAGAGAGAGAGAGAGAGAGAGAGAGAGAGAGAGAGAGAGAGAGAGAGAGAGAGAGAGAGCTAATCACCCGCATTACGTTAATTGCTGAGTAAAATGTGAGCTCATTTCCTGACAACGGTCCAGAGAAGGAGTTTGCCAACTTCCAAGGCTTTGGCCATAATGGATTCCTTCCATCAGTACAGATGACTGACGGAGTTGATGATCCCCAAGGGAATTCCTGACCGTCTTTCCAGCTGTTCCAGCTGTTTTGTGAAGAATTGATTGGTAAAATGTTACTTTCTTTGAGCAATTGATTTTCGAAAACTTCTCTTTCGAATATTTTTTATTTCGATCAATTCTGAGTTCAATTGTTTTTCGAAAGCTGCCTATTCGAATATATTGCATTTCGATCAATTGTGTGTTCGAACAACTAATTTTCTAAGAATCATATTTCGAATAATTGTTTTTTAAAAATTGCTTATTCGCATGTTTTGTATTTTTATCAATTG
>NC_090727.1:111766858-111781858 GCF_036898095.1 Palaemon carinicauda | reverse complement strand
ATATCTATCAAAATAATATATATTTATTAAGGGATTTGATAATTTCTATATGGGATAACTAATTGTATGAGCATTTTTGTCCTTGAAATCGAGGAGATGATTTGCTTGTGTGGGAGGTGCTCGGAGTGAGAGAAGCGGCTACATGAAAGGAACAGAGGAAATCCTAAGTGTTTCAATTATCCAAAGACAATTTAAATACGCTAATAAAAGAATAAAATCAGTTAGATCAAAGCCACATCTGAAAAAAATAAGGAAAAGGGCCAAACTAGAAAGCAAGATTAGAAAATGGCTTAATAAGCGAGTTTTCATAAGTTAGTTAACCGCCAGCTTGTATTGCCTAGGCCTAAAGGACTATGATCCTTCAAGTGCGGTGATGTCAAAACATAAAAACGCCGTCATGTTTTCCTTTTAAATTATCTTTATGCTTTAAGCGTTGCATTGTAGGCCTATCTGACATTACAGCTTCTGTATCTATAGAGCATTGAATTGTATGCCTACCTGAGATTACAGTCAGCAGGAACATCGTTACTTTTGTGCAGTATTCTAAAATCCAACATTTTTATTCCTCCTGTGTTTCTTTGGTAGCAGCAAATACAATCTATTTCAGTGTACAAACGATTACCCAATTTCCCCTGAATTTAGACTCTGCTTCAGATTTTGAGGACATCCTTTCTTAAATAATATTGACCAGTTTACTATTTTTACTTTTAAAAGAGTTTTAATTAGATATATATATATATATATATATATATATATATATATATATATATATATATATATATATATATATCAACACCATCGCCTCCTACACCTATTGACGTAAAGGGCCACGGTTATATTTCGCCAGTCGTCTCTATATTGAGCTTTTAAATCAATACTTCTCCATTCATCATCCACTTCACACTTCACACTTCACATTCTGTAAAATGGAAGTGTCCAAGGAAATGTATCAAACATGGTCTATAAATATTGTTTGAACTTAGACCGTCATAGTTACGAACAAACAACAGTTATAGTGAAATCTTGGGAATTATTTGTGACTGTTCGATGGATATTCAAGTTAAGGAATGGAAATATTCATAGGCCTAACAAATATGGAGTATTGAAGTTAAGGGTGAGAAGTGTTTCATCTTTAAACCATATCTCAGTGACACAGTGTTCAGACTAAATTTCCGACCAATGAAAAGTTGACATGATATTTTTCTTGTAAATAATGTTTTAATAATTTTAGACTTCTTGCAACACACCAGAGAACCCGCTGCCTACGAATAAGCTCTTGCTGAGCCATAATTGAAAACAAGGTTCCTAACAGCTATGCTCTCATTGCAAAGCATAGACTATAGATTGGCTCAGCTATTCAAGTAACTGTCTGTTTCTTTCAATCTCATCATTCCCATTGTATAGAAGGGTCGGCCGCTCAAGTCAACTCTCTCCATCTATTTATATTCTCATCTTATGTACAGTACATTAACACAAAATCTGTAATAGATTATTTTATAAATAAACTAATTTATTTCAAATCAAATTTGAATAAAAATATTGTTTATTCAGTCTTGGCCTTAAAAAGTTAATGAAGAGATTAATATTGTGTTAACTGGGAAAATTAGGCAAATGAAAAATGAGCTTTAACCAGACAGGGATCCAATGTAGTACTATCTTGCCATATCAGTACCAAATAACTCTAGCAGTAGTATCTCATCGGGTGCCTCTCCTTGCCCATCATATTACTGATTTATTTCATTAAAAAAAATATCTAAAATTCATAAATAGCTGTAATGATAATTAGTAGTAAAGGCAACTAAATTCCTAATTATCAACCGTTATAAGAAACTATGAATTTATTAATCAAATCTAATAAATTTGCATGAAATGTTTGAGTCTTCTTAAATGGAGAATATTTTTCGAGCAGTAATGGCAGTGATGTCTGTAGCTTCCTGGATAACCTGAAGTAAAGAGACTCGGGTTTTCCGAGAGTCCTGATTCGGGTCAAGCCCTAAGAAATCGACTCCGTTGAGGATCCTTCCTCTTGGGTGTCTTCCGATTCAGGACTACCTCTCGGTTTGGGGTTCCGAGACAGGCAGGATAGGAAGAGAGTATCCTGTCACTGACGTCCCCCGGTTATCCAGCAAAACAGCAACAGGCTTTCTTTGGTCTGGTGTTGAATTCTCCTCTCTCTCTCTCTCTCTCTTATTCTTTTCCTTCTTCTCCTTTTTCTCTTCCTCTACTAATAAATGTAGTAGTAGGGGTGGGGAAATTAGTGATTATTTTATATTTCAGCATCGGGGAAGCGTTTTTCATAAGATTCCATTTAGTATTAACTATTATATTTCACTTCGTAAACATGTGTATGTATGGGACAACATTGGTCTACTTTTATGAAAAGAAATTGTTATTGAAAGATATTATAGCGTTGAAGAAAAATCAGAACAAAATTCAAATAGGTTATTTAGCACGAATCCCTCTAAACACCGTGTGTGGATAGAGTCTGAGTGGGGAAGAGGGCGTCAAGAGGGAAAATAATTCAAGCTTTGTCCTGTAGTCTAATGATAAAAATTTGTGCATTTGGGGTTTTAATTCAAAGTTATTATTTGATTTTGCTTATGTCGTTTTGTGTATAAAGTAAAAGTTAGTGAGGGTCATGGTTTCGAAACTTGCAACAAATTATTATAAGCCAAAGCTTAGATTATAGTCAATGTTGCCAATATAGACCTAATCTCTCGAGGGGTTTATTCAGGGGGGATGAATAAGTAAATAAGCGAGGTGGTGTGTTATCTTCGCTATACGAAATATGATTGATTCTACCTCTATTATTTAATTTTACTTTACGAACAGCAGTCTTATAAACGGGTCAGACATATTCACCCAAACCTATAATGTGCAGATTCTACAAAAGCAACGTATCTCGAATAATAAAAACAATAATAATAATAATAATAATAGTAATAATAATAATAATAATAATAATAATAATAATGATGATGATGATGATGATATGGCTCTGTAGTCTTGGATTTATAACATACTAGGGCATGGCTATATGTCAGATAGCAACAATAAATAATTGCATTAAATCTTGTAACATATAAAGGGTGTCTATCTGGCCGTAAAGTACGATTTGTGAAATTTCTCCACAGTCTCGGTGTAGTATGCATACTTCTTTATTTTATTTCTAGGCCTATAGGCTTAATAGGAATTATAAAATCAGAAATGCAAACTTCAAGTCACATGTAAGAGTAAGGCAATGAGGGGCAAACTGAGTATTTATACCTTCCCAATGGGTCTAAGAGAATAATAAGTAAATCTTAAAAGACTAAACTTCCGAAAGACGTTTATGAACCAAGTAATATATGATAATTAAGACTGATAGCTTAGGTAGGGAGAGAGAGATAATTATTAATATAACCACTAATATAACTACTACTATTACTACTATAGTCTATTTTTTTAGCAGTGCATATTTGCACCGACTCACAAGAGTGCTCTTTTAGCTCGGAAAGGTTCCTGATACCTGATTGGTCGGAAGTATTTTTGTCCGAACACCTTCATTGTTCTCGAATAATTACCAAGTAATGTGAATCGAACCTTATTTACTAACCTATATTATCTCCATCAGATACTTGGTTTGTCAACAAACAATGTGAAAGAATAAATATATTACAAAGAATCGTCATGGTAAGTCTAAATTTAATAACACAATCCACCAAAGTCAACGACAGCAGCTTATTTTCGGATGCACGCTTTGTAATTTTGTAATTTTTCACATGTTTTAACACAAATTAGGATAAATTAGACTCAGCATAAGTTAAACATGTTATTATAACCTTTCTTTGAATACCAGAATTTACCAAAAACATGGAATTAATATAACCCGATATTTATGAAAACTTATGGGGAGGTAAAAGAACAGCCTGCAGCAGCCTGACGGGAAAACGATCCCTTCTGACTGTCATAGACGCAGTTTGTTTTTCGTAATATAGTTCGGCCTATTCCTTTCAGTTGAGATAGTCTTGCATTGTCTCTCTTTGTAATATTTTGCTTAGTATTTTCCCACATTCCTATTTTCCCCGATATCCCTTCTTTCATATATGGGATTTCAGCACTACGATTCCTGATTTATTATCCTCTGTGAAAAGTGTTGGCTTGAAGGGAAGCGCGTGCTAGTATCATTAAAATAGTGTAGAGGCGGGAATAAAAAAAAAGTAAAAAAATACTATGCTTTATTTCACTTGACATAATGTGAGCCACTGTACAAGTTTACAGAATAGGCTATACTTGCTACACAGCATAAAGATATTCTCGCCAGGAGTTAGAAATATGGAGACCTAAAGGTAAATTCTCTGGGAATATCACTGTAGCTCATATAACCCTTGGAAGCTACTATTAGGAACCCTCCATCTGGACGACATGACTATCTCACCCAAAAATAGATTTTTCGCTTCGCTCAAAATCCGTTTATGATTATTTACATACTTACTGACGTAATGTACAAAACATAAGGAATCGTAGTGCTGATATCCCATATATGAAAGAAGGGATTTCGGAATATAGGTAGATAATAGGTGAGGAAGAGGAATATGAGAAAATACTAAGCAAAATATTACGAAGAGAGACAATGCAAGACTATATTACGAAAAAAAACTGCGTCTATGACAGTCAGAAGGGATCGTTTTCCCGTCAGGCCGCAGGCTGTTCTTTTTCCCATAAGTTTTCACAAATATCGGATTTTATTAATTCCATGTTTTTGGTAAATTCTGGTATTCAAAGAAAGTTCATAATAACACGTTCAACTTATGCTGAGTGTAATTTATCCCAATTTGTGTTACAACATGTGAAAAATTACAAAATTACAAAGCGTGCATCCGAAAATAAACTGCTGTCGTTGACTTCGGCGCATTGTGTTATTAAATTCAGACTTACCATGACGATACTTTATAATATATTGATTCTTTCACATTTTTTATTGAAAAAACATATATCTGATGGAGATGTATAGGTTAGTAAATAAGTTTCGATTAACATTACTCGCTAATCATTTGAGAACAATGAAGGTGTTCGGACAAAAATACTTCCGACCAATCAGGTATCAGGAACCTTTCTGAGCTAAAAGGGCATCTCTGTGAGTCGGTGCAAATATGCACCGCTAAAAAAAATGGACTATAGTATCACTACTACTATTACCGCTAGCATCACTACTACTATAACAACTACTATTACTACTATTATAACTACTAGTATTACTACTACGATTACTACTAGTATTACTACCACTATAACTATTACTATTACTGCTAGTATTGCTGCTACTATAACTACTACTATTACTAATAGTATCACTACTACTAGATATACTACTATTACTACTGGTATCACTGTTACTAATACAACTAGTATCACTACTACTATAGTTACTACTATCACTACTACTATCATTACCAGTATTGCTGGTACTATAACTACTACTATCACTACTAGTATCACCACTAATATCATTACTACTATAACTACTACTATTACTACTACTATCATTACTACTATAACTACTACTATTACTAATAGTATCATTACTAATATAACTACTACTATTACTACTAGTATCACTACTAATATAACTACTACTATTACTACTAGTATCACTATTACTATAACTACTGTTATAACTATCATTATTACTACTCATATTACTACTAATGCCACAACTACTATAGCTACTATTATCACTACTAATAGCATAACTACTACTACTACTATTACTACTGCTATTCCTACTACTAATGAATAAAATGATATTTTAGAGCCATTATTCTTTCTTAAAAGATCACAGATCTTTTTTTTCCATTAATCACGATGACATCTTCATTTCCATAAAGGTAAATTTGGAATGTGTATTTAGAGCATTGTAAATACCACATTCTCTGAGGGTGTAGTAGTATTGTGTAGTGTAAGAGGGCAGATCACCGACAATAGGTGTAGCCTACACCTTCATACCTACACTGGTATATTAGAATTGAAATCGTTTGTTGATTTAGACACATTTCTAATCTTTTGTGCTATAATTTGCCAGGTGTTCTAAACTTTCTCTCTCTCTCTCTCTCTCTCTCTCTCTCTCTCTCTAATTTGCCAGGTGTTCTAAACTTTCTCTCTCTGTCTGTCTCTCTCTCTCTCTCTCTCTCTCTCTCTCTCTCTCTCTCTCTCTTTAGGATTTCTGAGATTATCATCTCGGAGTTTCATGATCAAACAAATAGAATTTTGAGCGAAATTTTCCAGGAAAGAGTTGATTCAAACAAGGTGTTTCGTTGTGATTAGATTTTCTCATTGTATATCGTTTTGTAGACACGTTGAAATCATTACTGAGACATATGAGTGAGGATCTTCTATTTCATTATTAATATTTTCGATTTAGAACAGAGGCCGACGGGGAAAGCTACCTTAAGTCCGTATGTAGACCAATCATGTTGGAAATTAAGTAGATGGACTTTGGTTCAGTGTGGACAATTAAACTTGAATTTTGTTAGATAATCGCTCTCTCTCTCTCTCTCTCTCTCTCTCTCTCTCTCTCTCTCTCTCTCTCTCTCTCTCTCTCTCAATATTAATCATAAAGCAATGAAACAAGACTCCCTCTAGTAATGCTGGGTTCACATATTCACGATTTTCTCCCGAATGCTCCCGGAGACAGGAAAATTGGTAGTTGGCAACCTATAACGATTAGCGAAGGTTTAATGACCGAATATCGAAGGGTTTTTTTTTTGTCACGTCGGCGAGGTTGGTACGAATGTCGGGAAGCGGGGCGAGCCTCGGGGCGCGGGGCCACGTGCACCGAACCGCGCTAAATGGTCGGGTCAACTGCCATTTGTTGAAATTTTTAACGAACTTCACCATGCATTTTCTGATCATCGTAACGTGTCTTCGATCATCCAAACGTGTCTTCGATTATCCAAACGTGTCTTCGATTATCCAAACGTGTCTTCGATCATCCAAACGTGTCTTCGATTATCCAAACGTGTCTTCGATTATCCAAACGTGTCTTCGATCATCGAAGAGCGTTTAGATCATCGTAATCAAGAATACGATGATCAAAATATGCGCAGGAACTTCAGTGAAAAAAAAAATAACCTTGGTTGCAACCTTCCGATGATTGTTGAACGGCTGCCGAAAATCGAATCGCTTCTTACGACGATCGTGCAACTTCCCGAACATCGTCAAAGGGGGCGTGGCCTAATTTCCCTAGCACACAGCCGATCATCGTAAACTTTTACAATCATCGAAATATAATTGTAATACTGAATCGACAGTCGTCATACAGTCGTAGCGTGGTCCCCGATGATTCCAGATTTTCGGCCTGTGACTTCGATCTAGGCCCTCCAATCGCACATAATCGTGGAAAATCGGCCATTTTTTACGATGGATAAAAAAATCAGCATCGGGAGCCATAATCGGGAATGTGTGAAGCGAGCATTATGCCGAGTCGAAGTTAGAAATAAAGACAACCGAACACCAAAACGTCTACTGCGCGATTACAATAGTGTATGGACTTGATATGTAAAACTAGGCCTACGTCATTGTTTCCTATGTAATTTCCTCTTTTATTTGAATAATTTTGGCATAATTATTTGAGAAGATAATTATTTCTATTGCGGTTAGTCCAGTGAAGTGACAGTGTTGGATAGGATAGTAGAAGGAAAGGGTGGCATGTGGGGTTGGGATAGTTCAAGGAAGGGAAGGAAGAGAAGCGGGGATGGGAGGAATAAAGGGTTCTTGGGAAAGGGTTAGGGACAAGGGATGATAATGTCTCCTAATTGGTTTCCAAGGAGGACATTGAAACTTGCAACTAACACCTACGGTCCGTTGCAAGGAGCAGCTTGTTATTGTAAATGTGCGTGCGTGCGTGTTTGTGCAAGGATAATACCTTCAACAGAGGATTCCTAATGTTTCAGCTTTTCTAGACTTTAATAGGTCTACAATTTTGCATATATTTTAAAATTTGCATTTTATAATAAATATGAAAATTATATAAATGATATGATAGAAATAACAAAAAACTGAATGATTCGAGTGACAGATGAGCAGCCTTGCCAAATTTCCTCCTGACACCTTTATTTCCCTTGATAACACTGATACTTCATTGGACGTTTCATTTACATTTGGCACAAGTGAGACTAACAAGACACTACGCTTCAGCATTAAAAGGGTATATATGGGATATAATCTCTCTCTCTCTCTCTCTCTCTCTCTCTCTCTCTCTCTTTGTCTGCTATTCTTGTGTTCTTAAATGCAGCCATCCGTTGATTCTTTGGGACGTGATTGTGTATGTACGTAGATATGTGTGCTTGGGTAAGGACTGAAGTCTAATCAAAGGTCTGTGAATATGAGAGAGAGAGAGAGAGAGAGAGAGAGAGAGAGAGAGAGAGAGAGAGAGAGAGAGAGAGTAGCCTGTACTTTCCTTAAGAGATTATCTGTTTTTATCTATATTTACCCAAATAATATGTTTGAATTATAAAAGCCTAGTTTTTTCTAGGCGTTTAAAGGGCGCTCATGAATGGCAGAGGCAAGGGTCAGTGACAATGTCCTAGAGACTGACCATATATACATATGATCAGCGCCCATGTCCCTTCTCCACCCAAGATAGGACCAGGAAGGGCCAGGCAATGGTTGCTCATGACTCAACAAGTAAACCTATAGGCTCCCCCAACACCCTCCCCCCATTCTTAGCTCACAAGGATGGTGAAGTTACAGGCACCACAACAAACTAAAGCAGGTCTCGAACCCTAGTCCAACTGATCAGAAGGCACATATTGAGAAATCCTCTTCCATGACCTTGACCTTTGACCTTAACATCTATAAATTGGCGTGGATTTTCATACGCTAAAATAAGAACCAAGTTTGAAGTCTCTGTGACAACGATGTCGAAACTTATGGATGATTACGTGAATTGGACATTTTGCTTGATCGTGACCTTGAACTTTGACCTTGACCTTCCAAAATTAAGTCATTTCCAGCTTTTACATAACAGTTAATCCCTGCAAGTTTCATTACTCTACGATTAAAATTGTGGCAAGAAAGCTGTTTACAAACAAACCCACACACGCACAAATTGCAAACACGCAAACAGGGGGTAAGACATAACCTCCTTCCAACTTCGTTGGCAGAGGTAGCTAAAACAATTTTCAAATTAATTGTCTTTCCCCAAACGCTTTTAATCCTCACATTCCCAAAGTTGTGATGTGTAAGGGACAGGTGCCAAAAGGCTAGATAGTAATTATGCCACTGTGAGTGCACGAGTGAGGTGAGGCTAGATACTTATTCTCTATCCCTTGACAAGGCTATTTAGTTTGAAGCATGTGCATTGCAGAGAGAGAGAGAGAGAGAGAGAGAGAGAGAGAGAGAGAGAGAGAGAGAGAGAGAGAGAGATGGCTATATGCTTAGTTTAGAGCACCTGACAAATCATGGCGCCAAAGATTAGAAATGTGTAACAGCAAATGATTTCAATTCTAATATACTAGTATAGGTATGAAGGTGTAGACTACACCCCTTCTCGGTGACCTGCCCTCCTGCACTACACTACTACACCCTCAGAGAATGTGGTATTTACAATGCTCTAAATACACATACAAAATTTACGATCTATAAATTTGTTATTCCTGATCTAAATATTAATCTCTGGCACCGTCGTTCAATTAGTACATCAAGCATGTTGCATAAGATTTTTTATAACTCTGACCATCCTTTGTATCCAGATCTTCCCGGACAGTTCCATCCTACTTGTAATACTAGGTATGCAGTTAATTATAATAGTCCGGCCTTCTCCATCATGAGGCTCAATACAGCACAGTACTCAAGAAGTTTTATTCCAGCTGTGACCATGTTGTGGAATGATCTTCCTAATCGGGTAGTTGAAAGAGTATAACTTCAAAAGTTAAAACTCGCAGCAAATGTTTTCATGTTAAACAGGCTGCTTGCATAAGTCCTTTTATAGTCTATATATCAAATATCTGTTTTAATGTTGTTAATGTTTTTAAAATATCTTATTTAAATTTTCAGTACTTCTTATATCGTTTATTTATTTCCTTATTTCCTTTCCTCACTGGGGTATTTTTCCTTGTTGGAGCCCTTGGGCTTATAGCATGTTGCTTTTTCAACAAGCAACAAGGGTTGTAGCTTAGCTAATAATAATGATAATAATAATAATAATAATAATAATAATAATAATAATAATAATAACCAACTAGTCAGGTGCTTACTAGGAGTCAGGAGGAGGAATACAGGCATAAATCTTTTTTTATTAGAAGCCGGTATTCCTCAACTCAGTCACATAATCTTTAAGCAAAAACTTTTTTAAGGTCCAAAGTCAATGTAAACGACACTGAAGAGCCCTTTGTATTTATTTATGAGAATAACACCAACGAATTTAGATTTATATCTAAATATCTGGAACCTCACATCAACTCTAATCCATTTTTGATGTAGCGAATCTTATAAGTGCCAAAAGTACACAATGTACTAAATTAAACACTTATGCAAGTGAATCAAAGGTGACAACTATATACAACTAATTTGTTAATTCTTGATTTACTGCGTGAGTCCTTTGGCCGCATTAGACTAATGTCCCATAATCTAAGAATCGAGACAGGTCGCTGGAGCCGCACACACCGTGAAACAGGGGTCTGCTTGTGTAACATTACTAGTATCTAAGCTGAAAGACACGTTTTAACAAAATTATATTAGATTAAGATACCCTATGATGAATCTTGAGAGACACTAGCAGTTTGCTTGGTGAAAACACTCATATACATTCATTATGTAAATATGTCCACAAAGTATTAAGATTCTGTTCATGACCTGTATTATGCCATGGTCTTAAGAATTTAATCATATTATAATAAAAGTAGTTTAGATGTTGTTAGATCAAATTACGAATGTAAGATTTTAATCATGGTTTTCTATTGCATAATTTTTATAAGATTTAAGATGTGTCACATTTCTAAATGATACATATAATTGATATCAATATTCTGGTAAATTCCTTGATGGCGTGAATTAAGTATTGTATTATATAACGGTTAGCTTTTGAATATTAGCTGTAGGTTGGACAAAATATTTGTATCTTATTCTTATGTACCAATGTGTGATTTGTATGTTATTTTGTCAATAAAATCTAAAACTAAAATCTATAAAACTAGACTTAAAACAATATATGAATATTGCATCAGAGCATCAGAATATCATTTATGAAGAAAAGTAAAATCTCAAGGTTAGGCGTAATTACAATAGTTGTTATTAGCAGATTTTGATTTACTGGCAAAATAAAACATGGGTTTGCCAAATCAGATATAGAATTTTAGTCTATATGTTATCAAGAGAGAGAGAGAGAGAGAGAGAGAGAGAGAGAGAGAGAGAGAGAGAGAGAGAGAGAGAGAGAGAGAGAGAGAGAGAGAGAGAGGGTAATCATTAGGGGCTCTTTGGCGTCTATCTTGAGATGCCATGCTTTTAGCATTAAGGGCTCATTGACCTCTATTTGGAGGTACCATTCTTTTAGCATTAGGGGTTCTTTGACCTCTATTTTGAGGTGCCATCCTTTCAGCATTAGGGGCTCCTTGACCTCTATTTTGAGGTGCCATTCTTTTAGGATTAGTGGCTCTTCGACCTCTATTTAAACGTGCCTTACTTCCAGCATTAGAAGTTCTTTGACCTCTATTTTGAGGTGCCCTTCTTTTAGCATCAGCGACTCTTTGACCTTTATTTTATTTGAAGGTGCCTTACTTCCAGCATTAGCAGTTCTTTGACCTCTATTTTGAGGTGCCATTCTCTTAGCATTAGGGGCTCTTTGAACTCTATTCAAAGGTGTCTTACTTCCAGCATTAGAATTTCTTTGACCTCTATTTTGAGGTGCCATTCTTTTAGCATTAGGGGCTCTTTGACCTATATTCAAAGTTGTCTTACTTCCAGCATTAGAATTTCTTTGACCTCTATTTTGAGGTGCCATTCTTTTCGCATTAGGAGCTCTTTGACCTCTATTTGAAGGTACCTTACTTCCAGCATTAGAAGTTCTTTGACCTCTATTTTGAGGTGCCATTCTTTTAGCATAAGAGGCTCTTTGACATCTATTTGAAGGTGCCTTACTTTCAGTACCAGAAGTTTTTTTACCTCTATTTTGAGGTGCCATTCTTTTAGCATTAGCGGCTCTTTCCCCTCTATTTAAAGGTGTCTTACTTCCAGCATTAGAATTTCTTTGACCTCTATTTAGAGGCGCCCTTCTTTTAGCATTAGCGACTCTTTAACCCCTATTTGAAGGTGCCTTACTTCTAGCATTAGAAGTTCTTTGACCTCTATTTTGAGGTCTCATTCTTTTATCATTAGGGGCTCTTTGACCTCTATTTGAAGATGCCTTACTTCCTGTATTAGAGTTTCTTTGACCTCTATTTTGACGTACCATTTTTTTAGCATTAGGGACCCTTTGACCTCTATTTGAAGGTGCCTTACTTCCAGCATTTGAGATTCTCTGACCTCTATTTTGAGGTGCCATTCTTTTAGCATTAGGGGCTTTTTAATCCATATTTGAAGGTGCCTGGCTTCCAGCATTAGAGCTTCTTTAGCCTTTTTTTTGAGGTGCCATACTTTTTTTCATTAGGGACTCTTTGACCTCTATTTTGAGTTACCATTCTTTGAGCATTAGGGGCTTTTGGATCTGTATTTGAAGGGGCCTTACCTCCAGCATTAGAGATTCTTTGGCCTCTATTTTGAGGTGCCATACTTTTGGCATTGTGGGTTCTTTGACCTCTATTTTGAGTTGCCATTCTTTTACCATTGGGGACCCTTTGACCTCTATTTGAAGGTGCTTTACTTCTAGCATTATAGGTTCTTTGACCTCTATTTTGTGTTGCCATTCTTTTAGCATTAGGGGCTCTTTTATATCTACTTGAAGATGCCTTACCTGCTGCATTAAAGGTTCTTTTACCTCTATTTTCAGGTGCCCTACTTTTGGCATTATGGGCTCTTTGACCTCTATTTTGAGGTGCCATTCTCTGAGCATTAGGGGCTCTTTGACCTCTATTTTGAGGTGCCATTCTTTTAGTATTAGCGGCTCTTTGTCCTCTATTTGAAGGTGCCTTACTTCTATTAAGGGATCTTTGATCTCTATTTGAAGGTGCCTTACCTCCAGCATTAGAGGTTCTTTGGCCTCTATTTTGAGGTGCCATTCTTTGAGCATTAGGGGCTCTTTGACCTCTATTTTGAGGTGCCATTCTTTTACCATTAGGGGCTCTTTGACCTCTATTTGAAGATGCCTTACTTCCAGCATTAGAGATTCTTTGGCCTGTATTTTGAGGTGTCATTCTTTCAGCATTAGGGTCTCTTTGACCTCTATTTGAAGGTGCCTTACTTCCAGCATTAGAAGTTTTTTTACCTCTATTTTGAGGTGCCATTCTTTTAGCATTAGGAGCTCTTTGACCCCTATTTGAAGGTGCCTTACTTCCAGCATTAGAGGTTCTTTTGCCCCTATTTTGAGGTGCCATGCTTTTAGTATTAGAGGTTCTTTGACCTAAATTTTTAGGAGCCATACTCTTAGTCATTAGGGGCTCTTTCACCTTTATTCGGAGGTACCTTACCACTAGCATTATAGTTTTTTTACCTCTATTTTGAGGTGCCTTGGTTTCAGCATTAATGACTCTTTAACCTACAGTTTTAGGTGAATTAACTCTCGCTTCAGAAACTATTTGGAATATTTGTTTGAAGGCTCTTTGCACTCTCTCTCTCTCTCTCTCTCTCTCTCTCTCTCTCTCTCTCTCTCTCTCTCTCTCTCTCTCTCTCTCTCTGCTTTTCATTGTCTCTTTCTACCCTATTTTAGTATTTATAATGTTAGTTTACTGCTCTCTCTCTCTCTCTCTCTCTCTCTCTCTCTCTCTCTCTCTCTCTCTCTCTCTCTCTCTCTCTCTCCTTTTCATTGTCTCATTCTACCCTATTCAAGTATTTATAGTTTTAGTTTTCATCTCTCTCTCTCTCTCTCTCTCTCTCTCTCTCTCTCTCTCTCTCTGCTTTTCTTCGCTTCCTTCTATCTAATTTTTCAAGATTTTTTTTTCATTAGTTTGTCAGTTTCCTTCATTTCATCATCATTTTTCCTTAGTTCGTCAGTTTCCTCGTTGATTTCAAGGGAGTCGCAAGTGATGTATGCCCTCATTTCGTCAGATTCCCCAGAGAAATGGATGGCATTCATGTCTTGGCCTTTCAGGCTGATAGTAAACGATGAGAAATATTATATATTTACCAATGCCGTTCGGATATGGCCTTGCTTCAGTGTCAAATTTTAGGGCAATCCCGTTGAAGAACCATACGTTGCTCACCCGTCATTTGAACAATTGTGCCTCCGTACTCATTTCCCGCAATCCGACTCGTAGTTTTTCCAATAGCCTCCAATTATATGACATTGTTGCAAAAGCCCAATAAAAGGATCCTTCAAGGAACTTGCATTATGATCTTCAAAGCTTTGCAACTTCGTCAGCAACCACCAGCACCATTTGTAGATGAAGGTGCTCCGAAGAGCTCCAATTGATCCTGTAGTTGTATTACATAATTCTCTCAGTCAGCTCCCATTTCCGCCAGATCGCGAGCTCTTTGAGTCAAGATAAATCATGCGAGGTTGTGAAAGGTACATTTGAATGCTCCGGGAAGGTTCTGTTCTGGAGTCATTCAGATCTCCATGCTAAGTCTACGGCTATGTCTTCTGATACCTTTAGGAGACCCGCGAAAATTTTCTTGAGGTGCCATTCAGGGATCTCCGGGAAGATTTTGTTCTGAAGTCATTCGGAACTCCATGCAAAGTATGCGGCTATTTCTTCGGAAGCCATTTGGAGATCTGGGAAAGTTATCTTCTGAAGCCGGTCAGAAATTCTGTTCTTGAGTCTTTTAGAACTGTATGCAAAGAATGCGGCTATATCTTCGGAAACCATTTGGAGATCTGGGAAATTTTTCTTCCGATGCCGCTCAGAGATTCTGTTCTGGAGTCATTCAGAA
>NC_090727.1:111744074-111754335 GCF_036898095.1 Palaemon carinicauda | reverse complement strand
ACCGGATACTGAGAGAGAGAGAGAGAGAGAGAGAGAGAGAGAGAGAGAGAGAGAGAGAACATCACTACCAGGAAAATTAAAAAAAGGTGAAATAAGAAGAAGGGCAGGCGTAATGAAGATTATAGAGGTGATAAGATTGTCACGACTGTGATGATATGAGCCCGTGTTGAGGATGGATGGTGGGGATGCAGTCAAGATGAAGAGTGAGGCAGAGAAGGGGGAAGACGACGCTGTACCATACATTTAATGAAAATTCTCTCCTAAAATTTTCGTAATTGGACCTTTCTAACTTTCTTAATGAAGTGATTCATTTCCCATAAAATCTAAGCCGTTGAAATTTTACTGAGGACTTAAAGTGCTTGGTTTGTAATAGAATAATATTCTTTGTCCTTCTAATACAAGGCAGATACCATCATTCGTTCTAGGGTTGGCATACTTATTGGACAATACATATTAGCATCGTATCACCTTGGGTAACATAGGTTATAAATTATAACCTTATGAACATAATTATTTTTTCTATTTAATATTTTGGACGTTTTTAATCGCTTTTAATCTCACTTTTCTTCATTTCTGAACAAAACTACCTTCGATTTAAGAACAACATGGTGGATTCATCTCATCCTTGTGGTTTATATATATATATATATATATATATATGCTTCACTATCACAGTGACCACATGAATTAATAAGCAGGAAAAAAACAATATGAAATAATAAACTGCTTTAGTCCCTAGCGCTTTCGTGCATTTTAAAACACACTTCTTCAGGGTAAAATTGTACACTGAAGAAGTCTGTAATTTAATGTAAGAAAGGCTATGTAATAATGCATTTCATTATTCCAAACTGGCTTTTGCTATATGTATATAATATAATATATATATATATATATATATATATATATATATATATATATATATATATATATATATATATATATATATATATATATATATATTATATATATATATATATATATATATATATATGTTGTTATATATATATATATATATATATATATATATATATGTGTGTGTGTATATATATATATATATATATATATATATATATATATTAGACATGTAGGTATATACACACATCAACAAATATCATCAACTAAGAAGGCCCAGCGAAGTAACAAAACTACCAAGAAGTGTCGTGACTATTGACTCCAAAATCCAAACTAATCAACAAAGTCAAGTGCCCTCAATGTCTCTCAGATAGTCAGGAGGACAGAGAGGCAGAAGCGTCATATAATGCCAACAAAACTAATTTACATAATATGACTTATTGATAAAATATAAGCATGATCATCCAAATAATAGATAAAAAACATGCAAATACTATAGTAATGGGTTAATGAGGCGCTGTTATTTTTTCAAAGTTTTTGATCAATGCTTTAAAACATTTTAACCAAAAACATTTCTATCAGTGTGATTAAAACTTAATAAGCTTCGCAAAAAAATAATAAGTGACCAATGATTCTCAACCAAATACAATGTATGAAAGCCATCGGTGAACCAACATCTCAAAAATGAAAGGCAGAAAGATTCCAAACTTCTCAAAAATATGTCACAGATATCCAATAACTATCAATTCGTAATTTGCATTTAATATTAACCTCTACCGTATACGAGTTTTCCGTTTAAAGGAAAGTTGGTGAGAGAATATATAATATAATCAAAATTACCTACAAAATGTGTGGACGCCTGGACTTTCTTTTCAGAAATATAAAATAGAATCCAGAAAAGCTAGAGAGAAATTTGTGACATTTACCTCCAACATATCTAATAAGGAAGGGTTTCCCCATCTCAGGTCATGTACCCCTAGCGGTACATGTGTACTCTTTAGAGGGTACATTCAACCTGAGGGAATAAACAGTACTGAGCAATACATGATGTAATCTGCAATCAGTTTGAATGATAAAATTATATCACAATATCAATTTCATTCCTTCTCTTTTTCATCCTCAATTTTAGGGCTAAACAGGATTCTATAAAAATGGCCAAGGGGAACAGAAGAACATAAAGGTTACGAACTCCTGTAATAAGTCTATTCTCCAACTAATTCCTAATATACTTATTCTATCTACCTTTAACTGCCAACGATATCTTGTAATGTTAACAAAAGAAATGTTAGAGATAGCGGTTCGGTAGAACGTTATCATTAGTAAGGCACCGCACGTGTTACATACACCGTAATGCCGTTACTTCCTTTTTAATCCCTCATTCTCTCTTGCACTCACGATATATATATATATATATATATATATATAACTATTTAAGCTTGCCATTGCATGTTCCACATTGCTGGAGTTTTTGTGCCCTGTTGCCCTCAATCGTTTTTAAATAAGCTCATTATCCTGATGAGTAGAGTCACTTACATTCCCCTTTGCCTTTTTGTTAGTAACTAACAGCCATCTCGCGACAAGTGAATTTAGCCTAGTAAATATGTACTAAAAATAATAGAGAAATTAACAAAT
The DNA here is from genome assembly GCF_036898095.1 of Palaemon carinicauda. Classification (NCBI taxonomy): domain Eukaryota; kingdom Metazoa; phylum Arthropoda; class Malacostraca; order Decapoda; family Palaemonidae; genus Palaemon; species Palaemon carinicauda. The sequence continues at coordinate 111,751,851 of NC_090727.1, read as the reverse complement.
ATTATTTCTAAAGCGGACTAGACAGAAAAACTCATCTCAGCTTGTGAAATTCAACTAATTTTAAACCTTCCTTTACGAGAAATTATCGTTCAGATATTTTCAACAGGATCAAGCATAGAAAATATTAAACCCTATTCTATCACGAAGAGAGAGAGAGAGAGAGAGAGAGAGAGAGAGAGAGAGAGAGAGAGAGAGAGAGCATTTCCTAGTAATGTTTATTATGGCCAATTCGTTTACGGAAGATCAAATTTAGCAAGGCACAAAGCAATATTATCATGTCAGACTGATTCATTGCCTGTATAAAAGGTCAAACGGTGAAATTCCCCAAATGAAAGTTTATTGTCAAAAGTCCGTTTTATCATCACTGTAATCAAATGGGAATTAGGAACAATTTTTCTCCATTGAGGTCCAACTAATGTTCGGAACATCTGCAAAAGTTATAAATATTCAGGTGTGAGAGTTATTGACTCTAGAATATACATTTATGCTGTAGTCTCCTTTCTGAAAGATTTATTTTAAATGGAATATTTTGAATAACACTAAAAACAAGCTCCATTTCGAGGTCTGATTAACATACGAACATACATTCAAGCTGTAGTCTTTTTTGAGCGGTTTATTTTCAATTAAATATTTCAGAGATCCCTTCAAACTAAGCCCCATAATGATGTCCAGAGAATATTTTCAAGTACAAAACTTACATCTTAACCATCTTGAGTCAATGAAATCTGTCAATATTAAAACGTAAAATTTCCATCACGAAAAAGCCACTATTCCATTCTGCGCTCGTAACTCGAGATATGACAATCAAGAAATATCTAACAGAGTTTGTAGATTTGAGAACAAAGCCCTCAAAAGAATATTGGGAGTTAAATGGCAATTATTATCGTTGTCATTAATAGCTAAGCTACAACCCTATTTGGAAAAGCAAGATGCTATAAGGCCAAGGGCTCCAACAGGGAAAAATAGTCCAGTGAGGAAAGGAAATAAGGAAATCAATAAATGATATAAAAAGTAAAGAAAAAATAAAATAAAATATTCTAAAAACATTAACAGCATTAAAATAGATATTTCATATATAAACTATAAAAGGACTCATGTCAGCCTGTTCTACATGAAAACATTTTCTGCAACCTTGAACTTTTTAAGTTCTACTGATTCAACTACCTGATAAGGAAGATCATTCCACAAAGGCGGAATGATTTACTTTATTCCTCTAACCCCTTTAAGCACACAGGCATCAAGAATTCATAGATTATATTATTTTTCATATGAGAGAGAGAGAGAGAGAGAGAGAGAGAGAGAGAGAGAGAGACCCTATATCAGGGGTTTTATCATATTTAAAGATAGATTAGGTTACCTAGCGTTGCAACTACAAAGGTCATTGACACTAGGCGGCGTCATCACTGCCAGGGTCACTGACGCCTCAAGGTAGAATGAAACGCAGTAAAGAAAAGAGTATTTAATCATCATATCATATCCCTGAAGACGAAGAGGATTTTGGAACGTTCAAGTCAGAATAATTTTTTCAACCGAAAATTTCTGAGGTCATTATGTAAATTTATAAGAAATTAGACATCACTGAATTTTTATACCATTATTTTTTGAATTAGAATTATTTTCACAATAAAGAAACAAAAATATTTTTCTAAATGATTCCCAATTGTAATTTTAATGAATATTTAATGTAATAAAGTTGAAAATCTTCTTTTCTTTACATTTCTCTAATTCTGCCTTGAGTTCTTCAAAATTTCCTTTGGAACTCCGGAAGAAATTCACTCGGAAGTGATTGATACAAGACTTCCTTCATTACTTTGAACGTATAATTTCGTAGAATAGATTTTAATTTATAAAAGTAAATAGTGATAGATATAATCAATATTAGTTTTAGCTAAAAGTAAAACTTATTTTGTTAGTAAAACTACTAATAAATATAATATTAATGTCTACTGACTCGAAATTTTGTATAACATTCTCCTTATCATTTGCTTGAAATTTTTATTCTTTTAACTTCTAAAAAGTCTTCTCACTCTTCGGGATTTGAAAAATGATTAAATAATACTTTCGCTCTCTGTCTGTGCATCGTTTTCTTGCTTCTCCATCATCATCATTAACTTTTACTTCACAATTGTTAAGGTTATTCCTTTATGCTCTGTTCTAATTTCTTATTAGAAATGTACTACGATATTTAAGCTGTGTGTATATATATATATATATATATATATATAATCGTATATATATATATATATATATATATATATATATATATATATATAATCGTCGAAATTGTACTAGTCAAAGTCATCCATACTAGATTGAATTTCTATGAGCGCTCAGACGTAAATCCCACAATCTCGCCAAACTTCAGAGGCCAGCGTGGTGATGAAAAATGGCTGGGCGTTCAAGTAAAAACTCCATGTAGTTGCCCTCTATCTCTACGCAAGACGCCATCCTTCAAGAGTGCCCCCCCCCCCCCCCCGCCAACGTTTCACCTCATCTCCCTAAAATGGAAATATATATCATGGGCTTCTTTTCGTCAGAGAAAAATGAAAGAAGAAAAGGGCGAAATAAAGTTGTGGGTCACTAATGGAAACTGTATCGGTAAACCGATCAGAAAAGGAGTTTTACAATAAAATCTAGCAAAACGAAGGAAAAATATAAATATTTTCAAAAACAAAAAACATAAAAGGATTATAAACGTTTTCTAACAATTTTTTTTCTCAAAGAAAAAGAAAAGGAGCACTTGGGATAAAATCATAAAGGGTCCAATCTCTGCTATAACAATTCAACGTGTGTATCATTGTAATTGAATAAGAGAAAATATTAACTAATTTTGAGCGAACAATTGCTTAAACAATTGCTTACTTGAATACATATAAAAGACATATCTTGAAGGGCTGCAATACGAAATGTAATCAACTGGATATCAATTGATAATGTCTTTTAATACAATGATTCCAACTTAAATTTGAAATCTTTTATATAAATATGAGTGGGGATACATTAAAGTGGTGAAAGGGTTTGTGTATCGCCATGATCAGCAAAGTTGTACTAGTCCTGGACACCCATACTAGGTTGGCTTGCCCTGAGCGATCAGACGAAAATCTCCTACCATCACTAATGGAGACAACAGAGAGTTTATGCTTCAATTGTAAAGGAATACAATTTAACCCTTCCTGGTACAACTCAGGAACATAAATGGTGGTCTACCCTTAAATCTGCACTCTTGGTGTATAGGCTAAACAACAGTTCCCCCTTTACTTAGGCCAGATGGCTCAGTCACTCACTGTCCAAAGGAAAAGGCAACTCTTTTGGCTGATGTTTTTGACAGCAGAGTAATGAAAAACTATATTTAAAGGAAAATATGCTGTAAAATGTATAACACAGGAATTTATTCAAAATAGAATTCTAAAAATAAATTAAGATACAAGTATACCTAAGAATTGAGTTTCTTTTTTTTTATTCTCCACCCCCCCCCCCCTCAAACATCCCTCCCAAACTTCGACCGCTATCCAGCGTTCCTTTCTCAATCAATTATCCATTACTATTTTCCTCTCGCTCAATTTTCGTATAAGCAACCATCATCAATTTCCAAGAGCTCTCTCTCTCTCTCTCTCTCTCTCTCTCTCTCTCTCTCTCTCTCTCTCTCTCTCTCTCTCTCTCTCTCTCTCTCTCTCTTTCAATGGAAAATGTCGTATTATCTACTTTAAATTAGATAGGATTGAATATATTAATATGGGCCACATAACTCTGTTTGAGGCTCGAGATGAGGATGGCCGGCTCATTCTTAACAAGATTCTTGGATGTACTATGCAAGTTTTATTTTCAGATTTATTTCAGAAGCAGGTCTTGTGAAGGCTATTCACTTTTTATAAGGACATCTTCACTTTTTTATTGAATTGTTATTCATAACAAACAATATTGGCATCAATGACCTTCGATATCAGGAAGCAGGAGAACTCTAAATCAATCAATCAATCCATGCCAGCCTACACCCACAAATTTTCTTAACTCGTTATATTCCTCATATACTTAATAGAAAATACACGAAGCCTTCCTTAAAATGCAATAATAATGTAGAAAGCTACCAATAATGTGGAGTCAATCTATTAATAATTCAAACTTTTAAAAGACAAGAAAGTAATTTCAGCATAAAAACCATAATATATCATCGTGAATTGAAGCACAAAACTCTGACGGATCGCGTCTTCCGCTCCAATATCTCTCGTGTCTCGTATGAAATGAAATAAATCAAAGGCCCATCATCCACAAGAACCACAAAACTGCAAAAATTATTATGAAAAAAAAAAAATATATAATGCTCAACTTGAGATTTAGTGGTCGTTCAATCTACCAGACTGACAGGAAAAGTGTGAAGGCGAATCTGGGGAACGAACAAGAAAGCAGAACATGTGTATTCTATAGACCTTGGTGTTTAACATCTATTCATCATTATTATCTAATGTGTGTGTGAGTGTTTATGTGTGTAAGAGAAAGAAAGAGAGATTTTGGGGTGATCATTTACATATCCAAACAAAATCTCTAAATTCAAGGCAAGCAATAAGATTTGCTAAGAAATCATACAATCTACTTGGAACAAAAATGAAAAGAAGTTTCTGTTTTTCGTCCCATTGTACCGTCTCTAATGAAACCCTGGTATATGTTCAAGCAGATAATTATCGTAAAATACTCAATAGTTACAAAGGAAATAAGAAAAGTGAACGCAATTTAATTGAGTTCTCTCTAATTTCAGACTGCTGAGAGTCCATACTTAGCTGAGAGCACAAATTGATTTTCTAAATATTTTTCAAAATATACATTTTATAGAATATTGTAATACACAAGTATAAATTGACTCGAGGTCTGCAGCCAGTACTCTAACTATTCTATAATAAATATGATTCAACAAAATATATATAATAATTTATATACAATATCATGTAAACCGCACACTGTCAAAATGCAATAATAAAAAATGGGACATATTCCAAACCTTTGAAAAAAAAAAAAAAAACGTTAAGATATTTTTAGAAAATAATTACATAAAAAGATCTCTCCGCCAATCACAAAAAAACGTTGTTACCAAACCAAGTCTATGAAGGTAATAAAAGCCAAAGGGAAACAGACATGTAAAACAAAAACAAACACAACTTTCAAATGTAAAAGATGTCGTTAAACACTGAGGCTCCTGAAGGGTTTCTTCGGCACTTTCAGTCCTTTGGTAACAAAGCCCTCCTAGGACACTAATTCAACGAAACTCTGTACAGACTTTCAACTTCTGCATCATAAATAGGCAGGAGGTTAAGCACGATTTTAGTGTTGTGGAAAGCATTTGAGCGTAATTGCATACACACAGAATACAAGTGAGTCCATACAAACGTATATTTACACAGACATGCGCACAGTCACACAGACAGACACACACACACACACACACACATATATATATATATATATATATATATATATATATATATATACATATATATATGTATATATATATTGCATATATATATATATATATATATATATATATATTATTATACATATATATATATATATATATATATATATATATTATATATATATATATATATATATATATATATATACTGTATATATTTATATATATATATATATATATATATATATATATATATATATATATATACTGTATATATATATATATATATATATATATATATATATATAATGTGGTGTATGTATATTATATATATATATATATATATATATATATATATATATATATATATATAAATATATATATATATATATATATATGTATATATATATATATATATATATATATATATATATATATATATATATATATATATATGGCATTGAACTTGTAAAATCCTTGTAGTGAATAGAGTGATGACCATTAGCAGTTTATTGAAACGGCTAATTAACAATTCATCAAATAAAAACATTCTACGAAGAACCAACGGCATTAATAGATAAAATAAAATTCACAGCAGGAATGCAAACGAAGCTCGCTCTCTCTCTCTCTCTCTCTCTCCTCTCTCTCTCTCTCTCTCTCTCTCTCTCTCTCTCTCTCTGGGTGTGCTAAAAATATTTGTAATATATGGCCGACAGCTCTTTACTCTGTCTACTATCTCTTCCCATTTGAGGGACAGGGAATGTGGCTGTAGGTAGACCCTGGGGTTTCTGTGTCTTGCTCCATAAACGTAAAGATGAAACCTGTGTTACCACTCGTAACTTCCTCGTTTGTTTAGACAAATGGGAACAGTCTCTCTCTCGTGGAGCCCAGCAGCTTTCATTATCTCACGAAATACATAGGAAAGACTCCTCTGATGTAAGAGCTTAAGTATCTTAGGGAAAATTTCGCCATTTCTTTCCTTCTATGGGGAAATTTTTCCCTTGCAGTGAATTTAAGGAAAATTTGCAGAAAAGGAAACTTTCATTTCTCTCTCTCTCTCTCTCTCTCTCTCTCTCTCTCTCTCCTCTCTCTCTCTCTCTCTCTCTCACTCTCTCTCTCTCTCTCTCTCTCTCTCTCTCTCTCTCTCCTCGCTCTCTCGCTCTCTCTCTCTCTCTCTCTCTCTCTCTCCTCTCTCTCTCTCTCTCTCTCTCTCAGTATAATGTGAATAAAAAAAAAGGCATACACATCGGTTAGTCATGAAAAACGCTGAAAATCTTACAATATGCAAGTTTCTAAAAGTTATTTTCCTTACTGTGTTTGGTATCGAAATCCTTTGACCATAACATCTCAAACCTTTGATGATCGTTGTCCATTGATCCAAGAGATCTATTGTTCCAGTCCCGCCAATATTGTATATCTTCCAGTACTTTTGGATCAGATTCTGTGTATTCGCTTTGAGGACAACAACAACAACAACTACAACAACAACAACAACAGCTACAATAATAATAATGACAATAATAATACTAATAATAATAGTCCTTGTCATTATCATAAACAACATTTATATCTATGGATGCCAATTACCTTCAGCAGACAAATCAAAGTACATATTATTACATGTTACAGTTATTGTTGTCGTTGCTGTTCTCGGTGATCAAGAAAATTCTGAAATATTAAGCAAACATGAAGCTTACTGAAAACCAGTAAATAGAAAAAGCATAAAACACACCGTGTCACACCCCCTAAATATATATATATATATATATATATATATATATATATATATATATATATATATATATATGTATATGTATATATATATATATATTATGATCAACTAATTAAAAAACTGTAGAAATGTTCAGTGTAATTAAACGCCAACTACAAATTCCCTACGATATGGTTCCTCTCATAAAAGTGTCTGGTTCACCGAATGAGCATTATAACGATGCAATTAATAGAGGAGCCTTCGGGAAGGGTCTTCGTATCTGATATTGGATAGGATAGTGTTAACCAAGGTCTAGACCTTGGTGTTAACCACAGTCTGTTATAGATTCCTGATATCCTCTGGCAAAGGCCCTGAGGGTTAAAACCATATATGTACGCAAGCCCATTGGGATGCATCTCAAAGCAAAAAGTAATCAGTAAAAAATGAAAAGCGTAAATGGCAATCGTTCCTTTCAAAGGTGACTCCAGTGCATCCCGAAACATTCTTCTCAAGAAGCGTTGATTTGTTTACCCTAACAAGTAATTGTGATAAAAAAAACTTGACTTTTTTCTCTGCCATCTAATAATTTTCCTTCCTCCAACGTGTGGCTATATATATATATATATATATATATATATATATATATATATATATATATATATATA
>NC_090727.1:111736574-111739074 GCF_036898095.1 Palaemon carinicauda | reverse complement strand
CGCTGAAAGAAAAATATTTACGACTTGATATCTTCAGATTGTCTGAAATTATATCATATACGACCATATTTTTTAACATTTCTTTTTAGAGAGAACTATGAATTTATATTCGTTGTAATTATGTATATATTTTTTTTATAAAAAATATTTTACTTTGGCACAAAAAAGAAAAAAAAAATTCATTACATCTGTAAGTTCCATAATCATACACATTCACGCTGATTTTAATGTGTGGGATCTTTGATCGACACATTCTTGACTAAAAATCAATTAAAGTTTATTTAATGCGGTTAACAATGGCATATAGTGTAAGTCATAACATAGGCTTATATAGCATAAATCCAAATGCTAATGAGTCAGTATGAAAAAAATAAAATGGAAATATAAGTACATTAAGAGTAATACCTACATTATATATAAAAGATGATTAACAAAAAGACTACGTCAACCACAAAGTTTGAAGATTGATTCCGATAAGAAAATATGCAATATTATATTACTGATATTACCCAGAATCTTATCTCACAAATACACCCGAAATAACTTTCATTGCATAAAAATCCTGAAACTGAAAGGTATGGCCGACTTGGTTAAGATTTCAAGGTTTCACCAAATTGTTATTTCATATATTTTTACATTTCAAGAGATTTTCTCTTTGAAATGCCGAAAGTGGAGCACCTACATATAAACCCGAAGAGAGAGAGAGAGAGAGAGAGAGAGAGAGAGAGAGAGAGAGAGAGAGAGAGAGAGAGAGAGAGAGAGGACTATTCAAGTATAGCTTGGACGTTTGTAAGCATTATCGCATTTAGTCGTCACTAGCTACAGGAGTTTTAGAACCACATGTTGCAGTTTTCGATTCTGCCACGGTAAAATATAAAGTTGCTCATCTTAGTTAAAGAAGAAATGAACAATTGCAACATTAAGCAATATCGGTATATATAAGAGTAAACCCAACCTTTCTTCAAATTACTTATGCATCTCGCTGCCAATAATAACATCTCAGTTCTTTCAACTTTCTATTACAATATTATTTTCTTACAATATTCCATTACATATTAACTCAAGTGAAATTAGTTTGCATGATATATGGAAAGAATTTCCGGACTTATAATATCATAGGAAAAAGTAAATACATCAAACCTAACTCCTTCATCTTCTCTTTATCACAACATAAAATTCCTTAAAAAAAAACCCAATGCAGAACAGATTTTTTTTTTCTAGATAATTGTTATCCAAAGAATCTGCTTCTGCAACAGCCGCTTTATAAAGAACAATCTCCTTACAAAATTTGTGTCATGAATATCTTATTGAAAATACAACGCATGAAAGATTATCAATGAAAATATGCCAGTAAATAATAAACACCAATACTTTCATTTGAATTCTCTGAACAATTCCAGTTACAGGAATGTTGTCGAAGTAACTATGTCACAATGCTATCAGGTATCAAAATGAATTTAATATGCTTGCACACAACATAGTTTTAATAATAATTTCATTTTTGGTCAGTAGCTATAAAATGAATTACGAAAAGCGTTTATTCAGTACTTTATTCAATCAATCATGTACCTCACATCATAAATGTTTCTACTTCAAATCATATACTTATTAATACTGTTACTTTATAAAAAAAAAAAATAATCAAATCATCCTTTAATGTCACACATATATACAGCATATGTAAAATGTATTTTTTCTTGAGATGAATGATGAGTCAGTCTGCGCTATCATTAATATTAACCTACCTACTTTATGAAATAAATATTTCCCTGCGCATCTTAGATATATATATATATATATATATATATATATATATATATATATATATATATATATATATATATATATATATATAAAATCCCTATTCTATTTCTGGTCCCAATTTAAATCTACGTCCAATATGTTCCCAGTTTAATTATTTTCTCCCTTTTTCACCTTACAAAAAAATTTTCTTTCACCTATTACCTGTTCTCATTGAGGGAATATAATGAATTAATGAACCTTGGGAAATTATCCCACAAGCAGAAATCATAAAATCAGTTTCACGAAAAAAAAGAAAAGAAAATATTTTCAGCAAACCAATTCCCCTTAAAGGGAAGCATAGACTTACTGCAGTTCCTTAAATTAACTATAAAGAGAGACCCTGGATCAAAGGCCTCTTGCTCTATCTACTCGAATATGGAATTTCACTGCACTTACTTTACCCTTTCTATACCTGCTGGTCTCAAGTATAAGAATTAAATGCTTGTATTTATTCATATATATATATATATATATATATATATATATATATATATATATATACATATATATATATACTGTATATATGCATATTTATATATATATATATATATATATATATATATATATATATATATATATATATATATACACACACACATATATATATATATATATATATATGTATATATATATATATATATACTGTATATATGCATATTTATATATATATATATATATATATATATATATATATATA
>NC_090727.1:111729074-111731574 GCF_036898095.1 Palaemon carinicauda | reverse complement strand
GAGGAAAGGAAAAAAGGAAAATAGAATATATTAAGAAGAGTAACAATATTAAAATAAATATCTACTATATAAACTAGTATACCCTCAAGCAAGAGAACTCTAACCAAAGACAATGGAAGACCATGGTACAAAGGCTATGGCACTATCCAAGACAAGAGAACAATGATTTGATTTTGGAGTGTCCTATTCCTAGAAGAGCTGCCTACCATAGCTAAAGAGTCTCTTCTACCCTTACCAAAAGGAAAGTGGCCACTGAACAATTAGTGTAGTAACCCCTTGAGTGAAGAAGAATTATGTAGTAATCTGTGTTGTATGAGGACAGAGGAGAATATGTAAAGAATAGGCCAGACTATTCAGTGTGGATGTGTGTAGGCAAAGGGAGAAAGAACCGTAACCAGAGAGAGGGATCCAATGTAGTACCATCTGGCCAGTCAAAAAAACCATAACTCACTAGCGGTAGTGTCTCAACGAGTGGCAGGTGGCTATTTGAAGTTACAAATACCCATTGGTACCACATTTACAATTCTTTTGGAGAGTTGGATCTATTCACGTCTGCATTTTGTTCACTGTGGATTCTGATTCCTCAATTAGTAGATATTTCCGTTTATGTAGAAATTTTATACTCTTGAAAATTTTTACCGTTCACCATGGTATGTAGAATAGGGGTCTATATACCTTGGCTGTGACTTTGCAGGTAGACCTATAAGCCCCGCCAAAACCCACATCCTCAGCTCACAAGGATGGTGAGGTTGCACACACTACAAAAAACTATTGAATTTGACCGGGACTCGATCTCCCGTCCAGCAGAACTCCAGACAAGGACGTTTCCAATATGTCGCTACAACTACTTTGCTTGAGCAAATTATAATTGGTTTTGATATCGCTCTCCAAGACCAGTTATCATTACCCTAACCTTTAGCGTGAATGCCCAGGCAAGATCTATGCTGACCATTGCCAGCGGCTACCCAGTTCTCATTTAAATTGGAGTCGCACCATTCAGTAGCAAAATAACTCCCTTCATCTGAAGATTGGGATCACAGTAACATCTAAAGGAACAGTTTGGAACTGCATCTGCCTTTCAATCACGTACACAATTGCACCTTTCGAAAAAACAAACGTGGCCGTTTTCCTTCCTTATTCTGTTTCACGATCATTACTACAGTAACATATGATGTCCATAACGGGGTAATTAATGATTGATGTAAAATATGTGAATAAACAGCTTATAAATTATCTCATCACACATTACATAACAGGTAAGAAATCGAAATAATCGAGTATGTAATGATAAAATTAGTAAATCAACATTTATTTTCCATATCAACGACGGACCAAATTGATGGGTCGAGACAGACATTCACAATTAATTTTATACAAAATGTATTCAGAGTTACGCCCAATATTCGCAAATACATTTGCATTGCAGATACAAGGACTGACTTCATTTGCAACTGGGAAAACATAAAAGAATGTTCGTTCATAATGCAAATACTGTTCAAGCCTTCTCACTGGAAACTGCATCATATTAAAATTCATCTATTCTTTGAAACAGATCAAACAGCAGCCACTACGTTACATTTGTTCAATCTGTGTTACTGTGGTAATCATTGATGCTACGACATGGTTATCTAGGAGGAACAAAAGAATAATCTACACAATTGAATGTCTGTTGGTACACCTGCGAATCAAGCAGTCTTCACTTGTATAATGTTACTATTCACGAAAATGTAATTAACACTCGCGGGAGGCAGATAAAATGTTTGCAAATGCTGCAATGCTATTCATTTATTTCTTTCCAAGTTGCGTCTTTCTAGATTATCGCTTGTTTACTTTAGCTGAATATTACCTACTCTACACACTACTGTATATTGTATCAAAAGATTTTTTTAAGTACTTAAAAGAAGCAAAGTTACTTCAATATGTGCTTTGCAATCAAATTGCAATATTCAGCTCTTGAACCCAGCCAATTACAAGCAGGTCTGCTAACATCATCTAAGTAATCCTATTAAGTCTGAATGATTGTCATACATAGAGGGATAAACAGTGTGAATCCATCAGATCTTGGATAAGCCCTTAAGATCTTCCTATAGATTTAAGTCTATCAAAGAAGTGGGACTTTTAGAAAATTTTCCTATCTGAGTAAAGTGAGATCGCTCGTACTAGCCAAGTGGATCTTGTCTTGTTACTTTACGGACTTGGTATAATGATGTATCCTAAACTATATCTTCAAATAATTTTGAGTATTTATCCTTTTTCTTAACATCTGCTAAACAAAGAAAAGACTTTATGAGAGAGAGAGAGAGAGAGAGAGAGAGAGAGAGAGAGAGAGAGAGAGAGAGAGAGAGAGAGAGAGAGAGAGAGAGAGAGAGAGAGGAATAATGTCTGTGACTTTGATGGAACCATAAATTCTTAAAACTTCTATCCACCAATAGTCTCTCCTCGTCAACAAACTACAGACATAGGCCACAAAAATCCTCTCATTTTCTTCACTTCAAAATTC
>NC_090727.1:111719074-111724074 GCF_036898095.1 Palaemon carinicauda | reverse complement strand
TTAAATTTCTGAAAATTCTTAATGAATCTTTATAAATAGACAGCCTTATCAAAACCAGCACACTTCTTGGCATCTTAGTATTCTGTATTGAAATACCATACAGTGCGCTAATGGCCACAGGCGAGATTTCACTACCTCGTTACCATGACTGTATCGAGAATTTAATCTCTTTCCCACTACCATTCATCGAAACCTTCTTATGGTATATAATAAATTTTTATTAAAAGAGGAAATGCTTATATACATGTTAATTTTCTCCATGAAAAATTGTTTTTGGATTAAGTTCACGTTAAACTTCTACCAGGAAGCGACAATCCTTTTAGGTCAAGTACAAGTTCCATAAAAGTTTTACAAGTATGTAAATATGTAACGAATAAAAAAAAAATTACAAACTTTTGAGGGGGGGGGGCAACATTTAGAAAGCAAAACTTTACTTTCCTAGATTAATTAGAAGAGGAGTTATGGTCAATGAAATGTGGTCGGGTCATGAAGGAATACAATATATCCTCCATCCTTTTGCAATGCTCAGGTGAATAAATCCTACCCTGGCTCTTGGACTATTGGGATGAAGTATGAATTTCTCATTAGCCTGTGATCATACGAGCATGAATAAACTCTACATCATATTATATTGACAAAACAATAAACAAACATCAGGCTAAGTGGAATATTATCTGATGAAATGTCCCTTATGGCAATTTCTACAGAATGAATACTGCGTTATTCCGAGGAGACGACCTTGAGAGGTAAGATTTCCAAATTCAAATCATTCAAATACTGGCCTTTACTTCACACTGCGCCTTCTTCGGCAGTTAGAAACCCACTATTCTTTTCCGTGGTAACTTTTACAGAGTTTTCGTTGCCTCTTTTACCCTTCATCACAAATCCGAGACACACCACATCCTCCCGACACCTTATTTCACTTCCGCAGTTTTATCTTAATTTCTGTAATTCCAGCCACGAAATTTACCGCCAGAGAGAGAGAGAGAGAGAGAGAGAGAGAGAGAGAGAGAGAGAGAGAGAGAGAGAGAGAGAGAGAGAGAGAGAGAGAGAGCAAATAACTTAAACATATATATATATATATATATATATATATATATATATATATATATATATATATATATATATATATATATATACATATATATGATCTATATCTATATCTATATCTATATCTATATATATATATATATATAAATATATATATATATATATATATATATATATATATATATATATATATATATATTTATATATATATATTTATGTATCTATCTATATATACATAATGTTGGCTTCTTGTGGCAGCAACAAATGGAAATTAAGTTGTTGGCCACCTGTCGTTTTTCTTTTGATATTTTTTCTACAAAGTATACCCATTTTGTATATATCATTTCCGTGGATTATTGAAGTATCCTTCCATCAGACCTTTAAACCAACGATAATAATTTAAAATGAAAGAATTTATCCGAATCTGATGTAATATTAAATGTAATAGAAAACAGGTAAAACAAATAACATGCTGAATAAACATTGACAACCCTTTATTTCCCAAACATATTTCAACGAAAACTAGCCGCAAACAACTTTCGTCAACTTTGGCAATCAACACACGGCACACCATCTCCTAGAATAAACCGGAAAATTAGGATTATTTTTTTCACAGACATCCCAAAAATAACAAAGCAATATCTAATTGAAAATCAGGCGAAAACAACTCAGGAGAAAATAAAACTGAATTTCTACCTAGCGAAAGTAAATGGTAGATCCATATGGAATAAATTGATGCACTTATTACTTTTCCAGTATTAATTTCTTAGACGATCTGTTTCGCTGTTTATTTTCAGCCAAATTTTACTGACAGGACATCTTCACTTCCTTGTCATCAGACTTGCCAATCGTAATTACAGCCACATTTTCACCCATTTCTCCTAGTTAGAGCATTCCATGTTTTCGTACCACATCAACCCAACTAGAAAAGTACTCGGAGTGCAGACATCCCTCACAGCAGCTTATTTCTCGATCTTGACCTTTGACCTTTGACCTAGGAATTTCAAAATTGAATCACTTCCACGTCTCAACATAACAATTGAGTCTCACTACTCCATGAGTAAAATTGTCTCCAGGAAGTTGTTCAAAAACAAACGGACAAACAGGACCGAAAATATAACCTTCTCCCAGTATATATATATATATATATATATATATATATATATATATATATATATATGTATATATATATATATATATATATATATATATATATATATATATATATTTATATATATATATATATATATATATATATATATATATATATACACACATACATATATATATATATATATATATATATATATATATATGTGTGTGTATATATATATATATATATATACATATATATATATATATATATATATATATATATATATATATATATATATATACAAACTTTTCTTCAAAATACTTGGCATTAATATTCAGACCAACAATTTTATCGACACAATGTTTTCTCTTACTAAATATACTTACAACAATCTAGACTCATTCTCAACACATTTCCTAAAAACTTTATCTAATCCTATCATATCTAACAGCCCATATCAAGTACAAACAATATCATATACCCATAAATATTATTCAAGGATTGGAGTTTATGATAAAATCCTACGTGTGCTGACCCTCCCAACCAAAGGATAATCTTGAGGAGGAGTTCCCAAGCTTTTTGTTTTTCTGAGACCTTTGGTATTTTTCTTTCTTAATTCCTGTACATCCCTAAAAGGAAAACTAAGAAATTGATTTTGATATATTTTATTAGTTCATGCAGATTACATGATTTATTGTGCATTACTAGCTATTCTCTCAGAGACAATGTACCATTGGGGGTACACGAATCCCCAGAGGAGGAAGTATCTTTTAGTTATGGACCTGTGAGAGGCTGAAGCTTTAAATGTTACTCTTATTCCCGAAAAAAGGTAATATCGGAAAATGGCGTCCTAAAATTCTAATAAAACTTTTGTATTTGATTTCCTACTGTTTCCAAAAAGTCATTGCGTACTTCTTTGCCCAAAACCATAAACCTTAGTTTTTGCCAGATCAAAAATACAAGTTTTTGTCAAGAACAATAAAACTGAGCTTTTACCAAGAACGATGAAACACGATTTTTCCAAGAACGATAAAACAAGATTTGGCCAGAGGCAGTAAAATTTTTAGGCAAGAGCAGTAAAACAGATGACAATTTACTTTTTGTTCAACATGAAGCCAATCCTATTTCAATGCGTTGACTGTACGGAGTTTAGTTAATATTAACTTGGCTGCAGTAAATTTTGTCCTCAGGCATCAGGAAAAGAAATTTTAGTGTCACATTTGCTTAGAGATTACTAGCGTTTGCACCTTCTTCCACAGTCTTTCATATAACTATATGAAGTTACAAATACCCGTTGGTACCACATTTACAATTCTAATGGAGAGTTATATCTATTCAGTTCTGTATTTTCTCACTATGGATTCTGATTCCTCACTCAGGGGATATTTAATTTTATGTAAGATTTTGTACTTTCTTGAAAATTCATACCATTCACCACCACCTTAACCTGTTTTCAAAACAGGTTACGGTTGTGGTGGCTTATTGGCAAGGTCCCTGCCTGGCGATCTGCCGGAGTGGGGTTCGACTAACGTTCAAGCTTGATAGTTTCTTGTACTGTCAGCAGTCTCACCATCCATGTGAGCTTGGGATAGGGGCGTTTGAGGACCCAATAGGTCTACCTGCTGGATCATCAGCATCCATTGCCTGGCCCTCTCTGGTCCTAGCTTGAGTGGGAAGGATACTTGGGATATGATTATATGTACAGATAGTTAGTCTCTAGGCCATTGTCACAGTAGCTTTCCTCTGCCATTTACGAGTGGCCTTTAAACTGCATATCTTACTTCTTATTTGTGTAAGGTCATTCGCGATCCGAAACGTCAAAACCATTGGGAGCCAAGGGCGTTAATTCATTATCAGACATCCATCTGCCAGAACCTAATCCTTATTCAATCAAGGTATCGTTAATCACATAATAATAATAATAATAACAATAATAATAATAATAATAATAATAATAATGATAATAATAACAATAATAATAATAATAATAATAATGATAATAATAATAAAAATATTTTTTAAAAAATACGACAATCGTACCGTTAAAGAAACCTCACGTTCGGTTACTGTATACCTTATAAAAAAGTTAATATTGAGAAAAAACAATTAGCAATAATTATAAAACTGCACTCTATGCTTTTAGAATAATTTCTGTCCTGGACTTACTCAAAATATTCTTATCTTTGTTATTTTTTACCAAGGGTACTTACTTTACTGTACTTTCCTCAAACAATTTGGCAAACCTTAAACCTTGAAGTGTGAGTAAACTAGAAAAAGAAAACTCAACAAACAAATCTAACTAAATAAAACTCGTTTTATGCTTTAAAATCCTTCAGATACTTTCCAAAAGGTATCCAGTGCTTATCCAATCATATCGAAAAAAATATGCTAATGAATTTTATACTTATATATATATATAGTTTTATATATATGTTTTATATGTCTTATATATATATATATATATATATATATATATATATATATATATATATATATATATATATATACACACTTAGATATAGATACACATACACACACACATATATCTATATATATATATATATATATATATATATATATATATATATATATATATATATGTGTATATATATATATATATATATATATATATATATAATGTGTGTGTGTGTCTGTATCACAAAGACAAAAATAATTCAAACCTGCTATTTTACAATTGGTAATTTCAATTGAACACAAATGCGTGGGTAAGTTTCTTTCATACACGTATTGCTGTTCTAACATCTACTTTCGCTTCCTTTATCTTTTTGTGGTTCCGTTTCCAAGTAATCCTTAAGACTTGTAATCAGATTTCATGTGACTCATTCTGCCTCTA
>NC_090727.1:111701574-111714074 GCF_036898095.1 Palaemon carinicauda | reverse complement strand
CCTTCAATCGAAGTACCACCGCTGATTCAAACTCCCATTCACATACCTGCAACAGAAGATTGGACTGTGTAAGTAATATTGTTATTTGATCAACACTTTCCAATAGTTAGCAACAACATGCAAAGAAAAATTAGGAATGGAGCTTCAAAAGCATATTTAGAAAATTACCCCCAAAAATACGTTTTGAACATTTTAGAAACTCCAGGACCATAAATGCATAATTTTTTTAATTTTAGTTCAGTAATTTAAAAAATGCCGAATAAAAAAACTCACAAAATTATAGCGATTTACAAATTTTGGAGTAATCACAATCTAACCATAATAGAATCCTAATAAATGTCTTTACGTTAAAAGTAACATTGTACAAATCCCTAATCTTTATAGACCCACACAAGAATTTCGTTCTACCTTTCCGTGACCTTAAACCTTTTAAATGGCCTTGAATCGGTGTCATTACCTTTTCTGGCTCTAGAAAAAAACCTGCACATGAATAAAGAAGAACCTGATGACTTTCCGATGAAGACTTAGGACTATTACTAGGCGTTCATTAAAGGCAAAGAAGCCAATATTGTATATCAAATCCTGTCGTGAAACATTGACAGGAAAAGTTTAAATGTAAAAAATTAAAATCTGCATTTGGTATTCACTGGCATAGAAAACTATTTCTAACAGAATCGATAAAGAGACAAAAAGAAAAGCTCTGTAACTCATAGCAATAAACAAGTAAAAAAAATGAAATGAATGTTGTAATATGATTAAAATTAAAATCAAAGATCATGGCCCTGAAAAACAAAATCATAAAAGGTTATAAATCTAGCAAACTAAACACATGATTTATATATATATATATATATATATATATATATATATATATATATATATATATATATATACAGTATATATACATATATATATATGTATATATATATGTATATATATATGTATATATATATATATATAAATATATATATATATATATATATATATATATATATATATATATATATATATACATATATAAATATATATATATATATATATATATATATATATATATATATATATATATATATATATATATATATATATTGTCTGTGTTAAGAAACCGTTGCGTTTTCCAAATTCCAAAGAATAACCAAAATCCCGTTGATAAAAGTCTTCTAAACGGTATATCAAAGATGAGCATTTTTCATATATTTCCAAAGACCTTGGGAATTGACTATTCGATTCCTCCATCCTCCATCCCTTATGTACATCTTTTTTAAATTCTTTTGAAAAAAATATCTGGTATTTTGCCGTTATTTCTTTACTTCCAGATCAATCTTATTTTACTAATATAAAAAGAGTACAATCTCACACATATAATAGCATGCATAAAGAGGAAACAGCGCCCAGTTAATTGTAATTCTACCATCCAATTAAGATCAAAGCCACTCTCGACCTCAATAAAACAGAACTTCATTATTCACTAATCACTTTAGGGATCCGCAATTGAGTTTCCAAGACATTAGAGAGCAATTGTTGAAATTAGCCCCAAATCTTGAAAACAAGATATTGCATTTCAATAAAAAAAAAAAAATGACTGAATTTTCTCTGTGGCCCAACTCTACGAAAATAAAAAATTCATAGTACGTCTATAACTTCCCTTTCTGAGAGGGGATACCTTAACGTGATGAAAAGGTTTGTGTATCGCCATGATTACCAAGCTGTACTAGTCAGGGCCACCAATACTAGGTTGGTTTGTGAGTGATCACACACCTCCCACCATCACCAATCCACAATGCCCAGTGTGGTTCACTTGAGGAAAAACAATAAACAATCAGTTCTGATATAATTTTACTTAGAGCGATAACTAAAGAGATTACGTCTTTTAATTTGTTACAGGAAAATCATCAGGCATAAATGAATTGATGAGAGAGAGAGAGAGAGAGAGAGAGAGAGAGAGAGAGAGAGAGAGAGAGAGAGAGAGAGAGAGAGAGAATTTTTATATAAAGATGAATTAAAAGCTTTATAGTACTATCACAACATTTGGAATACATCTGATAAAAAATAAATCTCGGGAAAATTACCAATAAAATGTGCTTTTATCTTCGTCTAAAACGTAATCTTACTCAAAACCTGTCACAGTCTGCAAAGGTCACAACCAGCTTTCCTAATACAGCATTGGTAAGCTTCGCTTTCATTTCCATTTATATTTTAAATGTGCAGTGGATTTGACCAATGGATTCCAAAACTGTCACCAATTCCTTCAATAGCAAAGCGTGCACATTCACTGAAAAGGCAATGCGGATAAAGACTGGTTCCTTCACATATCCTACAATACATATACCGCCCCCACCCCCTCAAAAATAGTTTTTGAATAACATGGAAAAATAATGTACACGACCCTTCAAGATGACGTCAAAATATCTATATGCTCTCACCAGGGTATGACTACTACCTATACCCCCTACCCGAGGAACGGGGAGAGCTGAGCTCTTAGAAGGATAATGGGAACCTGATATATATATATATATATATATATATATATATATATATATATATATATATATATATACACACACACATATTTATGCATATATACATATATATTATTATATCTATCTATCTATCTATCTATCTATATATATATATATATATATATATACACACATATTTATGCATATATACATATATATTTATATATCTATCTATATATATATATATATATATATATATATATATATATATATATATATATATATATATCCAGAAACCTGCTCTCTATTATATAGGGGACATTCTTGGCTAGTCTGAGCAGTGTATAACCATAAGGCCTCGGTAATCCTTCCATTAAACTGGATTGCAATGACGACCTAAGACTTATCGGCATTTAATCTGCGTAAGTGGATGAACACAGGTCATAATTACACTAAATCGCCTACATATGAACGAGATGAGTTCCGAGAGATCTCTTAATTTAAATTGTTCTTAATGCGTCTCAAAAGTGGATTCTTAAAAAATATTGATAGGAGAAACACGTATTTCTTGGCTAAAAATCTAATTTTGTAAATATTCTCCCTATGGCTACGAAAGGAAGAGATATCATTGGAAAGATCAAACAGAATCTTATTAGGAATTGAATATGTAAATCGAACATCACAGTAACTAAATTATTATCATTATTATCATTATTATTACTTGCTAAGCTACAACCCTAGTTGGAAGAGCAGGAGCCCCAACAGGAAAAATAGCCCAGTGAGAAAAGGAAGCAAGGAAAAATAAAACATTTTAAGAACAGTAACAACATTAAAATAAATATTTCCTATCTAAACTATACAAATTTTAACAAAACAAGAAGAAGAGAAATCAGATAAAATAGTGTGCCAGAGTGTACCCTCAAGCAAGAGAACTCAAACCCAAGACAGTGGAAGACCATGGTACAGAGGCTATGGCACTATCCAAGGCCAAAGAACAGTGGTTTGATTTTGGAGTGTCCTTCTCCTAGAAGAGCTGCTTACCAAAGCTAAAGCGTCTATTCTACCCTTACCAAAAGTGGTCACTGAACAATTACAGTGCAGTAACCCCTTGGGTGAAAAAGAATTGTTTTATAATCTTAAGTGTTGTCAGGAGTATGAAGACATAGGTGAATCTGTAAAAAATAGGCCAGACTATTCGGTGAACGTGTAGGCAAAGGGAAAGTGAACCGTAACTAGAGAGAAAGTTCCAATGAAGTACTGTCTGGCCGGTCAAGGACCCCATAACTTTCTCGCGTTAGTAAAATACACTTATTTAATCGAAAACCAAACAGAGGGACGATACTAAACTCGTAGACGCTAATATTTTTTTTTTAAAGAGAATCTGAGATTGATGCTACTCTCTCTCCAAAAGATGGAGAATTTTTCAGCATTATTTCGGAAATTCATCTTTTTCTTGATATTAAACGCCAAGACTGATGTTATTTCCTCTCCAAAAGTTGGAAAATTTTTCAGCATAATTTCGAAAATTCATCTCTTTTCAGAAATTTCATTGAAAATCCCTCGATGGAAAACGACGTGAAGAAGAAGAGGACGTCTCGTCAGGAGGAGAAATCTGCTAAGAATAAATTGTTTAAAGAGAACTTTTGAGAACTTCAACCATTTAACTGTTCCCAGAAGTTAGAAAACAATATCCCTATTCATTTTGGAAGGGGATTCTCTCTCTCTCTCTCTCTCTCTCTCTCTCTCTCTCTCTCTCTCTCTCTCTCTCTCTCTCTCTCTCTCTCTCATAGCATTAAGAGGAGTGTCTGGTTCTAGACATATACATACACATACATACAAGATCTTGAAGTTTTTGTAATTACGGCGTTCCTCTCCAGAGTCGTTGAGCAATGAGAAATAGTTTTCGTTGTCTTCACAAGGTGTGAAATAATGCGGAACTTTCTATCTTTAACTGGTAATATACATTGGTAAAATGTTCCTATCCGATTTAGTTTTTTGTTTAAATCCGCAAAATTTTTCTTTTAATAAATAGCTTACTGGTGCTCTTGTTCCTAAGAAATATTATCTACTACATTATTGTTTCATCTCCCTTCAACCTGTTTGCACAGTAACATTAAGCACACATTCGCGTTGGAGTATACATACGAACAAACACACGCAAGAACACCCTAAAATGTCAGGAATCTTCCCTATATAATAAAGATGTAGTGTCTGGATATATATACATATATATATATATATATATATATATATATATATATATATATATATATATATATATATATATATATATCTATATATATAAATATCTTTATATATATATATATATATATATATATATATATATATATATATATATATATATATATATATATATATATATATATATATATATATATATATATATCTATATCTATCTATATATATATATATATATATATATATATCCACAAAGCAATGTACACAGATGGACAAAGGAATTCCTGGTAAACTTTGCTTTGAGGAAGTGCATCCTGTCATATTCTAGCCACACCCACCACCACCTCAGCCATCTCCCTCAACAGTATCAGTTTGGTTACTCGACGCGAACTAAGGGTGTGATAGGGTGCCTTTCTTTGGCATTGCCAATAGTATCATAAATAAGTAAAAAGGGATGGGTAGAGTGAAGAGAAATTCTAAAAGGAAATAGAAACACTTTTTCGCCTTAAACGGCGCTAGGGATAATTCCTTTTGCGCTTCTCAAAACGAAAGTACACAGAAAAACTTTACCCTTTAAGTCTTTTTTTCCTCCTTTAAGAAAAATCCGTCCCTTCTCCTGCAATATCTCAACAGACCCTTCCTTCTCCCTGCCTCCCACGAGGTTTAGAGAGGACACGGGCGATGTTTATGAAAATGAAATGAGCCTTTAAACGGCAGAAAAAAAGAAAAAAAAAGAAATAAAAGGACCAAGAAAAATGTCATAGACTTGTAGCTTAGCAAGTAGTGATAATAATAATAATAATAATAATAATAATGATAATAATAATAATAATAATAATAATAATAATAATAATAATAATAATAATAATAAATATGTTTCGCCATCCTTCGAAAAGATAATTATTTCAGGAGACTTTGATGTCACCTCCACATGCTTCCAGGATGTCAACGAAAAGGCCTCGACGCACAAAGTATTGATAGTAGGAAAACTATAATAATTGACTATAATAATCTAATAAAAATATAATCTTGTACAACGTGTGGCTCACGCTATGGGATAATCCGATGTGCCGAGAATACGACATTATTTTCTGGAAGTGATATAAAGGGAATGAGAGGCCAGACATGGGAAAGGTAATGATTCGCCTCATGGAAAGAAATCGGAATGTTTTGCTTCATTCGGACTAAAATATTATTTCATTTATTAAAATCTGCTGAATACAATTACGCTAATATCACTTCTTAACCTTGGATAATTTGAACTATATGCTATTTTTTTTTTCAAAACTGAATTACATGACAAGAGGATGTAAAAAGGGAAGGCTTTTCAGAGGCGGTGTAAATATTTTCAGAATTCAAATAAACACGAAAGTTTTATGAATTCAGACTTTTCTTGGCCCGTTTGTAACTTTCCTGCTTCAAGTTTGGATCTCTCTCTCTCTCTCTCTCTCTCTCTCTCTCTCTCTCTCTCTCTCTCTCTCTCTCTCTCTCTCTCTTCGATCAATCTATTGATGCATACATTTACTAATTCTATTTAAATTATACAATCGAAACAACTGAAAAAAACTTTAGATATTTCAAAGTATATTCAACCCCATTTAATACCAAACATCTTCGGGATTTACTACAAACGCTACATACCCAAAAAGAGAGAGAGAGAGAGAGAGAGAGAGAGAGAGAGAGAGAGAGAGAGAGAGAGAGAGAGAGAGAGAGAGAGAGAGAGAGAAAAGAAAATAACGAATCCCCTTACATAGAGATAAAATTACTCTTCTACTATATTTCCCAGACAAAATTTAGCATGAAATTTAATTCACAATGAACACATCACTTCACCATTCTGCGACAGATTCAATTCAGAAAAGCTTGATGTCAGAGACAAAGGTTTAGATCAAAAGAGGACATAATTCTTGAATTACTAACTTGTTACATAGATCTTCACCCTGCTGGGTGTAATACGTGACAGAATATGATCAACAAACATTTTGATAAACTTTATAACAGATTATCCACTGAATTGTCAATATCAAGTTCATACGCCTATGGAATATAGTTATGTAATTTCTAATCAAAGCTCAAAATAAAAAATCAGGATAAGTTATGGATAATGTTGAATAATTTATATAAGTCCTTGCCGTTATAGTTTTTGTATGGCATTTACTAAATATAAAATAATATCATAAA
Source organism: Palaemon carinicauda (assembly GCF_036898095.1). Lineage (NCBI taxonomy): Eukaryota > Metazoa > Arthropoda > Malacostraca > Decapoda > Palaemonidae > Palaemon > Palaemon carinicauda. The sequence continues at coordinate 111,707,235 of NC_090727.1, read as the reverse complement.
ACGTGGTATAACATATAACTAATAACCAAAATTAATGAATTATCCCTTCAATTTCAAGGTGCTATCTCTATGCTGAATGATGTTTAGTATACACGGTAAATATCTGTAGAATCTTATATACACGAACCGAGATTTCCTAACCACAATAACATCGACATTAAATTCTCTTTTGAACTTTTACATAAAACTCTTCCCAGAAAAGGGCAATGGACCTTCTCCCGTTACCTAACATTTCTCCCCGTCTTGAAATATTGACAGATTCTTCCAATTTCCAAACCAAGCTAAGTGGTTGTTTCAATTAAATATACCCCCTTAAAAAAAAACAGGAAAATAGAAATAAAAAAGTTAGGAAGCTTCTTCTAAGAGAAGAGGCGGTTTGCCACACACAAGACATATCTTACGTCAATTCGCCATTTTTTCAGATAGCAACTTTATTGACAATCCTTCAACTGCGAGAGAGAGAGAGAGAGAGAGAGAGAGAGAGAGAGAGAGAGAGAGAGAGAGAGAGAGAGAGAGAGAGATGCATCTGTAGCAAATCCTTGACAGAGAAACCCAGCTTAATTGGACAAAAAAAACATAAAATCTAGCTGTATCTGCTTTACATACACATACATGCACACAAACACACGTGTGTTTATGTGTGTATGTATATATATATATATATATATATATATATATATATATATATATATATATATATATATATATATATATATATGATAAATTTTGCAAATTTTTACGTGTTTTTCATATTCAAATAAGCCATATATATTTTTGATACATTAATGTCTGGATTCTCTTAACGACCTCGGGATCAGAGCCCCAGGCGAAATCACACAAAGACAAGAGCTTGGCTCCGGCCGGGAATCGAACCCTGGTCGGCAAGCTTGTACAGACAGTGACTAACCCACTTGGCCACGAAGAAAGATAAAAGTCAATGACAATTCTTCTGTACTTATACCTGTTGAATTCAGGTATTTTGTATTTAGAATTGAAATCAACCCATCTTCACCATCGTAGCTAATTGGTAGTTTGTTACTTGGCATTCAATTTATGATAAATTTTGCGCATTTTTACGTGTTTTTCATATCTAAATAAGCCATATATATTTTTGATACATTAATGTCTGGATTCTCTTAACGACCTCGGGATCAGAGCCCCAGGCGAAATCACACAAAGACAAGAGCTTGGCTCCGGCCGGGAATCGAACCCTGGTCGGCAAGCTTGTACAGACAGTGACTAACCCACTTGGCCATGAAGAAAGATAAAAGTCAATGACAATTCTTCTGTACTTATACCTGTCGAATTCAGGTATTTTGTACTTAGAATTGAAATCAACCCATCTTCACCATCGTAGCTAATTGGTAGTTTGTTACTTGGCATTCAATTTATGATAAATTTTGCACATTTTTACGTGTTTTTCATATTCAAATAAGCCATATATATTTTTGATACATTAATGTCTGGATTCTCTTAACGACCTCGGGATCAGAGCCCCAGGCGAAATCACACAAAGACAAGAGCTTGGCTCCGGCCGGGAATCGAACCCTGGTCGTAACAAACTACCAATTAGCTACGATGGTGAAGATGGGTTGATTTCAATTCTAAGTACAAAATACCTGAATTCGACAGGTATAAGTACAGAAGAATTGTCATTGACTTTTATCTTTCTTCGTGGCCAAGTGGGTTAGTCATTGTCTGTACAAGCTTGCCGACCAGGGTTCGATTCCCGGCCGGAGCCAAGCTCTTGTCTTTGTGTGATTTCGCCTGGGGCTCTGATCCCGAGGTTGTTAAGAGAATCCAGACATTAATGTATCAAAAATATATATGGCTTATTTGAATATGAAAAACACGTAAAAATGTGCAAAATTTATCATAAATTGAATGCCAAGTAACAAACTACCAATTAGCTACGATGGTGAAGATGGGTTGATTTCAATTCTAAGTACAAAATACCTGAATTCGACAGGTATAAGTACAGAAGAATTGTCATTGACTTTTATCTTTCTTCGTGGCCAAGTGGGTTAGTCACTGTCTGTACAAGCTTGCCGACCAGGGTTCGATTCCCGGCCGGAGCCAAGCTCTTGTCTTTGTGTGATTTCGCCTGGGGCTCTGATCCCGAGGTCGTTAAGAGAATCCAGACATTAATGTATCAAAAATATATATGGCTTATTTGAATATGAAAAACACGTAAAAATGTGCAAAATTTATCATAAATTGAATGCCAAGTAACAAACTACCAATTAGCTACGATGGTGAAAATGGGTTGATTTCAATTCTAAGTACAAAATACCTGAATTCGACAGTTATAAGTACAGAAGAATTGTCATTGACTTTTATCTTTCTTCGTGGCCAAGTGGGTTAGTCACTGTCTGTAAAAGCTTGCCGACCAGGGTTCGATTCCCGGCCGGAGCCAAGCTCTTGTCTTTGTGTGATTTCGCCTGGGGCTCTGATCCCGAGGTCGTTAAGAGAATCCAGACATTAATGTATCAAAAATATATATGGCTTATTTGAATATATATATATATATATATATATATATATATATATATATATATATATGTTTATATATATGGATATATTTATATAAATATATATATTTATATATATATATACATATATATTTATATATATATATATATATATATATATATATATATATATATATATATATATATATATATATATATATATACATATATATATATATATCAATGTGTGTATGTCGCTACGTGTATATGTGTGTACATATATAATATATATGCGTATATATGTGTATACATATTATGTATATGTATAACATATATACTATATATGTGTATATGTATATATATATATATATATATATATATATATATATATATATATATATATATATATATATATATATATAGATATATATATATATGTGTGTGTGTGTGTGTGTGTGTATGTATATATATATATATATATATATATATATATATATATATATATATATATATATATATATATATATATATATATATATATATATATATATATATTACGACCCTTGTTGGGCCGTGGTGCAGGTTTGTCTACACTAAAGAATGTAAACTCTGTGTTGTTACAGAGTATCCAGCAAAAGATGGTGAATGGAGACGAAAACACTCAGGAAAACTCAATATTTATTAACAAACAAAAATAATCAAAGTCAACGATGTGACTGCCAAGGACAAACTCTAGTCCTTAAATAATCCCTTGGAATTCCTAATTACTAAAAACTAAACCCTAAACAGACATAAAAGAGAGAAACACATGGATGCAAATACATCAAAATATACAATATAACTGGCCAGATCAAAATGAATAAAATAACCAATACCTATAACTAAAGAGGTTGGGAAGGAAGGCGAAGAGTAACAGGGAGAAAACACGTGTCCTACCTATGTTTATAATCTAAGCTTACTGTATGAACAATAATATAAAAACCACGAGGCTGTTAACATCACAAGAATTTATAATTATAACAAAACAAACCAAAAGTGGCAATAAATTCCGACTGTCTCAACAGTTCATTATAGGATATATCTATATATAAATGATCATGAATAAAAAGAAAAGAAAAAAAAAATCTCACCCTCAGAAGGGGAATCCGCAATCCCAGAATAATAACAAATGTCTTGTCTTGTTTCCAATAATTCCAGGACCTGCACGACCATACAAAAACGAACGCTTACCTGGGATCTTTCTCCCTACTAGACTCCTGACGGGCATCAAAGACCCCACAGCTGCAGTAAATTCCCCGACTTCCTGAAAAGCGAATGCTCCTAACACCTCAGGAAAAATCTTCCACTGAGGTGGCAGCAAGATAAGGCCGCAGGTGGCACAAATCACCTGCAATACAAGCAGAACGCAACACCGCAGGTGGCCAGAAGCATATTTACGAAGGACAGCACTCAAAATACGTCTAAGTGCGGCAGCTGCAGATCAAAAGGGTATAGCCTCTGGACATCAAGAAGTAATAAAATGGGAAAATCTGGACTTCAAAAAGTAATACAAAGGAAAATCTTGACTTCAAGGAGTAATGAGGAAAATCTGGACTTCAAGGAGTAATAAAAGAGGAAAATCTGGACTTCATGGAGTAATAAAAGAGGAAAATCTGGACGAAGAAATAGTAATAGTGGAAAATCTGGATTTATAGAAATAATAATAGGGGGAAACATGGACTTAAAGAAAGAATAAAAGGGGAAAACTGGACTTCAAGGAATAATAAAAGGGGGAAAATCTAGACTCAAAGAAACAGTGAAAGGGGAAAACCTGGACTTTAACAAGTAATAAAAGGGGAAAATCGGGACTTCAAGAAATAGTAAAAGTGGAGAATCTGGACTTCAAAAAGTAATAAAACGGGAAAATCTGAATTACAAGAGATAGTCAAGGGCGAAAATCTGGACTTCAAGAAGTAATAAAAGGAGAAATTTTGGACTTCAAAAAATATTATAAAGGGAAAATATAGACTTCAAGAAGTAATAAAGGCGGGAAAATATGTACTTCAAGAAATAGTGAGAGAGGAAAATCTGGACTTCAATATTTATTCTCTTTGGACCCCGTTTACATAAAAAACGTGTCACCCCAATCCCTTTCCCTTTGGTATCACAAAAAGTTTTTTATTTTATCTCTGGTCCCTCCTTTCGAACTTCCGAAGTCATTTGCATCTCCGACCCTTACCCTTACCCTTACCCTTACCGTCCAATACCTTATCCTATTTCCGCGTTAGCTTTCTCTCCCTTTTTGACTTCCCTTTCTGAACTAATATAGTGTTCACATGTTTAAATTGACGAATTTGTCTTCAGGCTTATTAATTTAACTTCAATGCTTCATTGTTCAAGTTACGCCATATTCACTGATACTTCCCTTCTATATAATTATCTTCTCAATTATTCTTAATTACCCAATTAATCTATCTATTCAACGTACATTTTTAAGACTAACACAGTTTTCGCACCCCGTCACCCCTCTCTTCACAAGAGTAAAGTTATTAGTTTTTTTTTTTTTTTTTTTGCAAAATCATAAGCAAGACAGTTCTTAATTCTCTCTGATCGTCTTTTTAGATGCAAAAATCCTCCTTTTCAAAAGTGATCAAATGCCTGGTCTCACCCTTTCTAACTGAAAAATTACTTTCATTACTCGCAAAATTGTTCTGAGTCACGTCCTACTGTACTTTCTTTATAGGATATTATAACCTATCCTCTCCTTTTGAAATTAAACTTTTTGCTAACATAAGATAAAACCTTCCCCTACAAAATAAAAAAAAAATTCTCCTCCTCAAGTATTTCAACGCCGAAAAAATTCTTTCCCAAAACCATCAGAGGCCACTTATTTACCATCACAGGGCCATTGTATTTTTATGAATATCCTTTTTTTTCTGTCACTGGCAAAAGGACCATATATTTTCTAACCATTCCCCGAGTTCGCCTAATAGCGTCTTAAGCATCCCGTTCTTTCTATCCTTGCTTCCTCTACAGAAGCATCCAAAGAGGAGCATCGAAATGGTTGCGAGTTTCATTGATGCTTAATCTTGAGTACTTCTTCTAAATGTCCCGCTTCGTAGCAGAATAAGGCAGAATGATGTGCATTCTGAATTATAAAAAACACACACAAACACTTGAATAGATTTTCACCACTGACACACATTTGAAG
>NC_090727.1:111681574-111686574 GCF_036898095.1 Palaemon carinicauda | reverse complement strand
ATTTTTTCCTTTTCTAGAATTTCTGCTCGGAGATAGAAAAATTTGAAGCCGACATGGGAATGTACCGTATTATTCCATATTTCTTCTCACAGAGAGTCTGAAGACCTTTTGGAGCTCTGCCAGGAACTATTTCAGATCCTGAAGACTTTTTGCTTTCGAAAAGGCTTCATGACCATTTTATTAAAACTAAGCCTGATACAGGAACTCTTTAGTGTTGAGCCAGGGGAGCTCTCCCTTCCCACTGGAGGGGGAGGGGCTCCCCCACTCTCGCTGGCGCGGGGGAAGAGCTCCCCCGCTCTCGCTGGCGCGGGGAGGGGCTCCCCCGTTCTCGCTGGCGCGGGGAGGGGCTCCCCCGATCTCACTGGCGAGGGGAGGGGCTCTCCCGCTCTCACTGGAGTGCGGAGGCCACCCCGACTTTGCTAGTTACTACAGCTATAAACATGTACAGAGACAACGCAACGTTCGTTTGCTATGTGGAGCGTTTTGGTTTAAAATCATCCATTCATTGAGATACTGACGCTATAGAGTCCATTAGGTCTTTTATCTAGCCAGACACACTATATTTTTCCTTTGCCGTCGCAGACACCGGATCATCTGACTTATTCTTTCTTCATTCTCCTGTGTCCTCATACACCTAACAACACTGAGTTTACCATACATTTCTTCTTTGCTCGAAGGGGTTATCGACTGCACCGTAATTGTTCAGTAGTTACTTTACACTTCGTAAGGTTAGAAGTCTCTCTTTAGTTACGGTATGCACCTCATCTAGAAATAAAACACTTCAAAATTAAACCATTATTCTCAGGTCTTGGATAGTGCCATAGCCTCTGTACCATGGTCGATCATTTTCTTGGGTTATGAGCTCTCTTGGTTGAGGGTACACTCCGGCACAATATGCTTCCTTATTTCCTTTCCTCACTAGGCTATTTTCGCTGTAAGGGTCCTTGGGTTTATAGCACCCTGCTTTAGCTACTAGGATTTTATTTTAGCAAATAATAATAATAATAATAATAACAATAATAATAATAATAAAATACTGTTGACGTATATTTCCAGAGAAAATTGAAATATTACCTATAAATAAAATAAAACTCCAATTACAGCTACCTTCACACGAGACACCTTTAAAATTTGGTTATTCGTATCCTGGAACAAGAAAGATGACTATTCGCATCCCAGCGAGACGTGAACTCCTGCGTGTGAGATATCTCGAAACTTGAGACAAGTCAGCAAACCTAATGAGCAATGGATCATGATCTCTCCTGAAAGGTTTCAAGAAAAGTTCCACTTGGACAAGAACAATCTCCAACAAATTACCCAAAATATCGTGTTGTAGTTAGGAAGAGGGAGGGGGTGGGGGAGGGTTTGAATATGTGCGCCCGTGTGCATATCTATTTAAATATTTAGAAGGGTTGTGTACAGTAGTTTTGTGTTTATATTATATATATATATATATATATATTATAATATATATATATATATGTATTTATATTTATATATATATATATATAATATATATATATATATATATATATATATATATATTATATATATATATATATACATGGAAATAAAATGGTCAATGCTGCTATCATCTTCTTAATATGGTAATTTTTGACATAACTTATGTCATTCTCAGCCTATCTGCAATTATCATTACGTAAAATTAATAAATTAATAAAATTAATAAAAATCATCCTAAATAACATAGTTAGGAAGATATACTTCCAAGAACTGCCCAACAAGCTCAAAAATCAAACCAATCAAGGGGACATAAAAACCATATAAAAGACTTATTACACATTGAACTATATAACTATATAAATGACTCTATAACTAATATACCTAGTCACCCGCAGGAGACGATGACCCACCCATCCAGAGCAGCAACCCACAGACCAGACCTATCATTCTTTCTTGATTTATCAAAAACCAAATTAAAAACAAAAACAAATAATAATAAAAAAAACATTTGAAAGATTCTTCCAACATCACACATATAAAGTAAACAAGCAACAACATCGTTCACACCTTTCCTGGGAAGACCTCGATTCAATTCGCATGACACAAAAAAAAGGAAGCGACAAAACAATCTATCAACGACCAGCGAGAAAAAAAAAAACTCTTCTCTTCTCAACATTTCCGAATGCAACAAATGATAACAATCTTTTTCATGGTGGAAATATCTACATTCCTAAGAAAACGTCCATCAACATGAACAAATTATTTCATTGTCCTATTTTTATTTTGGTTATGATATCTGACCTTTTTGGTTTCTGACCTTTTTAGTAGAATCGAATCATTACATTTTCCATGATTGCAAAATTTTGTCAAAATCCGGGGTACATGTACCGTTAATAGTGTATAGAAACGAGAGCAAAAAAAGAGAGTATGCGATTCTTGTCAATCATTTGTGATTCAGGGAAAGATCAACGTTTAGGCCTGTCATTCTTTTCGACCAAAATTTCAAATCTCTTATTTGAAATATTGTCGAAAAAAGGGGAGATATTTTGAGGTGTGAAAAATAAGATTTAAAAGAAATTGTTGATTTTAAAATGAAAAGAAAACTCGGTTGCAAACATAGTCTATATAAAAATCTTAATGGGGATACTTCTATCAAAATCCTTTTTTGATATCAATATTATCAACAAATTATGGCACCGTTATGATTTACAAAACTAAATACCAAATCCATTACGAAATGTTGTTAAACAAAGCCTTCTTTATCAATCTGACAACAAAATTGAATGAGATCAATAGTGAAAAAATGTTCCATACCAAACAAAATAATACATTCAATAACATGAATAATTCGGTGTATGCTGTCTAAAATCCATGTCAGAGTTGTTTATGATGAGATTCTTATTGCTTCTATGCTGGTATTTCGAAGCAAACTGTATAACTAACTGTAACAACATCAGTATGAACAATAGTAATAATTGTAACTATCACCAGGTATGTTTTCTTATTCAATCAATTAATAGTAAATTTCAAAGAGAGAGAGAGAGAGAGAGAGAGAGAGAGAGAGAGAGAGAGAGAGAGAGAGAGAGAGAGAGAGAGAGAGAGAGAGAGAGAGAGAGAGATATTCAGTTGAAAAAATAATATAACTGAAACCCAATCATTAACTTGACCAAGAAATAAAAGAAAAACACATCTATTATCTCTTCTGGCTTTTGGTTTCCATAACAAATAGGCATCATATGATTGGACTAATGAATGCATAAAAGGCATTAAAGGAAAATTTAGGGTTTTTATTGATAATCAAAAGAAGGATGCAGGCAAACCGACATAGATCAAGAGGAAAAGTTGATGAAAAAAAATTTAAATAAAAATTAGTGTAAGTAAAATATAATATATACAGTATATATATATATACAGTATATATATATATATATATATATATATATATATATATATATATATATATATATACAAATACATACATAAGGAATAATTAATAGCTAAAAAAAAAACCTTTCTGGATTGTTAGAGTTTCTCAATCTTATTTATAAGTTTTTGTGATTCTTTTGGAGATTGATCTTTTACGCATTATTTTTCTTCCTCTAAATTGTTTAGGCAAAATCAAAATCCCTAATATTCAACTTCCTGGAAATACGTTAATTTAAGATATACATTTAAACAACAATGAATTATGAAGTGATAACAATAAGTGTGAATTTATGCAAACGGTTTCTAAATGGTGAATCTTTTTTTTCGAATCTTGACCGTCAATAATAGTAATAATAAATAATAATAATATAATAATAATAATAATAATAATAATAATAATTATAATAATAATAATAATAATAATAATATAATAATAATCCTTGAATTATCACTTGAGAGAGTTTGGGAAATAGTTTTACGGCCCACCACTTGGTGTTTGGCAAAGAACAATGGCAAGGGCATAATTTTCCTTGCTTGCATCCATTAGAGAGAGAGAGAGAGAGAGAGAGAGAGAGAGAGAGAGAGAGAGAGAGAGAGAGACCCTATATCAGGGGTTTTATCATTTGATCATATTAAAAGATTGATTAGGTTGCCTAGCGTCGCAACTACAAAGGTCATTGACACTAGGCAGCGTCATAACTGCCAGGGTCACTGACGCCTCAAGGTAGAATGAAACGCAGTAAAGAAAAGAGTATTTAATCATCATATCATATCCCTGAAGACAGAGAGGAATTTGGAACGTTCAAGTCAGAATAATTTTTCCAACTGAAAATTTCGGATATAATTATTTAAATTGCTATGAAATTAGACATCATTGAATTTTTATACGCTAAATTTTGGAACTAAAATTACTTTTAAAATAAAAACAACGAAAATATTTCTCGAAATATTTCCCAATTGTAATTTTAATGAATATTTAATTGTATCAAGTTTAAAGTCTGTTTTTCTTAATATTCCTCTAATTCCGCCTCAAGTCTCCGTACGAGTTCTTCAAGATTTCCTTTGGAACTCCGGAAGAAATTTCCTCGGAAGTGATTGATACAAGACTTCCTTCAACACTTTGAACATTTAATTCGTACAGTAGATTTTAATTTATAGAAGCAAATATTGATAGATATAGCCAGTATTATTTTTATCAAAAAGTAAAACTTGTTTTGTTATTAAAACTATTAATAAATATAATATTGATGTCTACTGAATCAAAATATTGTATAACTTTCTCCTTATTATTCGGTTGAAATGTTTTTTCTTATAAGTTCTAGAAAGTCTTCTCACTCTTCAGTTATTCTTTCCCATCCCAAGTACCTGCCTTCGGGCTATAAAACTGGATTGTATCCAGGGGTACTTATCCTTTCCCCCATATTCCCCACTTCCCTATCCTTATCCGTACCGTACTCTTCAGGGATATGAGAGAATAATTAAAAATAATATTTTCGGTCTCTGTCTGTACATCGCTTTCTTGCTGTTCCATCATCATCATCATCAAATTTTACTTCACAAATTGTTGAGGTTATTTCTTTACGATCTGTTCTATTTATTTATTAGAAATA
>NC_090727.1:111659914-111664914 GCF_036898095.1 Palaemon carinicauda | reverse complement strand
GCAGTTTTGTGTAGTTTTCTTTAACTTTATCACAAGGAGAAACTAGATAGTCCTCATCCAATTCTAGATCTGGATGTCTTTGCAGCTCAGGAATTAAGTTAACTGAAACAAGGTCATAACCCCTAATTAGACACTCTGGTGTTATGGGATCAGGAAGTGATTTGTTTAAATCTGTATCTCTTAATGCCTCTTTAAAAGCTATTGGCCTTCTATTCAATAAATGGACAGTCTGACATATTAAAAACTCAAAATCCCTTATATCTAAAACATTATTTCTCATGGCTCCAAATAAGCATCTCTTAGTAAGTTTCACACAACTTTCAACCATTGAACCAAGAGCCGAGTTCCCTTTGAAAAACTGTTCAAACTGAAGGTTCTTTATGCCATTCTCTTCTAGATAGAGTTTAACTTCTGGGTCTTTTAAATAATCTAGAATTACGTTGCCTCCTGCTACTAACTGAGATCCCTGATCGGAAATACACAAATTTGGTAGTCCAAACTCAAATGTATGAAGCTGGAAGGCTCTAAGATACTCTTTAACACTCAAGTCCATGCACACCTTCAGATTTATAGCTCTACTCCAAGTACATGTGAAACATATTATCCATGCTTTTACTTTTTTCCCACTGGAACGTACAAAGAAGGGTCCCATGTAATCTACAAAAATATAGCGGAAAGGAATCTCTGGGGGATTAATCCTAAAATCTCTATATAACAGTGTTGATTAAGATTAACTGTCCTCTCATTGAACCTACGGCATACGACACATGTGCGGATTATCCTTTTAACTACTGAAAAAAATCTAGGTATCCAAAATATCTTACGTACTTCAGCCAGTAGCCTATAGCATCCAGCATGTAAAAAACGTTCATGATAATCTAATACAATATATTTAGTTAGTAAACTATCCTTAGAAATTAGCAATGGAAATCGCATCCTTCGGTCATCTTTAAGTTTCTGCATTTTGCTACGTACCCTTAACAGGCCTTCCTGATCCACATAAACATTGAGCTGTCCAACTAACTTGGGGATATCTTTGAGCAACCGTTTTCTTGATTCAAAATATTCAAAAATTTCAGGGAAGTGCTTCTGCTGATCTCTTCTTATTACCATCTTTGTAGCCTCTGCAAAGAAGTTATGATTAATATCAAGACAGCTAATATGTCCAAACTTAACAGGATCCTTTAGTTTTAGTTTCATTTTCAAGTTATTAACAAAGATAAGTACTCTACGGAAAACAGAAACAACTTTATGGTAGCTAGAACATCTTGATAAAGCATCGGTATGCTCCTCAATCTTTGTAGTAATAGTACCATGGTAAGACTGGACAACACCAACAGGAGAATCTTGCTTTACCGGAAGGGCAGGTATTACAAAATCCAAGATAAATTCCCTGTTCAGCTGACCTTCTGTCTCATTAAGCAGAAATTTAGGACCTGAAAAGTAGTTAGTTTTTTGAAGCTGCTTGAAAGATAAGCTGCGAGTGATGCAATCGGCTGGATTTTCACAACCTGACACAAAAGGAAAATGAATCGGGTGTTTATTACACAGTTCATTTATTGTGTGTAACCTATTTTGAACAAATACTGAACACTTCTGCATTTTATCAAGCTTGGCAGAAAACCCATGTACCCAGGAAAGGGCAACGAAGCTATCCGAGTAGACCATCAACTCGCTTATTTTGATTGGCATCATACAAGAAATTCCGGATAACTCCTCATACAGACATGTAATTTCTTCTACGGCCAAAGTTATTCCTTGCAGTTCCAGAGATGGCATGCTTTTAGATTCCATTTGCTTGTTTACTATCCTATTTTTTGCAAAGACAAAACTGACCTTTCCTGTGGGAATATTTTGTATGTAAATGACTACACCAAACATCTGCTTACTACTGTCTGAAAATGCCAATAGCCGGTAAGTATCTTCTCTACTCCCAAAGACTCTTGGTATCTCTGCAACAGAAGCAGCATTTGCTTGTTTGGCAATATTCCGCCATTGCCTCCTAACATCGGCATCTAATTCCTTGTCCCAGCCCAGATCTTTGTTGCACTGTAACTGATGCAAAAATAGCCTTGAACGATTAAGAATAGGGCCATTAAAGTTAAAGAGATCATACTGGGAGGCAATAGACTGCAATACTTCCCGTTTTGTTCGAGCTTGTATGTTAAGACTAATAGGTTTAGTAGATAAACTGTCTTGCTTCCTATCCCATGACAACCCAAGTAATTTTACCTTTTCATTGGTTTCTGTACTAATCTCATTATCTATGTGGTCTTGCAATGCAAAATCATTACTGATGTACTGCTGCAGGTAAATCTTGTATGGCTCAAAAATGCTTTCTAGTTGTTGGTATGCCCAGAGAAGTTCTTCAGAACTATCATAGGCAACTGCACAGTTATCCATGTAACATAGTTGATATATCATCTTCTTTAATTGTAAAAGTTTACTATCATCACCGTCTACATCTAAAATTAAAATCTTATATAGAGCAAGTAACAGTAATGCAGGGCTGCATCTTAAGCCAAAACTTAATCTTAAATTTCTGTATCCCACAACGGTAAAGTCTTCCTTCTCTACATTTCTGAACCATAGGCATAATAGCCTATTGCTATCTGTGTCATTCAAGGCAAGATTATTGAACGCTTTACACAAATCAAAACATAATAACTTCTGTCCAAATCTCAAATGTAATATAGCAGAGGAAAGTTTCTGGTTTAGATTTGGTCCTGAATATATAGCCTGATTGTGACTAATGGAAGGTTTACTAGAATCTTGCTGACAAAGATTAGACAAATACACTATCCTGCACTTTGTGGTTTCGCGATCCATTTTAAAGATGCCCATGTGAGGCAAAAAGCTATGGTTAGGGTGCTCTCTGATAAATTCGGGAAGGTTATTAATGCGCTCTATGATCCCCATACTTTCCTGTTCTTTAAAAACTTTATCCATTATCAATAGCTTATCCCTGTTATTTTGCAATTTTTTCAAGTTAGACTTTAAAATTGAAACTGCCAATCCCTGATTGGAACCTAATAAATGGGACACCTGAGGATTCCAAAATAAAGGAACAACAATTCTACCTTCTTTATCTCTCTTCATATTTTCAAGGGAAAACTTAACCAACTTCTTATTTATTTCAGAACTCCCAGAATCAGAATCATTAGGTTCAGACTTTACAAATCTATGACAACTTTCTTCTAAAATTTGGTTAGCTGCCTTGATAAGCTGAGATTCAATTATATCCCCCTTATCATCAAATACATTAATGTTAACGGGATCCACAGTATCTTTAAAAGCACAATCCGAAACAAGGCAAGTATTACCATTCCCGAAAATGCTACCAACTAAGTTGTGATCTGAAAGTTGAACCAATCCTTGAAAGCAACTTCCAACATAAGGTAAAAATGTTAAATCCTTCAATATTTGTTCCACATTACCATGTAACAATACTCCAGCAGGAGTTTCAGAATATAGAGATTCTAAGTTTGATCCAAACAAGTGTTCCTGCTGAGGAAGACAGTATGCTGAGCGAGTGCCAAGAATTAACTGAATACTCTGGATACCACAAGAATCATTTGACAAGCTTTCGTCTGCCAAAAAATAACCCCTTTCTTTGAAACCACTTACTACCTTACCTAATTTAGGAAGTTTTAACTTTACATTAATAGAAGGTATACACAGTGCTTCAATTTTTCTAAGCCTATCCCCTATCTGTAAACTTACTTCAATCAGCTTAGTAGTATAATTCTGAGTAGTGTTAATACCATTTACTGTTAGAGAAATATTTTCCCTTAATGTGGGTAAATTATACCTGTCCGCAATATCGGTCAAAATGAAGTTACACTGACAGCCACTGTCTTTTAAACATCTTAACTTTAAACCATTATCCAAGGTAGCAGTAAAAGTGGGAAGAACAGTCTGCATGTCAGAATCACTCTGGAAAGCTTCCACAATGTTAACCATTGAGCCAGATATCTCCTTATTTTCCTTAGGCTTGGATTTTGCTTTATCTTTACCCTTATCTGTACAACATTGGCTATCTGGTTTATTTCCATCTTTATTTGCGACTTGATTGCCATCAACAGACCGAATACACAGGAAACTGAAATGCCACTCCGAGCAATACTTACATTTATTATTGAACCTATACCTACAAAATTTACTCAGATGATTTAGGTTAGAACATTTTAGGCATCCTTTCAATTTTCTTATTTTATCTATCTTGGCTTCTGCAGAGTCAAATTTGGCACACTTGTGGATAGGGTGATCAGCTGGTTTACCATCTACTTTAGTGCATATACTACAAGGCTTAAAGGTCTTATTTATTTCATACTTTACATCTACAGCTAAGCTGGTAGCTCCATGGTCACTAGCATTTGATTCTTTGGGGAAAAATTGTTTAGGGAGTTCTTTAGTTTTCTTAGACTGGCTACAATAACGCTCACTAGCTTCAAAAAATTTGTCTACAATTTCATTTAACGTTGGCTTGGAGCTGTTAGTAATTTGAATCAAATGATTCTTAAATGCATCATTCAATCCTTCCCATATAAAAAACTGAAGTATACAGTCCACAGTAATTTTCAATTTGCGCATTCTTTCCATAATTAACCTAACCTTAGTGATAAATTCATATGGATCAGTGTTGTTAGAAAGTTTCAAATGGGATAACTGCCTCAAAGCATTAAATTTTTGTGTGTCATCCGAAGCTAGAGCTTTCAGTAGTAATTGCTTTGCATGTGAATATCCCTGCTTATCTGCTTCCAAGGACTCTACTAAAACTAAGGCCCTGCCTGAGATCTGCTGCTTTAATAACAAGAGTTTATCGTATTCAGGGTATTCAAATTTACTTAAAGTGTCTTCAAATTCTTCAAAAAATCTAGCAAGGTCCTCGTCATCAGAACTAGTGTATTTAGGTAGGGGAGCTATGGGAGACTTAAGCAAACTTCTTGCGGAACTAAGAGAGTCATTCGAATGGGAAACTGATGAAGAGGGCACACTAG